>NW_008794159.1:844381-854294 GCF_000699145.1 Aptenodytes forsteri | reverse complement strand
GAAACCGACCCCCACCTCGTGACAACCTCCTTTCAAGTGGTTGTAGAGAGCGATAAGGTCTCCCCTCAGCCTCCTTTTCTCCAGGCTAAACAAGGCCGGTTTTCTCAGCCGCTCCTCCTCAGAGTTGTGCTCTAGAACAGAGTAGCTTTCTAGAGTTCTCTAGAGTCAGGTAGCTTTGATGCCACTATTTTAAAACATTCATAAAGAAGTCAAATGACCAAAGTTTTCCTCCCTCACAGCCATAGATGTCCTTTAGACAAATCTCAGATCCAAAAGCCTGTTCTCTAGGCTTCTCTTGGGACCACCCTCCACTGCTCTCCAGGCTGTATTAAAGTTTCCATGCTTACTGGTTTTTAGATAGAATCTCATTTTGATTCTACATTAGTGTCTCTTCCATCTTATCTTGCTTTCCTCTTTCTCCCATTCACACATACCCCAAATAAAACTAGCTTGAGCCCTTCCAAGCAGATCATTCAAGGACTTTCACTAGCTCCCTGTTTGGGCAGAACAAGGTTTCCCAGAGCTGCCATAAAAGAATGCTGGTCACAAAATAAGGTGTAGCCTGGGATTTTGAACACTGGCTGAAGGCAATACAGAGCTGTAAGGAAAGCATGTTATGAACATGACATAACGATCATGTTATGAAAAAGCTCAAACAACTGCTTTCGGAACAAACAAATCCATCATAAACATTTCTCTTCAGTACTACATGAGATACACCAGCCTTCCTTTGTATTTCATGTTGTAACAGCAACCGGTGGCAGAAAGCTGACTTCTGAATGACCAACACAGGATGTAACTTGGTCAGCAGTTTACCAACCGATTCTGCATACATTTTCTACGACTGCCTCCTTTTCAGTTTTTCCTCCCGGCATCTGTAATGAACGGAAAAGGAAAGGGCAGGCAGATGGTCAGTAAATTATGTATTCTCACCACAAATATCCCCAGGAGTAGCCAAATTATACAACAGTTCGCAAGAGACATTGAGATAAAAATGTGTGCTCTTTAAATAGACTGACCTCCAACTCCAGCTGAAATCAGCAGAAAAAGCAGAGTGATACAATGAAGAGGAGGAAAAAAATAATGAGCCCACATCAGCTGTGCTCCAGTTAAATGGGTAAGAGCACATGGCTGCTTTGAAAGAGGATATACAGATGGAAAGACGCATACTATGACAATGTAAACTCTGTGAACTCTATCATTGTGCCAGAATCTAATTTAAAAATATTCCCAACTGATACAATTAAAATGTATTCAAAAATTTGGTTTAAAAGTTTATTAAAGATGTATGTATTCCTTGGGGTTCTTAGTATTACCCTTCCAAAAATAACACAAATATAAACTGCTGATGCCCAGCTTAGCAGAGAACATGTACAGCTCTTCTACATTATAAAGAAAAACTTGATGCTTTTGAATGGTTCCTTGAAGTGCAATAATGATTCCTTTCATTCTTTAACTCCAAACCATGTGAATTGGAAAGGTTTCCATCATAAAAGAAAAGCTCAGAGACAAAAATATTATCTGGTTGAAAGAGCTACGCTAAGTGTGTTATTTTCCATTAAAACTGTGACTTGTAACCATCTTCTTTCCCACAGAAAGCAGGGGTACCTGAAGGTCAGGACATGGCCACTTTAAATCATGGCAACATTAGATCAATCCTGAAAAGCAAAGTCTATAAAATAAATTTAAAAAACTAGCATGCAAGCCCTGTGAGCACTTTATTTTTGGTGTCAATACTGCAACTTAATATTGAGCAGCAAATCCACAACCAACCAAAATCTGGGCAAAAATCTCTAGAAGTTAAAAAACAGCATCACACATAAGTCAAATTAAAAAATAACACTGTTGTGTGGAATTGGAGGTGCATGTAGAATTTTAACTTTTGTTAAGGATGAGTCTCACTCTCTACCACAGGATTAGTTATGATCAACAGTTTCCAATATTATTAGAGAATCTCAATAAATTCCTAGTGAAAAATATAAGTTATATATAGAAAAAAGGAAAATTTGGCTTTAACATTTTGGACATGACTTCATCACGGAGCTATTAGGCTAAACATGGGAAAACATCAAGTAAGTCCCACCGTCCTAAGGAAGGAAGAAAGAAGGGACACTCCTTACAAAATACATTAATAGCTTCTTTAAGAGAAAGAATAAGATTAATGCAAAGATGGTCAAGGAACCACTTTGGGATTTATATTAAAGAATGAAGGAAGCAAGCAGGCAAGCGCAGGGCCTCGAACAAAATTAAGCACACACTGGGCTTTAAACAGAGTACTGAAACATCGGATGATAACTGACAACATAAAGGCAATAACTTCAAATAGAGAAACAAAGGCATAGGAATTTACATTGTATATCCCTGTGCAGAATAGAAAAGACACGCATGGCAGCTGGCATGCCCAATATAAGCTGGAGAAGTGCAAATACGGTTTTAAAACAGCAAATGTCACTGTCAGTAGAAACAGTTCCTGCAGCCATGGGGAATCCAAAGAGCAGCCAGGGGAGTAAGGCTACTGAAACTAGTCCAGTTCACGTGGCAGTGACACAGAATAAGCTTTTAAGTTTACAGAAGTAACAAGGCTACAGCAGACTAATCAGCCCTCAAACAGCATTTAAAGTTAAATACAAGGTACAGCGATCATCATAATGTTTCCCTGAAGAAGCATATAGGAGTGATGTAGTGCACTTGGTTCTACACCAGCAGCCGGTTCTACACCAAAGGCACGCATGAGCTGGCTGATGCAATAGTAAGGCAATGAGTTTTTCCAAATATTTGAAAAACAAAAGCCTCAAACTCCTTTTTTTTCCCTTTGATTAAGTATATCATGACAAATTCGGATTACCACAATAGATAGTTTTCTGCTTCAAAACGACCACATCTTGGGTTGGTGGTGTGGAATAAAAACTGAGCATGTCACAAAATTATGAGATTTACCTCAGATAGTTGCAGTTAATATTTTATGATGATGAATTTCAACCTAAATTATAAAGAAATTGGCTGAACAATATCTTGTATGTCTTTGAACTTAGAAATTATTGATAGGGAGCCACAGCAGTGATTCCAGTACCAATGACTTACATGCTTTTCCAGAGGAGACTTTAAACCAAGAATTAGCTTATCACATATTTTTATTTTGCCAACTTTAAGTGTGACATTTTGAACGAAAGTCAGGTAAATTTGTCAAGCCAGATCACCAAAGTAACCTAAACCCAAATAGTACAGACTTTGTATAGACTGTCCATAGTGCCCTGAACTTTTCTTAGCAAGTAAGCACCTTTGTAGAGCCAGGATTGGTAAAAGCTGTTTGCTTTGCTGTCAGCAGCAGTGGTGTGATGGCAGTTGCAGCCATTCCAAGCCCTCTGCCAGGAATAGGGGATTTTTTCAGCCCTGTTGCTTTACTCCTGAGATGGTCTCTTACTAGTTTATGCATGCCACCATCTGGGATCTTCTTTTGGAGAACGCAAAGGGTGGTAAAAGAAACAAAAGCAGAAATCATGATTCTGATGTTTTACTTAGACACAGTCTTAGCTTCCAAAGAGAAAATGTGAAACAAGAACACCATTTCAGTCAGTGAGGTGGTCTGCAAGCTGTGAGCTGATGGGCAAAAAGCCTGTTTTTTTGACAAGTAAGATTCAAAAGAGAAATCAGGATGGGAGGGTGTAATTTATCTAGAAATACACTCTGGCTTTGTATTCTGCTTTGTGTATGCTCTGAGCACCCACCAGCAACACATACAAGACAAATACCACAAACTATATAAGAAATCTCAATGCAGAGCTATGCAGATAATTGATGCAATGTACCTCTGCTTGGCTTTCATGGTTTTTATATGCAAAATTTTAAAGTTTTCAAGGGGAGAAAGAAAAAAAAAGTCAATCTGTTCCATTTTTTAAAAATGAAAAAAATTCAGGCAAAAACTGAAAATAACTGTTAACAGATAAGATCAGCACATCTATATGGAAACGTAGTTTGGACACTTCAATTCTCAGTTAGATTTCATGGAGTCTATATTCTGGCCTGATAACAACATAACTAATACAATATATTTTTAAGCTACTACCAAACACGAGGGAAGATGGAAAACAACAGTTCCAGTGAAATTGCTTTTACTTTCTGTTGCATAAACTTAAACTCCATCAATTCATATCAACAGCATGTTATCTTGTTACGCACTGGTTTTAAACCAAACCAGCTTAATGAATTTGGTCTCCCTGGTCAATCATATTTGAATTAGAAGAGTTTTCAAAGAACATTCGCAGTAATTCAGACTGTTTTTCTAAATCAGTTATTCTCAGAGTTTCATAACCGCTCCTTCCCTTGAGGAAACAATTCATATTAGGCCCTAAAACCTTTCCCAGTAAAAGCAGAAGAGGTTCAAGTTGCTGACAATCTCTCAGTCCCATTCTGATGCTATAGGTCAAGAATTAGTGTACTGAACCAATCAAGTGAATTATCTACTTACAAACCAGCTCCAAAGATTCCCGTTTACTCTAGGTTTATTGCAATCTGTCAGACTACTAAAGTCAAGTCAGGCTTAAAATCTATCCTGGAGATGTGTGAAGTTTGTGTATCTGTAACAAATAGCTCATGAGAAGCAGGCATATCACTGAGCTATCCTGAAATGTGCATCTGCCTGCCCATAATAAAAGCAGCCTTAGACTCTTCATCTAAGTTTCAACTATTACGTATCTGATGGATAGATAATTAAACTGCAGGGAAAGAGGGCAAAAGAATCAAAAATATATTTTTTTGAATGTTGGACTGCTGGTATAGCAACTGTATGGCAACTCCTCCCAGAAACTGATGCAGAACTATAGCATTTTTCCTTCTGGTTGATGCCAAAGAATACTCAATGCAGTCAAGATATGCTTAATGCTAAACGTAGTGATAATGCATCCCCCCCACTTCACAGATTGGAGCTGGATTTCTGCAAAGTTCTCCCTAAGGCTGTTCAGCCACATAAGCTACCGGTATTCTGTGCTACCTCTTCATTGGGAATCAAAACTTTTTTTTTTCCCAGTAGCAGTAGCATTTCTCTAATTATTTCTCATCTTTTTATTATCAGCTCTTTGGTTTCCTTTACTTGCTGAATGCCTCTGAAAAAGCTCTTCTGAGGATCTGTATCTGCAAAAACCTAGTACAGTATTGCATGAGAAAACACATCCGAGCTTTTATCTTACAATCTCTGTTTTGATTCCTGAGTGAAAGGAAGAGATGGAGAGAAAGCAAGCTCTTTCCCAAGCTCATCTTTCATGGCTGTCAAATCTTTTATCTTGACCTGCAAAGGAGCCACAGCTGAAGGTTTCCCATCACCTGTACATTCTCAGTCCACGTTACCTTGTCTCTTCCCCACAGGGACACATGAAAATGAAGATAACTCTCCCCTTTAAGCACCTCTACCTGATGAGGCCGTCATTCTGCTTAAAGGCTGTCCTTACACTCTTGTGTACAGAAAAGCTCAAGTGTCCTTTTTTGTGCCATCAGGGATTACTGCTACAGATTTTAGAGAAAGGCTGATTTCTTTCTGCAGTAGAAGAAAATAATCACTCTCAGCTAGCCATAGAAAGGAGGGTATTTGCAAGCCCTCGGATCTACTCCTGACCCTCTGGATGATATGAAGAGTACTACTAATAAATACCATACACCAGTATTCAATCTTACAGGTGTGACAGACAACTTCATATCTATTCTATAAACATATAAATTGTGACAGGTTATTAAGCCAGTTATCCAGCGTTAACAAAGCTGTGGGAGCACTGTAAAGCCTTCCTTTTCCTGACATCTTCCTTAGATAATTTTGAAAACATTTTGAATGGTCTCTTTTTTTTTTCTTTTTTTTTTTTACCCTACTCATACAACAAAACTACAAGGCTTGACCTGTTTTAAAAAGTAAATATTAGAAAACTCTTGTTTTATTAATATGACTGAGAACACTGTTTAAGAGTCACAGCTTTCACGGAAAGTTATCCTGAGAAAAAGTTGTGAAAAGTTAGTGGAGCATGAATTGAGAACCATCAAATAGACAGCATGGCTAAAGGCAGTATTTGCAAGCACATCTTAGGATCATTAGAAATACTGATGAAAGTGCAGTAATAACAAAGAAATATTCACAGCTGGGGGGAGGCAGTAATTAAAGTGCCCTGTTTCTGAGGCAAAAAAAGCTTTTATTAATAAAAGTCATGTATTTTGTCAGCCATAGTATTTTTACTAAATGTGATAAATACAAGAATAAATGAGAACTCCTCTCAGTTGTTTCTTGATATTTCATGTCTGCAATCAAATTACTCAACAGTTAAGATGAAGGCAAAATTTTCAGTCAGCTTAAAGCCATTCAAGACATTTCTACCAGCAACAGTACACAAATGTTTGCAAAGGCATAGCGAAATCTGACAACTGAGCACCCAGCCCAGTTCCCTCCTTCACAGGTACAAATGGGAAGATACATGCATAGTGCTGCTTGCAAAAACACTGAAGTGCACTAATTGAAGACGGCAGTTGGAGCATGTTAAACAGAAATTGTTCACAAGAAACAGACAGAGTTCTTCAACTATTTCCACAATCACTGATCCACTGGACACTGAAATAAGATGTAAACAAGCACAGGTCATTCAGATTTTCATCTAAGCTAGTACAGTATTTGTCGTGGTTTAACCCCAGCCGGCAACTAAGCACCACACAGCTGCTCGCTCACTCCCCCCTGGTGGGATGGGGAAGAGAATCAGAAGAATACAAGTGAGAAAAGTCGTGGGTTGAGATAAAGACAGTTTAATAGGTAAAGCAAAAGCCATACATGCAAGCAAAGCAAAACAAGGAATTCATTCACTCCTTCCCATCGGCAGGCAGGTGTTCAGCCATCTCCAGGAAAGCAGGCCTCCATCATGCCTAACGGTTACTTGGGAAGACAAAACACCATCACTCCAAATGTCCCCCCTTCCTTCTTCTTCCCCCAGCTCTATACGCCGAACATGACGTCATATGGTATGGGATATCCCTTTGGTCAGTTGGGGTCAGCTGTCCCAGCTGTGTCCCCTCCCAGCTTCTTGTGCACCCCCAGCCTACTCGCTGGTGGGGTGGGGTGAGAAGCAGAAAAGACCTTGACTCTGTGTAAGCACTGCTCAGCAATAACGAAAACATCCCTGTGTTATCAACACTGTTTTCAGCACAAATCCAAAACATAGTCCCATAGAAGCTACTATGGAAAAAATTAACTCTATCCCAGTCAAAACCAGCACAGTATTAAGCTGATTTTTAAGCAGGTAACTATTTCCTAACGTGGAAAAATGACTATGTGATCCCACAAGTCTTTTGATTCTTTCATTTCCATGGCTTTCCCAGAGGCAGATTTACCAGGCAGAAGGCTTCTGGAAATTGGTCCCAACAGCAGATCTTCCCAGTGGAGGATGCTCCAGGCCATAGGATCAGGGAGAAACCACGTAGCTTTTACCACCTCTCTATATAAGTGCTCCCTCCTGACTTCCCAGGAGTAAAATTGTTTTTATTCATTTATGTAAACTATGAGAAATAACTCTTCACTGTGCCATGATGTGAAGACAGAGCAACTGAAGAGATTTGACTGGGACAGATACAGCCAGAAGCCAGCCTCCTGCTGCTGCTGCAGCAGGGGATCCCACAGCTCTGGTAGAGAGGAAGCAGCCAGCCCAAACATGACCACTCTCAGTAAAAAACCAGACTTCTACAATGCAAGTTTTCTCTTTCTCTCCTTTGCACATGCATTACATTTCACAAACTGCTCTAGAGAGGCAGAAATTGCTGTTTGAGCTAGTGGAACATTATGATAGTTCATCTATATTGACTCAAAGTGACAGCATTTGACTTCAGTTGAGACAATCTGTCTGATTCAAATGAGTTCAAGTTTAAAGACAAGTTGATTTAAAAAGACAGGGAAAAAAGCACTGTAGCTATGTTTAAATGCTAAGACAATGAGGAGGCTCAAGAGAAAGCAGCAGTGATGAATGAGGTAAAAGCAAAAAAGAGTTACTATAAAATGGATTTAAAATAAATAGTCACTTATTACTACCTGGGGTGTAAAAAGAAAAATCTCATCAAAACCTAATGATGGTCATGTTTCTGAACTAGGCACAGGAGGAAAAAATTCTCAGTACCAGCTTCTAATCAAATATTTGCCAACACAAAAGATTTACAACCTTTAGTTTTCATACTTATGACTTTGCATAAGAAGTTGGAAAAGACTTGGGAGAGGAAGAGAGTTGTCTTTCTTTTTAAAAAGGAGGGTAATATAAAATGCAATTTCAGGTTTTGAGTTTATGCATATATGTTTGTAAAAATGTTCTTAGTGCATTAGGAGTTGAAGAGAATATTATGAAAGATGTTCTGTAGGATATGGAGGAAAACTTCACAGTAGATTCCCTCCTGCCTTGATTATAATGAAATGGTCTTTCAAAGAGCATGTACTTTTTAAATACATGTATAAGGCTAAGAATTTACAAGGAAAGATACCAAGTCTGTTTTTCTCAGAAGACAGCTGGTGATTTGCTGTCAGCATCAGGGCTCTCCTCTGCTTAAATTGTTGTAGAACAGGACCATGTCCACGTGGAGAACTTTTCTTTTTCCTGAAAGAGTTAATGACAAGAGCTCTTCAACAGGCAAAGCCTTGGAACAGAGGATGCCTCCAAAATATTAAGGCTTGGAAAGTAAAATATCCAATTAGATTAATTCAGGCTGAGAATGGACTGAGATAAAATATTCAATTAGCCTGCAGCCTGACCCCACAGACTTCCAGTGGTGTTTGAAAAAGATGAGCTGTCTTTGTCATTCACTGCATACAGAAAGACTTCAGGGAAATTTACCAGCAACAGAAAGCAGAAGCTAAAAGCAAATCTTGGCAGCAACAGAGGTTACCAAGTAGTCTTGAGCAAAGCAGCACTCATTAGCATCAACATACACTTAACGAAAAAGGAGAAAGAAAAGTACAATATTGAATTATGAGGATACAATAGGCTATAAAGGCATATACACAGGCACATTGCTGTGGTGTAAATAAAATCACAGCTTTCTGTTTGACGAGTTAGAACAAGAGGGGTCTAAGGGCACCTGAAAAACTCTTAAGCATCATCTTCTAGGAATACTCCTTGGGAAATGAATGCAGCAGGACTGCTCCCATTTCTTCTTAGGTCCAACGGTCAGTAATCATCACTTGCGCTAACAGATCATCACCTGCAACATGTGCAGGGCACAGATCTGTGCACAAGACTAAGTGCTCGAAAGACCCAAGAGGTATGGGCAGTAGGGACCAGTCAACTAGACTGTCAACTCCAATAGCTATTCAGTGAAAGCACCTCCCTGCCACCAAATTGTGCATAATCTGATACAAAACATCTCATTGGAACTTTGTAACTCCCTTTCTTTGTCAGAGAAAAATCTTCATAAGATGGTATGTTCATCTTACTGCTACCTCATTAGTTACAATTAATTTTGCACAGGATGTCTGTTCACCAAGTTGAAATCTTAGAGTGAAATCAGAAGAAGAATATCTAGAATCTGTGCTCTAGCATTGACTAATATTTAAAAAAAAAAAAAAAAAATCCAAAAAGCCAACAAACATCCAATAAACCAGCCCATTGTGAAGCCTTGCAGCTCTTTAAAGCAGAGATAAATCCCAAATCACTGCTTGAAAATCTCTATGGGAATACTTTTGGCGCTGCATCCCTAAAATGTCCTGAAATAAACAGGGTTCAAATAACCATCCAAACTAATCCATGTTCCTTGATGGGATAGATATGCTTAATCTTCAAAATACAGGATGTCCTGGTTTCGGCAGGGATAGAGTTAATTTCCTTCCTAGTAGCTGGTACAGTGCTGTGGTTTGGATTTAGGATGAGAACAAAGTTGATAACGCACCGATGTTTTAGTTGTTGCTAGGTAGTGCTTA
>NW_008794159.1:843298-844088 GCF_000699145.1 Aptenodytes forsteri | reverse complement strand
GGCTGGGGGGGGAGGGAGTGAGCGAGCAGCTCTGTGGTGCTCAGTTGCCAAATGAGGTTAAACCACGACACAGGACATAATAGTTGCCTTCTTATATGGTCATAGACAAATCATAAGACTAAAATCCCAAATGGCATTGAGAAAATGAACAGGGATTTTCACAGTGTCTCCTCCAATACAGAAACCAGGGACTTAAAATGAATCAGCAAGTGGCAAGTTAAAAAAATAAGTAATATTACTTTATTCAACAACTACTTAAGCTGCAGAACTCTATGTCCCAGGATATCATGAAAGTTTATTTTTTAAATACAAAAAAATTTAAAATTATTTGAACAAAGTTATGGAAGTTAAATTTAGCAATGTTTTTTAATTACAAAGACACAAACTCTTGTTTAAGAACTCCCTGAGCTGCAGATCACTGAGGGCTATTAGAGCAAGCTGGAAAGACTTTTTTTATTTCCCTGATCTCACACTTCTTCACTGTCACCAACTAGCAGATGCAAGATGGGTTTAGACAGCCCTTGAGTCTGATTCTGTATGGCTACTGCTGGTGGTAGTTCTTGTTTCTGATCATTAAACTTTCAGTTCCATCCAAATGCTTCCTCTATTACTCTGTTCATCTACATGAACTGAAAAAGATGTATTTATTTGGGTTTATTTATATATGTGGGTTTTTTTTCTTCTTTTCACAGTGCTTTTGTAGTTATTTTAGAACAGTTTGGTAGAGTCATAGAACATGTCAACCCACAGACTCCCCTATTTCATGGCTTGTTGGCTTCTGCGGTGGGCT
>NW_008794159.1:835752-843279 GCF_000699145.1 Aptenodytes forsteri | reverse complement strand
GCCCCCCCCCAGCCACAGATGGGTAACATGAGAGAGACTTTTGGGTATCTATGGAAACAAGTAGCTGAAGTCTGCCTCCAGGTCTTCTCTTCAGATCCTTTCTCCATGCTAGGAAGGGGCAGGGAATCTCCCCCACTCTCCAACATGCAGAGGAGCAAAATGAGGCAGCAGGTGCTTGGAATGGAAATTGGGAGCTGAGGCAGGAGAGGAGGCAGAGGAGGAAGAAGGAGAAGGATGCTGGAATTAATTCAGAAATAAAGCAAAAGAGAGAGCAGGACTAGGGAAAAGCAAATAGAGATGAAAAGCAAGATTGTGTCCTTCCTGTAGCTTGATTCCTAGGTAGCCTGTTTAGTAGGCTCCACTGGTATTCTACACGTTAGTAAGTTCAATGCATCTCCAAGCTAACCATTCTCTACTGTCTGCATGAAAGTCTGCGTGGAACCTGCAGGGTTACTGCTCAAAGCAAAAGAAAAAAAAAACCACCAAACTCAGTTTTGTTTTTTTAATCATGCCAAGCTGATCCTTGAAATCAAATGTCATGCTAAGTGACAAGTGAATGCCTTTTATTTTAAAAACGCTGAAATGAAAAGTTGTGGGTTTGCCCAACAGTTTTATCAAGGCTCACTGAGTTTCACCAAATTTGTGATCTCAGTCAACATTTTAATGAAAAAACCTATTTCAGTAAACAAACCTATCCAACCAAAAAAATTCACCCTGTTCCACCAACATGAATTTTAGCAACTGCATGTTGTCTTTGCGTGCTGCTTTATTTGCTCTGCAGTTACTTCAAGTTTAATAAAAACTTAGGGGAAAAAGCAAAAACTCTGTCTGGCTGTTCAAATCCACAAGGTAGCAGATATTCTATGTCCTGCTGCAGAAAGCTATGAATACGGCTACAAGAAGCTCTCCCTGATTTTCAAACATGGCTACTGTCTTCCTAAGCTCCTCTTCTCTTTTCATAGTTACAGACATCACATTCAATCTGGCTACATCAGGCTATGTAACACCTCCTGATCTCATGTAAATCTCGTATGACCAGACACAGGTCAGCAACTTACCCAACTTTAAAAATAACACGTGTACTTGCCATATTGCAGATAACAAGCTGTGAACAGGCCCAAGCTACTTTCTTAGGAATAAGAAGTTAATGAGAATTTCAGTGCTAGCACATCTCGGCTGAAGACTGCAGTGCTATACACAATTAACATTTATTACACAAGGACATTCACACTGCAGGTGGGTAAAATAATCATTGGAGCAAAGGAATTTATCATCATGTACCTTTGCCTGATTCCACTACCCCACTCAGCCATTCACCATCTGAAGCTTAGTCCAGTTATTAAACTCCTTGAACACATTCAAATCAATATGGAAAAAAAATCAAAAACATTAAATGATTCTCTTAAACAAACAATTTAAGAAGTACATTTGGCCCCCCTGCAAGTGTACCTGCCTAAAACTAAGGCCAGAAGAGCTAAAATTCAGCCCCAGATCAGCAAATGGTCTTTCAGTACATATGGATAGCATAATCTTAAATTCTGCTGTATCACACCCTGTCATCTCAGGCTAAAAATACAAACTTCATGTGAGAGAAAGAGTAAACTGCTGATTTTGCTGGGAGACACAATATATCGTTTTAATTCTAGATTGGTAGAGATAGTGCTTTTCAGATAGCATCAACATACATACACAGAGAAATGGGCGGGGGGGAGGTATGCGTGCACATTTGTGCATGTGTGCATGTAGGTTTGTTTATAGGGAAATACCTACCCAGACAGGAAGAGAAAAACAGCAAGCACATTGGGGCCAGAACTGAGGACAACACCGAGACTTCTCTGAGTACTTGTCCATGTCCTGCCTGTGTCCCTCATGGTTTCACATCTGAGGAGTAATGTAGCCATCCTCAAATGACCCAGGGAACTACAGGCTGATCAGCCTCAACTTGATTCCTGGGAAAGTGATGGAGCAGTTAATCCTGGAAACCATTTCCAGGCACATTAAGGATGAGAACATCAGGAGCAGTCAACATGGCTTCACCAAGGGGAAGTCATGCTTGACCAACTTGACAAACTTCTGTGATGAAGTGACTGGCCTGGTAGATGAGGGGAGAGCAGTGGATATTGTCTACCTGGACTTCAGTAAGTCCTTTGACACTGTCTCCAATATGATCCTCATAGAGGAACTGTTGATGTATGGAATGGATGAGCAGACAGTGAGGTGGATTGAAACCTGCTGAATGGCTGGGCCCAGAGGCTGGTCATTGGCAACGCAAAGTCTAGTTGGAAGCCAGTAACTAGCAGTGTACCATAAGGATCAATATTGGATCCAGTCCTGTTTAACATCGCCATTAATGATCTGGATGATGGGGCAGAGCGTACCCTCAGCAAGTTTGCAGACGACACCAAACTAGAAGGAGCGGCTGATACAGCAGAGGGTCATGCTGCCATCCAGAAGGACCTTGACAGGCTGGAGGAATGAGCCAACAGGAACCTCATGAAGTTCAACAGAGGGAAGTGCAGAGCCCTACCTTTGCAGAGGAATAACCCAATGCACCAATACATGCTGAGGGTCACGACCAGCTAGAAAGCAGCTTTGCAGAAAAGAACACGTGGGTCCTAGTGGACACCGAGTGGAACAAGCCAGCAATGTGCCCTTGTGGTAAAGGCACATGGTATCCTTGGCTGCATTAGACAAAGTATTGCCAGAATATCAAGGGAGGTGATCCTTCCTCTCTACTCAGGATGTCATGAGGCCACACCTGGAGCGCTCAGGGGGGATCTTATCAATGTATATAAATACCTGAAAGGAGGGCGCAAAGAAGGCAGAGCCAGGCTTCTTTTCAGTGGTGGCCAGTGCTAGCATCAGGGGCAATGGGCACCAGCTGAAACATAGGAGGTTCCCTCTGAACATCAGGAAACACTTTCTTACTGTGAGGGTGACCAAGCACTGGCACAGGTTGCCCAGGGAGGTTGTGGAGTCCTTCTCCTTAGATATATTTAAAAACCATCTGACACAGTCCTGGGCACCTGGCTCTAGGTGTCCCCGCTTAAGCAGCTGGGTTGGACCAGATGACCTCTAGAGGTCCCTTCCAACCTCAGCCATTCTGTGACTGAAAAAAAAACCCCAAAACAACAACCCACCACAAAACAACAACCCCCCCCCCCCCCCCAAAATCAATCACATTTAAAAAATAAATTAAAAAAACCCCATATATGCCATTTCCAATCTCTGGAAACAGCTCCTACCCACTCTACAACAGCATGGATATTTTCATTTTATATTTATATGTGCGAGTGGCATAATTTACACTGACCAACACATATGCACACACAGTACTGCAGAACTGGAAAAAAAAATTCTCCTCAGGCTGACATGTTTTATCAAAATTTTCCCAGAGACAAATATGCACAGATTTCTCACTTTCAGGGATTGTCTGCATCTGTAGAGTGAATCCATCACGTCCTAGCATCTCTAATAGCATGCACAATGCAATCCCATCAGCTTAAGCCCACCAGCTTCAGCTACATCTGGCCCAGTAGGGGCTGTGCAGTCAGTCCTCAGTACCTTCCATACATTTTAAAAGCACCTGTTTGCACAAGCAGAACCATATACAGACCACAACCTGTATTTCAGGCACCTTCAACCCAGCTGCTCCCGGTTCATAAATCCTCCACACAACCAGAATATTTGATCAGTATGCATGTTTCAGTAATACTGGATTTTGCTACAGTCTGTTTGGAGACAGCCAACCTCCAGGGGGTTTAAGGTATCTGTAAATTCAAGACAAGTTTGTGAAGTCACTAAATCCATAGATGCAAAACTCTTAAGTTCCACTCCTCTTTGAGTTGTCATTTCGTGATTTCTATGTTGAATATACTCATTTCACTGGTAACTAGATTTTTTAAAAATTATTAGTCTGTCTTGCTGGATCACTGATTGTCATCAGCAGAAGATTCTTCCAGCCAATTGTCTTCAGCTATACCTGAGTGACTCCGCTCAATTTAACTCAGCAATTGGACCTTAATTAAAAATTCTGCTGAGAATGTGTGGGCCAGAATAGGAAAAGGCTCAGCATGTCAGAGCTGTATTAGCTGTGCAGCACTGATAGGAACATGAACTAATAAAAACTTTTTGTTCATAGTAAAATGAGTACCCTGGACTTTCATTAGACAGTAGGAACAACTGACATAAGATGAGAATCATATCAGTGAGCAGATCTGTTCTGCAAGAATTACTCTATTCAGACAATCACTTTCCAAATTAAAAACCACATGAAATAAAGGGAATCTCCATTACAACATAAGAATATATAATTCAAAGCTACTTATCCTGCTCATAACTGGCCACAGACAAACTGTGTGAAATGCACTTGAAGTTATTCAGAGAACTGAAATGGCACTGAAAAGATTTCAGTCCGTTCTTTCCAAACAGGGGCATTTCACTTATTTTGACCTTTAATCCATTGCTCGGTTAATTTCTACCATTTGGGTGATTACATACAGCTAAATGCTCCTTTCTACATGGCTAACTAGAATTGCCCTTTTTTTGGCTAACTATTATATCACCTTAAATTTCAATTACATGAAGACACACATTTTGTAGCACTAGAACAATCGTGAGAGTTTTATTTCTACTTATAGTGTGGTTTTCTGCCAGGGACCTATCTAATGGTTCCACAGCGGCAAACTAAGAAAAGAGGAGGACTACCACCAAAAAACCTTAAGTTTGCTATGCTGGTGCTCACCCTGCACTGGAAAAATTTCAGAGGTCCATAGGTCAAAACACAATTGGAATAACTGGAAGAAAACCCCCAAAGTCTGACAGACCTGAATGAAATTGCTAAATTAAAAAACTCATCAGTTTAGGATTTTGCTTTCTGCATATGCTCACAGCTATTATTATTTTTATCTTTTGATAGATAACACAATCTTATTCTGAATGCTGAGACTGTTGAAAAGAGAGGGATAATACTCACTCAAAATAAGAACTGGATTTAATACGTTCCTAATTTTCTCATGCATACTTTCCATTAAAACTCACACTTTTTAGCTTGATTAACCACAAACACTCGTGTAACTTTTAAGTAAAATAACTACCAAGACTTCATTTAAAATATTATATTCCATTCTAATGTTCTTTATTTACAATTTACGTGTCTCTGAGACCTCCTGTTTCCATTTATCAATCACATGGTTTCTAAGATTAGGTAAAATAACCCAAAGTGGGATTTTAATCAAACATGCAATCTGCAATACAATGCAAATTGATAAGGCAAATGCATTAGTTTAAGTTACTAACTTCAACTGTGAATCCAACTGTAATGCTCAAAATTTGCATATCAAACTACTCTGTCACCAAATTACTTGCCAACTAGTAATAAATACTCCTCTTTTCCACAGCATTTTTCTTTTTTAGATTGGAAAGTATGATGATCACAATCATTATCTCTGCTATTATATAGCTTTTATGAAACAAGAGGGCCTAAAGGGAAAAGTTTTATGATGCTCCATTCTTTAATCACCATCATTTTTAATCTTGACTTCAAACAGAAGTTCAAAGTATCATTAAGAGTCTGATTCAAAGTGTGTTAGAGTTAATGGAAAATCTCCCTTCGCTTTTAGAAGATTATGCCACAGCCTTCAAATTGCTTCTTCTCTTTATTGTTCTTGCTATTTGAATTTTGCCTCAATTTCTCTATGCCGTCCTAAAGCATCAGAAGAATCATTTCTATTTTATTAAACACTCACCTCAAACCACTGGCCATGCGACTGCATTTTAAGGATGACACAAGGATCTGGTTTTGAGAGGGCATCCCTATCCGATATGCCTTTGCATGCAACTCGCAGCTCCACTTTAGTCAGGCATGGGCTGTTAAAAATTCCCAGGGTATTGGCTGCTGATTCATAGATGTTGCTCATTTTCTTCATTCCTTTTTCTGAAAGAGAGAAAAGGTCCATTAAGAACAGTGCATGCACAGTACAGTCCTTCCTTCCATGCGGAAGCCAATGCAATGTTCTGCTAGCCAATGGGACTCTATAACTGTGAACAAGATCCAAAGCAACATGGGAAAAAATAAAATCAAAGGAATGCCTGTGGAAGAAAGAAATACATCATCTCTTATGTTTAGAAATAAGTCAACTTCAGAATGAAATTTTCCACCATGCCCCTGAACTCAGGGGGTGAACTGTGACCTTGACTTCCAGCTCTGTTCCTGCTTATAGAGCCACATTTCCCCAGGCCAAAGGACAGACAGGATGGTAATTCTGAATTTCTCCTGATAACACCTTATTCCAGTAACAACGATAAATTAAATTTGTTCAGCACTTCTTCAATCTGCTTTTATTTCTCCATACTCCATCTAAAAAGCATGCACTTTATCTTAGACAAACTTTTTGTGTAAATGCCGTAGAAGGCCCCTTTCATATCAACCTTAAATTTCAAAATACATTTCACTCTCTATTTCCACACTTACTGCAGAAGATGACCTCCCTACATTCCTAAGCAAGTAGTCAAGATTGATGGTCTAAGCAGAAGGGCAGGATATTTATGCTGGCAAATCTTGTTGTTATACAGTGCCTGCTCTTTTGGGTCAGGAATCACAGTTACATGAACACAAATGGCTGGAATAGTGGGAACCTCTGGCCCTTACTTCATTGCAAACACCCCCAATCTTGCAACTCAAGCCTTTGCTCTCAACAGAAGCAACAAAAAAACATTTTTAACATAGAGCTTAGCAAAAATCACTATATGATCATTTTTTCCTCAGTAAAGAATATGGGAATGCTTTAATTTGCTCACTTGTTCTGAGCTTCACAGTCTGACCTCTAAAAATCTGTCTCCTAATACAAGGATCAGTGCCATCACCCCCCTTTACCCCATACGTAAGAACTGCAAAAAATTAATTCCACACTTTTAGAGGGCAGATTTATCTTTCCAGATTATCAACAGATTTTTTGTGGTCTGTTTTAAACCACTTCACTGTTTCTTCCACAAGACCCCATTCTCAGAGGTTAATGATTTTTGAGACCTGTTTTGATAAAAGTTAAATTTTGGTGATTTGGAAAGGAAAGTAAAGTTTTCTTTCCCCAACTCTGAGAAGTTAAAAATAAAAACAAAAACCACAAAACCACACCTTCAGAATATCCAGTTTCCCTATGAATTATAAAGGCAAAAATAAAAAGGTATTTCTAAATTCAGAGTAAGAAGATTTGGCAACACAGTGCGGACCTCTAATACATACAGATAAACTTCAGGAATGTAAGTCTGAATGATGAGGCAGATGATCTGCTCTCCTTGCAGATGAGAGAAAAGCTTGTTTATAATTTAAAATTCTTCAAATCTACTGAAATCTATACAGCAACTTACTGTATAACCACCAGTTTGGTGTGAAAACCCCAGCCTGCTGCATTCGATATGTTTGTAAGTGAAGCGGGTGTAGACGGACTCTAACCACTTTCTCTAGCTCAGGCTCTGCAGGCGTATTTCCTTATGGTAAAACAGGCTTCTTGAAATGTGAGCCATGCCACA
>NW_008794159.1:834627-835532 GCF_000699145.1 Aptenodytes forsteri | reverse complement strand
CTCCTTGCAGATGAGAGAAAAGTTTGTTTATAATTTACAATTCTTCAAATCTACTGAAATCTATACAGCAACTTACTGTATAACCACCAGTTTGGTGTGAAAACCCCAGCCTGCTGCATTCGATATGTTTGTAAGTGAAGCGGGTGTAGACGGACTCTAACCACTTTCTCTAGCTCAGGCTCTGCAGGCGTATTTCCTTATGGTAAAACAGGCTTCTTGAAATGTGAGCCATGCCACAACCATAGTGCCCGACATCCTAAGATCAAAACAGCCTCCTTCAGCGCTTCTCAGTTACCTGTAAATGCTGTCACATAAACTATGTTCCCTTGGATTTACCACTAGGAAAGAAACATGACCAGGAAAAAAAGCAAAACTAAAATATGGAAAGGTAATGATATTAGGCTATGTTATAAAGCCCAAAGAGCATACTCAACTTCTACACAGTGTATTCCTATACACTAGTTTAGTTTCTCATACATTTTTAGCTAAGATTCCTGTCACTGCAAATAGACTGGCACCTCTCAGATCGCAAAATCTTTTACAGGGTGGAGAACAACATTTTGTGCTGGGTCAAATCACGTCAGCGATGGTAAGATCACAGTCCTAGCTTGAAAGCAATGGCAAGCAGGGGGAACTGGGCTCTAGCCTAATCGGAACTACTCTGATAAAATCATAATTTGAGAAGCAATGATACACATGCAAGAGGGCCCCGATATCTGGTACCTCAACTAAGCACGACAATAAGTGTCTGGAAAAAGTGCTACCAAAACTGATGATTCAAAACAATGTTTGGGAGACTGATTTTCTTCTTTTTGTTGGTTTTTTTCCAAAAAGAGAATCATAGAATCATAGAATAGTTTGGGTTGGAAGAGACCTCTAAAGGTCATCTAGTCCAACCCCCCTGC
>NW_008794159.1:830080-834585 GCF_000699145.1 Aptenodytes forsteri | reverse complement strand
GGGCAACCTGTGCCAGTGTTTCACCACCCTCAGCACAAAAAATGTCTTCCTTCTATCTAGTCTAAATCTACCCCCCTTTAGTTTAAAGCCATTCCCCCTTGTCCTGTCGCAACAGGCCCTGCTAAAAAGTTTGCCGCCATCTTTTTTATGAGCCCCCTTTAAGTACTGATAGGCGGCAATAAGGTCTCCCCGAAGCCTTCTCTTCTCTAGGCTGAACAACCCCAAGTCTCTCAGCCTTTCTTCATAGGAGAGGTGTTCCATCCCCCGATCATTTTCGTGGCCCTCTTCTGGACCTGCTCCAACAGGTCCGTGTCTTTCTTATGCTGAGGGCTCCAGAGCTGGACGCAGTACTCCAGGTGGGGTCTCATTAGAGCAGATCAGAACAGATCTCGATCTGATCTCAATCAGAACAGATTAAGGTGGTGGTAACTTCGACAAAGCAACTTGAAGGCTACTATTTAGCTAAAAATTACAGAGAAAATTATATGTATTTATATGTATTTTGCTAGCAATCATCACAAGTCTCTTTTTTCATTCTAATATATCCCTGATATATGATGTCAGGTACCTAAGTTTCCATCAACTGGGATTACAAAAAGACTGTTAGAAACTGAGGTGGGGGGAGGGACTGTTGTCTAATTATTCATCATTTTATAATCCCATCTCCTTCAGAAAGCTGCTCAACAAGCTCATCCCACACATTTACAAGACATTTTTACATGTTGCCCTTTCCAAATTGAAATCCATTTGAAAATTGGGTTAATTCTGTCTCATGCACATCTTGTATCATTAATGAAATGTCATCCTTTGTGCAGAAATAGGTTGGTGATTTAATTAAACCGGATGATTTCAACACTAAAGAGAAGGGGAAAAAGTAGCAGAGTGAGGGGGAGAAATGTATTTTTCTTCCTCCCACAGTAATTATACACTGGTTTTTTAGAACAGCGGATAAGTATAAAATTATATTTCTTTTTATCACTACAACTATTACTTCAGCTTTTACAAGTTCTAAATTTATCAATGGAAAAGATCAAGCCACAGTATTATTCTTTTGTCCCATTATAGTCTTCTTTTAATATAATCACCAGCTTGGGTTATTGTACTGATGTCATGTTACCAGGAAGCTGGGGGCCTGGAAAACAGATTTTGAGCCTACTGAAAGTGGCTAAAAAAAGTATTACTTTAGGTAAACATAGACAAGTTAGATTGTGTAAGAAGTTTTTTGTCAATTAACTACGTACAGTATTGATGGAGGAATAAATTGTTCATTTTTCTTTGCTACAAGCTCTTCCTTTTTCACTTCATTAGAACCTCATTATTCCTTCAATGTCCACATGGCTTTAATATTCACTGATTAAGAGCTGTATCTGTGAGAGGAAAGTGATAGTGTAGATATGAAAGTAAGTGAACTAAGTGATAAGTCACATAGTACTGAAGTTTCCAGCTCATTGCTGCATGCATTCTCTTTCATTTCCTCTGGAAAGAGGAAAACAGTGTACCCATTACGCGCTTCCCACACAAACTCATTAGCCAGTGCTAGACTGCACAGAACGAGGAGGCAAGAACAGGCCTTACAGTTTCACCTCTCCATGGTGAAACAGCAAGAAAGATGGCAATACAACTGGAAAAACAACTTAAAGTACACTGTGCTGAAATCAAAACATGTACTATGTTAACAAAAAAACCCCCACAAACCAAAAAAGTCTGAAAGACCTTGATAGCACCATGTACCCTACGGAATACAAAGAAAAAGTGAGGACCTTGGAAAACAGTTCCACTCTCCCAAAAATATTCTACATCTAGCATACTTAGAGCTCATTTAGTAGAAAATAATGTGCTCTGACATTTTTAAGAGATTCACAGCTCAGAGGGATCTTATTGATGTGTATAAATTCCTGATGGAGGGGAAATAAAGAACATGAAACCAAATTCTTCTCAGCAGTACCCAGTGACAGAACAAGAGGCCATCGGCACAAACTGAAATACAGAAAATTCTGATTAAAGAAAAGGAAACTTTTTACTGTAAGGTTGGCTGAAGACTGGAACAAGCTGCTCAGAGAGCTTGTGGAGTCTCTGTCCTTGGAGATACCCAAAACCTGTCTGGACATGGTCCTGAGCTTTAAGCAGGGGTTTCGAACAGATGATCTGCAGAGGTCCTTTCCAACCTCTACTACTTTGTGAATAAGTGGGACACAATCAAATTGTAAACCTTTTAGGGTACAGATTGCCTCTGTGATCTGTTGTTTTTCCTGTGCTTAGCACAGGTGGGTACTGATCTATGATTTGGGCCCCTTGGCTCCAAAACCATACAGAAAATCAAAAGACAGACATGAGCCCAGTATTTCTGGTAACTAGTGCTATAAAGGCTCCTATGCGTAGATATTTCATTAAAAGCAACAGTACACAGGTCCAGAATTTTGTGCCTGGCTAGATAACTGGATTACACTGAAAACCAGTACTACACGTTTGCCAGCTATGTCTTTCTCCTCTCAGAGGGACTGCATGGCTTAAAAACATTTAGTCATCTAGTGCCTACTAAAGTAAGGATCTCTGTGATGTGAAATACAAACAGTACATGCCTCTCAGAGATCTAAAAGCCTTGATTTCAGCTCACACAAACAATCAGATCCACCTTGTTACAAAATGGTGATCCACATAGGGCTTTAGAGAACCTCACCACAAGATGTAACCAGGCTCCTTAGATTCACCATGAAATAAATCTGTTATCTGAATTCAGATTTCAAGTTTCCTCCTCTGCCCACTCTGTCATTTTGCTCTCCTACACACACACACACACAATCTCCAAAAGCTTTTCTGCAAGTTGTCTGGGTGAAGTACAAAGAGATTTTGGGACCAGCACTGTTTAACATCTTTGTGGGCGATATGGACAGTGGGATTGAATGCACCCTCAGCAAGTTTGCCGATGACACCAAGCTGTGTGGTGCAGTCGACATGCTGGAGGGAAGGGATGCCATCCAGAGGAACCTTGACAAGTGGGCCCATGCGAACCTCATGAAGTTCAATGAGGCCAAGTGCAAGGCCTTGCACATGGGTTGGGGCAATCCCAAGCACAAATGCAGGCTGGGTGGAGAACGGATTGAGAGCAGCCCTGAGGAGAAGGACTTGGGGGTATTGGTTGATGAGAAGCTCAATATAACCCGGCAATGTATGCTTGCAGCCCAGAAAGCCAACCGTATCCTCAGCTGCATCAAAAGAAGTGTGACCAGCAGATCGAGGGAGGTGATCCCCCTCTACTCCATTCTTATGAGACCCCACCTGAGTACTGTGCCCAGCTCTGGGGCCCACAACATAAGAAGGACATGGACCTGTTGGAGCGAGTACAGAGGAGGGAAATAAAGATCATCAGAGGGCTGGAGCACCTCTCCTATGAATACAGGCTGAGAGAATTGGGGTTGTTCAGCCTAGAGAAGAGAAGGCTCCAGGGAGACCTTATAGCAGCCTTCCAGTACTTAAAGGGGGCCTACAAGAATGCTGGAGAGGGACTTTTTACAAGGGCATGTAGTGATAGGACAAGGGGTAGTGGCTTTAAACTGAAAGAATGTAGATTTAGATTAGATATAAGGAAGAAATTCTTCACTATGAGAGTGGTGAAACACTGGAACAGGTTGCCCAGAGAAGCTGTGGATGCCCCATCCCTGGAAGTGTTCAAGGCCAGGTTGGATGGGGCTTTGAGCAACCTGGTCTAGTGGAAGGTGTCCCTGACCATGGCAGGGGGGTTGGAACTAGGTGATCTTTAAGGTCCCTTCCAACCCAAACCATTCTATGATTCTATGACTTCTTCTCTACAGCACCTTGCAAAGAATCAGGGAAACACTCAGCCTCACGTTCAGTTCAGATAATAAATGAATAGGGAATGAGAAACAAAGCAATAACCGGTGTGCTCTGCATTTGGAAACAGGGCTTGTTATTTAGAAACACGTACTCCAGACCAAAGTACATACAAATGGATTTGGGGTTTGCAGGTTTCCCATCACCATATGTTGAGGGCTGTGTCTGAATCATGTTTTACTGGCACCCTGGTCGTGAAATGAAAACAAGCCAATAGCATCTGTCTGCTTCTGCAAAAGTAAAGAGCAAGACTCTGCTCCTGGAAAGGTAAATGGTGTTTACAGTATGTGTGTGTGGTGGGAAATACTAATAGTAGAGTTATATGAAATAAGAGCTGTGAATAAGCGCCTCCAAAAGAGAGCAAGACCTAAAAGCACTGGATGTTATAGCACTAGCTTCTCCCTACTTATTTTGAGGACACTGAGGTGCTGGAGCATGTCTAGAGAAAGGCAATGAAGCCGGTGAAGGGTCTGGAGAACAAGTCTGATGAGGAGCAGCTGAGGGAACTGGGACTGTTTAGTCTGGAGAAGAGGAGGCTCAGGGGAGACCTCATCGCTCTCTACAACTACCTGAAAGGAGGTTGTAGCGAGGTGGGTGTCGGTCTCTTCTCCCAAGTAACAAGCGATAGGACGAGAGGAAATGGCCTCAAGTTGCGG
>NW_008794159.1:826823-829889 GCF_000699145.1 Aptenodytes forsteri | reverse complement strand
ATGGTAGTGTTGGGTTAGCGGTTGGACTTGATGATCTTAGAGGTCTTTTCCAACCTTAATGATTCTATGATTTATACTTATAAATTATATACAGGAGAGACATTTAGCGTCCAAAACACAGGAGTAGCTGAACTCTCTATACTGAAAGCTTTGAACCTACAGTTTGTGGATCTTCTAGGGTTTACAGTCTAATAAAAGTAAATATGAAAACCAAGTCTACAGTTAGCAGCTTAAAATTCATAAAACTCAGAGTACCAGCTTCTGCTGGAAAACAGTTAGTGCTCCACAGCTTGAAAGAGACAGAAAACCGTTTTTCTACATTATTAAGAAATGTGATCCTTGTAGCACTGGGAAAGTTGTTTCCTCTAGTTCTGTTCTAGATTCTCAATTTATAACTCTGGCAAAATCAAAAACTAAGTAGTCATGTTCCTTTTTAGATTAAATCACTAGCTTTAACTGACAAGGAGAATCTGATTAAATAAAATGCTATTTCGAAAGTATACTAAGCTTTTTATAGGGTCTGATCTGAGATCCACAGAAGTCAGTGAGAAAATAACCAACCCACTGATTTCCATAAAGTGTGCGGCTGAGTAATATAGTGCCTCAAGCAATCCTGTCTTCTCTCAGTGTGTTTTATCATTTGGCAAGACAGTAATGAAAAATAATCATCAGGCACAGAGGGTTCAAGTGCTTCAGAACCGCCTCTTGGGGCCTGACCCAAACACCACTAAACTTATTCATTGGCTTCAAATGTGCATTTCTCAGGCCTTGAAGATTTTATGTGCTTCTATCCTATCTCTCATTATGATGCAAGACCAAGTTGCACAAAATACAGTAAGAGCAAGATTTATAGAAAAGGATGAAATTATATTGGGTGTTCAGGTAGAAAAGTTTTAAAAGGTTGCTCTGTTTAGTTACCTGTTCAACTCCAGCAGAATGCAGGCCATGAACCCCTTCAGGGAATTATATTAATTGAGATCAGCGAACATTTTTCTTTAAGAAACTTTATGTGATTGGGAATTCCCAGTCTCATTGAATTACTCCATCAGTTGTTGGCATCAAGGCTTCCTTGGTTGTGAAAAGCAAACCCATTCCTTCTCATTCAGCTGTGTGGTGGGCAAATAAACTTTGTGCAAATGAGGAAAGATGGGAATTCATCAGGAGGTCCTGATTCAGCAAGTTGATTAAATTAATAGTCCATGTGCTTAATCGGGAACTTGCTAAGACAGCTGGCTGGCCTAGGACTGAAGGTAGGCAAGCAAGAGCTCAGAGTGATAGCAGAGAAAGCAGACCAACCTTTATTGCAAATGTATCAGTGATTGGGAACCAGTCATCAGCCACAGAAACTGATGTTCAGTGTCTTCCATTTCCTCTATAAAGCAACGTTTTCTTCACTGTAGCATTTTCATAGCATAGGGTTTTCTGCAACCCCTGTTACATTGTCTGACAAACCTCACTATGAACAATTTTTTTCCTTATGTCTAACCCTTGTTGCAGCTGTGACCGTTGCCTCTTGGCCTTTCTCTGTGCATCTGTGGAAACTTACATCTCATGAATAATCAGTACTATCTTAAAACATGGTCATTCAACGACTTACCTTTGACCACATTCACAGACTCCTGATTATCAGCCATATCTCTAATCACTGCACAAGACTCTCCTCCTATTAGTATTAAAAAATTATTCTGGTCAACATCAACTACATTATAAATTGCTACAGAAGTTTAAATGATCACAGCTAATACAGCCAAAATGCCAGCTGTCAAAATTAATTTTAATATAAATTACTGTATAACGAGAAGTCAATAAGTTAGCTAGACCCTTCCACAGGATAGTTTGTGCAATTAAAAATACGATCCTCCTTCCTTCCCTTTGATTATCTGACTCATACAACTATTAACAAGGATTATTTAAAGTTACACCTACCAAAGTTTGAAAGAGCCCTTTGCAAAATGAGCAATAAACTCAGTAAGCAAGGAGGATCTGGAGAATCCACAGCAGTGCTATTGTGAACAGTGAGACAGATCTGATAGTGTAAGTAATTTATTTGGACAGAAGGGGGGAGAGGTTCAGAACAAAGTGCCAGCAGTGTAAATGGAAATGCACACACACTGACAGTTCAAAAGGACTCATTATCATAGAACCAGGTGGTTCAATTATAAGGGGAGAAGGGAAAGTCACTGGAAAGAAATTGAGACATCTAATGTGTGACAGAACACTGTACAAAAGGTACAAAACACCTATACAAACAACCCCATTTCAGTTAAGGGAGGGGAAAAAACCACGATAACTGGAGCACTGGGAGATGCTTAAATATGCTCAGTTCTGGACTGTCTGAGTAGTCCCCACTGAAGTCAGACTGACTTGATGCACCTGTAAGAGTCAGCAGCTAAAATACACACATATTCTATTACCCTCTATTAGAAGTGCAAATCTAAGATTCTCCCTTGTTCCTTTAGTATGTAGTTAATGCCATCAGTCACCTCTTTCTTCTCCAAGTGCCCACTGTCTTCCCACTTACAATGTTGTAATATGCAGGAGAAGACAAAACTAAAAATCATTAATACAAAAGACAGGATATTGAACAGATAAGAGATCAAAATAACTTTCCTAGGGATAGATGCAGACAGGAGTTAGCAGGGCTCATTGAAAGAGCTTTAAACTACATTTGAAGGGAGAAAGGGATGAAACCAGGCTCGCTAGAGATAAGCCTGGGGGCGGCACGCCAACGTTTGAGGGACCATGTGCTAGCGAGGTCCTTCGGTCTGCCGTCTCAGTGGAGGTAGGGGATGGAGATCCATGCAGCAGCAAAGACACAAGGGTTATGGATGTGTTAGAAACCACAGAAGCGCCTGAGTATGGTCACATAGGAATTAGGGTTTCTCCCCCCAAAAAGGTGGCGGGATGAATAGCCCAACTGAAGTGCATCTACACCAATGCGCGCACCACAGGCAACGAACAGGAGGAGCTGGAAGCCACTGTGCAGCAGGAAAACTATGATATAGTTGCCATCACGGAAACATGGTGGGATGACTTGCACAACTGGAGTGCTGCAATGGATGGCTA
>NW_008794159.1:802223-825703 GCF_000699145.1 Aptenodytes forsteri | reverse complement strand
AAAGGAAAGGAAAGGAAAGGAAGGAAAGGAAAGGAAAGGAAAGGAAGGAAAGGAAAGGAAAGGAAAGGAAGGAAAGGAAAGGAAAGGAAAGGAAAGGAAAGGAAAGGAAAGGAAAGGAAAGGAAAGGAAAGGAAAGGAAAGGCAAAGGCTATTTAAAGCAAGAAGCCCGGCAATTAACACCTGCACTTCCAAACAACTCTCCGTCTACATTGGCTAAAAGACGTGACCTGTCTCTTTTGATGTGGCAGTCAGTGCAGCTATGGAGGAAGTTGATCCTTCCCGTCTGGAGTGTTGCGAGATACAGCGCTCTATGGGAATGCAATGAGTCCAGCTAGAGCTAATTATTCCGGGAGGTGCTACTTCAGCATCCCTTTGCCTTGCAGGGCCCTTTGCAAAGAGGAAAGCATGGTCTTCCAAGGCACTGGCGACCGGTTCGTTTTCAAGCGTGACTCAAAACACAGGCTTTAGCTGATAAATTAGGTATGGTTTGAAGTCCTCGCTCCCGACAGGCTCTCTTTTCCTAACAGCCCTCTGGACAGGGGGCACTCCTGGCAAGGGAATTCGTCTCTAGCCTCACTCTGCCTGCTGGTCCGTCAGATCCCCATCAGGACACGTGCGAGGGCCAGCCTCTTCACACGGAGCTGGCATCAAACTGTTGAGATCCTTTCACTGAATAGACATAGTCTGGCTGAGTCCTGCACTCATGGCACCCGTTTTGCAGACCGATCAATTACCAAGCCTGTGCTAGGGGATTGTTTTTCATCGTTTCTTTTAGTCATTTCAAAGAAAAAAAAGAAGTTCCTTTGCATCTGGATAACCTCCTCAGCAATGGCATCCCACCGCCATTCCCAGGAGGTTTCAGCTGTGCCCAGGGCACGGCCACCAAGGGCAGGGACAGCCCCCTGGGCCTCCTGGGCACGGGGACTGCCTCGGGGCCAGCACCCCAAAGGCCTTCCTCTGAAGAGCACACCTTCCTTGAGAAGAGCAGCAGACCTTCCTTGAGAAGAGCAACGAAGCTGGTGAAGGGTCTAGAGCACAACTCTGAGGAGGAGCGGCTGAGGAAACTGGCCTTGTTTAGCCTGGAGAAAAGGAGGCTCAGGGGAGACCTTATCGCTCTCTACAACCGCCTGAAAGGAGGTTGTCGCGAGGTGGGGGTCGGTCTCTTCTCCCAAGTAACAAGCGCTAGGACAAGAGGAAACGGCCTCAAGTTGTGCCAGGGGAGGTTTAGATTGGAGATTGGGAGAAATCTCTTCACCGAAAGGGTTCTCAAGCATTGGAACGGGCTGCCCAGGGAAGTGGTTGAGTCACCATCCCTGGAGGTATTGAAAAGACCTGTAGGTGTGGTGCTTAGGGACATGGTGTAGTGGTGGACTTGGCACTGTTAGGTTGACGGTTGGACTCGATGATCTTAAGCGTCTTTTCCAACCTAAACGATTCTGTGATTCTGTGCTTCTAGGAGGGTCCTCTGCTACTGGAAAGCGGTACCGATGCTTTTTAGTGGACAAGCGGCAGAGGTTTTTCACAGAATTAACCAGTCTGCTTTGTTTACATTCACTGGATTCGTACCAGTCACAAGGACTCTGCCTCTCCTGTGGCAAGGCTAGCTTACAGGCTTTTGTATGGAGGGTGTGTTTTTTTGTATTGTTTACAAAATTACACCTTATAAGACAGCGTGGTGTCTCAATAGGATAACAGAGTATAGTTTATTGGGAACAGTGTAGAAGCCAGAGAGAAAATAGACTGACTCGTCTATATACTGACACACTGTAACAGCTAGCCCCACAGTTGTCCTCTTATCCACAGTCTTGTTTCCTTAAATATGCCTGTCCAAATCCTTCACTTACAACTCAATACTGCCAAACAAAAACATTAAACAGTCCTAGTGTTCCTCTTCCAAATCATGAAACTGGCATATTTTATCTCAGAAAACATTAAAGAAAGTGGATTCTTTCTTGATTTCACTTCCATTTGCAAAGCCATTAGAACTGATACTCTACATCCCTTTCTCACAACAACAAAAGTTAAAAATGTATTTAAAAAGCAAAGGAAAGAAATGCCAGCAAAGTTCAAACTGTCCTATAACATGACTCCATGAGCTGAGGATTTACGAGCAGGACTGAATAATATGAGGCCCCAGTGAAATTCAGGCTGCCAAATAAGTAAGTGATTTGCCTACTGATTTGGCCATTAGGTCTCTGGAGTCTGCTGTATTACTGTTGAGATGATATCTGAAGCAGGGGTATCTGTAAGTACATGAACTAGGCAGTAACACACGAAAAAGCTCAGGACCATTGAATCCACTTGAAACACCATATTGAGGAGTTTCACAAAAAAAAATAACCTATTCTATACAAACCACATAAGTGATATGTAAGCATAGTGAATCACAACAATGTAATTGAATCTCTCTCTAATCAACAACTTCAAAGTTACTAGCATGTGATATGTATTTGACTGCTTGTCACTAAAAGCCATTACAATTTTCTTAGCTTTGCCATTTTAGTTGGCTGCTTGTACTAAGCGATATATCAATTGAAACACGGGGAAAAAAATTTATTCACTCTGAGCATATGTGTTTGCTGCCTTTTTTTTTTTAAATCAGTTCTCCCAATTAGGTATTGGAGGGAAAATAAAACAGTGTTTGTCTTAACAAGAACTCTGAAGCCCTGCAATATAGTTACTTATCCAAGAATCTTAAATAATTGAAGTTGAATTGATATTCCACTATACTTTCTCTAAAGATAAGCCTGGAACAAAATCAAATAATCCCAGCACTCCAAGGTGTAGCAGTCACAATTCTGCTATCAAATAAACCCAGCTGAGTGCCTTCGGAACACATCTGAGCCAAAATAATTGTTTAAATAATTAGCCAATCCTGAACAAGAAAGATTAAGAGTCTACTATGTTAATACTTGCATTATCATCTACACATACATAAAATACATTTGAAATTACAATTACCCACTATTCACCTTGCAAAAGCACGCTGGCTACCAGCTACAGGGAAATGAAGCAGCAAGTTGTGTTCCTCAGTTATACTCAATTACATCGAAGTATGTATATAAACACACGTAATGCTTGGAAGAGTTTATCCATTTACAGATGTAACATATTGCAAACTGCTCATTTTCCTCAACAGATGGCCATAACGGCTTTTCCTGCAGCATAAAAATGATCCTACAAGAGAAGCTGCTTTCTGCTGCTAATCCTAAGTTAGGCACATCAAGAACAACAGTGAGGAAGAACTTCCCATTCACCATTCAGTTCCTGCATTTGCAATGCAACCAGAAGGTATACTTACTACAAGTTGGCTCAGAGCTTCTTAGGAGTGTGAGAAAAACTGAATTTATCTACTACACAGGAATGTTCTTGGGACCATGCTGAGCCCAAAACTGGGACAGAGCTTTAATGTCAAGTTGCTCTGTCAGGTAGGACAGGAGCAGAAGAAAGTGAGCAACTGATACTGCTGCAAACAATTGCTCTCTCACTTCATAGTTGCTCCCCCAAGATGTTTGATCCCTTTCTCAGCAACAACCAGAACTCCTATGGCCTCCCAGGACTCTGACAAGAGGCAGCCTGACCACCCTCAGGAGGCTGCTGGGCAATGGCCAGCTTTGCCTGCTGACTACAGCCAGTCCTGGGTTCTCTTCCTTTGCAATGGAGGTTCTATGACAACAAATCCGGCTTGTACCACTATTCTAAGTTAGAGCATGAGCCTTTCTCGCCTTGTCATTTACTTACTTTCTATTTTCGTTTAAAGATCCTTGATCAAATGTTTGAAGAGTCACCCATGTGGCTTAGGCCACGCACACACTGCCACTGTCTCAGCTAAATCAGCAAGGGATACGATCACATTGCAGCTCCAACTGCAGGCACCAGAAAATCCTAAAGGAGAAGCAGCTCTGCCAGCCAAATTATATTTGTATTGGAAGTGCTCATTTCTTTCCTAGATTCATTTCTACTAGCTTAGTCTGACTTTCCTCTATGGAGATATATCCTGCTCCCTACTGGGAGTGCTTCGCAATCACAGTACCCCCATACCATGACAGACTTGGTCTCTGAAGAAGCCAGTAGCTATTTTTGGTATCAAATTGATTCATAAAAGAATTGCAGCGTGCCATCAGCAAAAGGTCCTAGCAGTGCCAAACGCACCACTGGTGCTAGTGCCTCGCCATTCCTGTGATGGCATTTCCATGCTCCACAGGAACAGTACTCTACCAAGCTACCAAAGCTGGGTCCTAACGTGTCAAGACACAGCGCAGCCTCACACAGATCCTAACCTGGGCCCTGGAAGCAGCACAGCTTTGTCAGCAATGTTACAGTGGAGCTAGTTCCTCCTGACACAGTGCCAAGGCTTTGGCTCAACAACAGTTTTGAAAACAAGCTGTAGGAATCCAAGCCACCAAGAGTTTTCAAATGTTTCTCTCCCTCAGGAATTCTTGGACATGAGAAACATCGCTGTTGTCAACTACTAATACAGATGAGAAGCAAGATACTTGGAATGTCTTTTATAAAACTTTCTCTGACACAAGATTGTCTCTTAAGATCTTCTAAAAGGAACCTATGAGTATACACAGGAGTTATGTCTTCCTTGTGAAATATGCAAGTCACCATCAGTCTTTGTTAGCATATACTGACAGCAAAAGGGTAAAACAATTCAGCTCTGTTAGTCTGGAGGTGAAGGGAAGGGGTTCTCAGTTCCTAAGTAACGCACACAAAAAAAAGGACTCCTATCATCAGTATCGATGGAAGTCCTACTGCCAGACACCACACACAAAGAGGAGTATAAAAACTGCTGATCTTGACATTGCTGCCTGGTAGGAGAGCACTTCATGAAGTTCACATTTGACAAGCAATACCCCTAAGATTTGGGCACATACTGCACAGGGCTTCACCTACATTCATCCATCTTTAAAGGACAAATTTATACAAATTGCAATAAAGTAAATGAACCACCCACTGCTATTGCTAGTTAATATGACAGATAGAAAACAATGCCAATAAGCCAGCAGTGATGGCACTCAGCAGAGAGGAGTTGCAAGAGGCTGGTATTGAAGTCCCAGCCAGATATTTCCACTTCACAACTGCAATAGTTCTGGTCAGATTATCTAAGGCATGTATGAATTGAAAGTTTAAAGGTATTCCTGGGCTTTCTCTCCAAACCTGTAAAACTGATAATTCCCTCCCCTACCTGCCCTCTGCTGAATACGATTACTCTCCAAACAGAAAATTATCAACTCTCTTACACTGTTTATTAAAAGACAGCTGCAAGGCATCAGAAAGATTACACAGATAAGGAAGAGCAAAGCAGGGTCACCGTGATGTAACAGTCCACTTTACATTGTGGTGGAAGACCTCAGAAGACGACAATCTTCGCCCTAAGGATAAATTGCAGCAGCATAAGTGAAGCACAGAGGAAAGAAAACAAGCATTTCACTTGAGCATAGCTTAGGTAGATGTCCAAGTTGCTGGTTTATTTGAAATACCAATAGTTGCAAGCTTTATAAGCCTAAATAAAAGAGCTGTCAGCACTTCACTCAAAAGTGATGCTTAAGAATTTTGTTAAAAATAAAGGTGTGAAGCCAAGCTGCAACATCTGGTTGTACCTGTCATTCCCTCCACACTAGCTGCACACCCTGCACTTGACTGACAAAAACTTGTACTGTCATGTTCTTGGCCTCACCACCAAGAGACAGAAACATCAAAACAAGCCTCCTCAAACTCCTTATGCTCATGGAGAGATTGGCATTTCCTAAGAGCACAGAAGAGTAGAAGCCCACGGAGAAGCTTCAGTAGATACCCCATGATGCCAAAAAGGAGTGGTGATAACTAAACTGGGTTCCAAGTATCCACGAGCTAAAGAAAACACAAAATTGAGAACACGCTACAACCTGACCACTGCTCAGAGCACAAGCAATGTCTTCCTTGTTCAATTATTTATATCTGGATTTTAACTTTAAAAGGATAGCCATCAGGCTCTATACCTACATATTTTTAGAATTAGGAATATGCATGTTGACAGTCACCAAAATGCAACTGTACCAACAGAGGATACTCAAATTGGTCTTTGAATACTCCAACTATACAAGGCATTTAATATGTACTCTGTGTTTATCTGTGTCTTATCCCTGATCTGCACTGATCCAGTGCAAATAGGTCCAATAGTCAGACAGAGAGATTTTTTCGTAACTTTTCAAAAATTATGTCATCATAATTTCATATAACTTGTCTAATGCATGAACATGCTTCAGTCTACACAAGTGTAAGGGGACACCGGACAGAAGAGATATGAAAGCCTTTTATGAGTATGGAACCCAAGATCTTAATTTTTGTTCCTCTTAACTAGCAGAAGACTTGTTTTTTTTCTTCTTCTCTAGTGCTAGCAGTCCCCATAGGTAAAGGTGCTCGGAGAGGAAAAGAACAAACAAAAAAACCAGACAAATGAACATTAGAGAACATGGCTTATAGTAAATGCATGTCCTCACAATATCAAAGTCTCAGTGATAGATCTTTAAATGCTTCTTCATATAGATCTGTGGTATCAAATCCAGCCCTGAATACCTATGGAAAAGGGCTACTAAAAAGTTCTAAAACATTCTGAAAAGATATGCCCTTTTGAAAGCATCTTGTTGTTTCAGTCATAAGCACTGTCTGTGAATTAAAAATATTATAGCAATTCAGATCTGACCCGGTGAACGATGTATGACATTCTTTATGCTCTAGAGCCAAAATACAAATTTTACCTATAATTTCTGCCCTTTACAAAAATTGGGTTATACAATAACCAGGTGCTTGACTGCTGTTTCACTAAGTCTTTAATGAGATGGAATACACAGTTATACCATTTAGTGTTCTAAATTGCTTCAACTTTGGAGTAAATACATCAACAAAGTCTGAGCTGGGATATTAAGTTAGAGTAAGACATCAAAGAAAGATGTTAATTTGCTGATGTTACATGAAAATTATTTCTATATTTCACTGAAGAATTCTTCAAATTATTCACTTGTGTAATATGTTATTAAATGAAGCACATAAAGAGAGACATCTTAAACATTAACTTAATTGAAAGTAGAAATAGCACGGACAAAGATTTAATACTGGAGGAAAACTCCAATTCTTCTCATGAGATTTTTACCATAAGCTAGAAAGCCTGGCATGAAAGTACATTTCCTATCTGAATTACCCTTTGTGCTGGCTCTTAATTTTCCCCTTTTCAGGAACATGGGCATTTTGCAACATGTTAAGAAAACTGTTTCAGTCAAGCGATTACTGCAGCATTTCTTATTTAGCTACTATTTCAGATATGAAGTTTCAGCTTGCTTTTTCCATTCCTCCTCTTTTTCAGCCTCTCAGCAGCTATGTTCTTTCCACCTATGGTAACACATATCTACAACCATCTTTTCCAACTTAGGCTTCTGCCAAGATTATGCTTCCAAGTGAAGACAGGTTACCTAAGAAAAATCTCAGAGCAGTTTGAATATACCTACATCATGTTAGACGATACTGCAAAGGAGCTCTTTAATTCTCAGTCACTGACACTTCGACATCTGACAAGATACTGTATTGCTAAAGCCAAATTGCACTAGGTCTTCAATACAGTTAACATACGCAAATTGTCTGATGAGAGTAATTTAGGCTAAAAGGGACCTCAGGGGGGTCTCTATTCCGATCCCTCGCTCAAAGCAGGTTCAGTCCAGGTGAGTTCTGAGTATCTCCAAGGACAGAGATCCCACAGCCTCTCTGGGCCTCTACTCCAGTGTTTGACCACCATCTCTGTGAACAATTTATTGTAATTTTCCATGTTGCAACTTGTTCCTGTTGCCACTCATCTTACCACTGTCCCTCCAAGAAGAACCTAGCTCCACCTTCTCTATACTCTCCTATAAGGTGACTGATTAATGCTGAACAAAGCTTGTTCTCAGATCCTTCCAAGACTCCCTGTGACTCCACTGACTTACTTAGCTGGTGTGTACCAGAAGGAGGTCTGGTTAACTCAGTTAAAGCAATTTAGGACAAAGAAGAAAAAAAATCACTGCCATTTCCTGCATGTTATGGGCAGAAGACAGGCTTTAGAATAAACAGCATATACCAACTGGGAGCTGCATCCATAAATGACTTTACAGGAAGCCATTTGCAATGCATGACAACTTTGGCTGGTCAAACCCTACAAACAAAACTGCAAGCTCTTGAACATCTCATTAACACATTGCCTACAGAGTATCTATTAATACAGAGACAAACATCTTTTACGGGGGCGTAGTACTTCCCATGCATTCCTTAAAGGGACACTCAAGAAAGGTAAAACAAATTAATGCAAGTTTAGTCTGGGTTGTTACAATGATGTTTCTGAGTAGAAAGGTGGCTTAGTAGAATACAGTAATAAATAGGGAGGACTCTTTAAAACCTTCTTTTACTCCTTGGTATTTCTGAATTTCTGAGTAACTCCTTTCAGTCAGTAAACACATTTGAACTCAGACATATGGTATCTTAAGATTTTTTTTCCCCCCTCAATTTCGTTCAAAGATTGCACTCAGAAAATTAAGAAAATTAATTATTTAAAGTTGCTTTTACCTTCCGATTGTTCAAAATGGGTTATAATTTCTCTCTGTGGTATTTTAAAATTAAAACTTTAATTAAAATTGTTGTGCAATTTTAACGGTAATCTTTCTTGTTTCCTCAGCTTACCTGCTGCCCTTTACAATTAGTATTTCTTACTGAATGAAACTTAGCAGTTTGCTAGAAAAATTACCATTTTAGCTTCAACCTGATGTCCAAAATGAAAACACATCAAATCTGCCCACTATATAAAACTGTTTAGGAAAGCCAAAAGAAATTTGGAAACAAACTTTTTGATACAGACTCTAATAAAGGCTCTTAGTTTGTTAACAATATCATGGTTTTCTTATTTGCCACGTAGGTTGTAATTTTTAACTTTGCTAGAACCTGCATGTTTGATAGATGCTGGTCTTGCCTTTCCCTAGTAGTTAAAGCAATAACCAAAAAGTCAGCTCAGAGCAGAAGTTGCATTTTCTATAGCATTACCTGTAGCATTCTCATCTTTGATATTTCTTCTCTGTTTTGTATTCTTTTCGAAACAATAGCCTCAAACTCCCCTAACAGCAAGATAAAAGCTCCAAGACATCAAAACTTAATTTTGTTCTCCCCATCTACAAACAGAGAAGTAATACTATCTTTAGAACTAGGTAGAAGGTCACACAGAAGTTTCCTGCCAGAAAAGTGGAAAATGTTTCCTCAAAAATGCCTTTATGTTAAACAAAAATTTTAAAAAAATATTTCTGATTACACTAAGTTTAGTCTAACAAAGGTTAAAAGGCCACAAAATCATCTTTTTAATCTGACTGCATGAAAACTCATATTTTTCCCAAATATCACTCCAGTTCTCACCCAGTACTCAGGCATTTCAATTTTTGCCATGAAAACATAATTTTATTTAAACCATGCCATTTGCAGTGGTATATTTCAGGAAATGCGAATCCTTCATTTATAATGACCTAAAGGCAAGGAACCTTTGATATTGCCCCTCAAGCACCCACAGGCTGAAAACTCCTAAGCTGACACACCGGAGACCCCAAGCAGGAGGCTCTCATCCCTATTCTGTCATTCCGATGTCTTTTTCATTTGCAATACAAAAACACAATAGTACATACAAACATCAAACAATGTGTAAAACTGCATTACTTAGCTAACAACCAGCAGTCAGTTAGCTTACATGAGAACAAACCCAAGTTTGTTACAGCAAAGGAGAAACCATTTCAATCTAAGCCTGGCTTAGCCAGTTGTCTGACCTTATCTTACCTGGTACTAAACTGGTAAGTACTTACCACTGCATCAGCAAAATCAGGACCTGCCATCAAGAGAAACTGAGCACTTCTTTGTATTTAAATAGTACAATACATTTTGTTCTAAGAGGCTGAAAGAGGCTACCCAAAGTGTAAGCTGATTTAAACTACCTCAATGCAGAACACCAAACTGCACCTCAGCTTCTCAACCATACATCACTGCATGTCCAAGAAACTGACATCCCCAAACAGTAAATAACTCAAAGACCACACTGTTCCTCACCTTCCCCGTCTGTTAATGAGGATGAAGAGGTCCTGCTTCTATCCTCGTCTGGTGCTGTTAGAAGACTAGGCTTCACTATTACACTTTTTTATGTCATTGTAGTCTCTGCACACAATACACTTTCCAGCTGTAAGCTTCCTGCTTTATTTTCCTTTCTCAGTCACCTCTGTAAGAATGTCCCATCATACACAGCTGTCATTCAAGGTCAAACCACACAAAGGCAGATGAATCCTTTAGATAATTAAGTTTGGCTTGATATAGCACTTTGACTATCAGAACTCAAGCATTTCGGTAATGCAATTCATGGTGGAAAGGGTGTGGAAAACAGGAGCAACGTTAGTTGGTAGCTTGTTGCACTTTAAAACTATTAGCACTTACTTGTGCCTGTCCAGTTCATTCCTACTTGACGGTTGGACTCGATGATCTTAGAGGTCTTTTCCAACCTTAATGAGTCTATGATTCTATTCCATAATTCTACTAGCACTCAAGTAAGCAAGATCACAAATGCTTATACACTGCAGTCTGCTTATAGGCAGACCACAAATACACCTGTGAGTATGGGGTTTACCGGTGACCCAGAGGGAGAAAGCAGCACCTCTGGCTAGCTGTCTCACTACTGATCATGGGGAGTCAAGATAGATATCTGTTCTACAAACTACATTTTAAAATAAGGGAAAATATCTTCAGGTGGAAGGCAAATTCCACAGGGCACCTCCTTCTGCCATAGCAGGTTGCCCTTCACGCAGTTTGTGCTTACCCAAACAACAACCTTTAGGATTTCCTGTATTCCTCCACCTTAGATCAACAAATTCTTAGGTACAAATTACTGCACTGTCTCCTTCACTAATTCCAAGTCAAAACACAGTCCCCCACACCAAGCAATGAAGCTCATTTACCAACCTGTTGCCTGTAGGACTCAAAGACGACCTCCAAGTAATCACCAAGATAGCCAATGACCCTGCCTATTCAAAAAAGAATGACAGTCTTTCCAAATCACAGAAGGTAAGACTAAAGCCCTTCTTCCCTTTTTGCCTGAAAAAAAGGCCCAAACCAAAACCACACACAACTCATGTCTTCAGAGTAGATATTATGGGGCCTAAATGCACAGTTGCTGTGACTGAACAGAGCTCCTGTGAAATTTGGGAAGGGCTACTCTTTTTCCAGTAGCTAATGTTCTGTCCCAAAGGTAAGATTTGGGATACTCGTTTTGTCCTCTACTGCCAATACAGTAGCTGTACCCACATGCTCTTTTGTTAGAAAAGAGGTATATGGCACAACCTATAACTCCTCTTGCTGATAATCAAAACAGACCAACTGCTTCCCTTTTGAGTGGTTGGGAGTTCCACACCCAACCCACAGCCAGACTAACCTCAATCAAAATCCTGTCACCTCCAGAGCCAGAAGCTTAGATCTGATATAGGCAGTATTTTGCCAAAGGTATTTTGTGCAAGCACAAAATACCCAAAATGCACCTTTTAATGCCCTTAGCTCAATTATTCTACAGTGTTTAGTGGGACAACTATTGTCACTGTGGCAATAGCACGGTCAAGGAGGACCACAAAAGCCCTGAAAGAAGAAAGAAAATGACAGACTATTACAGATTGGTTATGAACACAGGAAGGTGTTTCTGCCCCTAAACATCCCCTTAGTGGGACTTCAGGCACTTAACATGCTGCAGGAATGAGACTCTTAAAACAGAAGCCAGCATTCCCCCTCAAAAAAAGCAGCAGTTCTCATGAAACCCTTTTCAAAACTGCCTGCCTCTGACTTTCCCTTTGTATTTATTTTTCTTCTCCAAACTTACCACGGCCCTTCTGTCCTGTCTCCACTTTGGCCAGCTTCCCAACCTTTTTTGGCAGCACTGCAATGTCAGTCACATTGCCAGCTATGGACAGCTGAGTCTGCTGCTCTAGAATGAGATTTAATGGATGAGAGGTAGAACACAGAGGAGGCACACAGTGTGGCACTAACATTCTCTGTCTCCAACACTAACAGATGCTTTTTGAGTTGGGATAGGATTCATTCAGCTGGCAAGAGAAAGAAGAAAGTACATCTGGACTGCCAAGTCAAATGTATCCAGTAGACTTCCCTGCACAAAGTCTGCAGCTGCTCCAAAAAGGGTGATGATTACTACAGATGATCATAATTATACCAGGCCCACCTATCTTCACTCAGAAAAGGGAAGAAATCTCTCCGCACTTCCCCTTCAGAGCAACAAGGGACAAAACTTTAATAAAGGAGGCATTTTCTATACCACTCAAAGAGAAAATCCTCTTTCCATGAGATTTTGGTCATATAAGGTCAATTCAAAAAGAAGAAATATCACTCGCTGACCAGTCACAAGTATGCAATAAAAATGGAAATCAATATTTATTGAAGAATGTTGTTTGCTACTTAAATTTTATTGAACAGCAAATACACTGAGCACATTACCACCTTCTTCATGGACTTTCTGCAAACACAAGGAGAGAGACAAACACCCATTACATAAAGTATCTATTCAAAAGTATTTGCTCAGTTAAAATCATTTTATGGCTACGGAGTGGCATTTCCCCAGTGTTTCTGCAGAATTCCAGTGGCTCTCCAAACTAGCCAAACTAGAGCTTTCTCTCTATTACCAAGGCGTTCCAGTGACTTATATGAGAGTATTACCCCTAGCAGAGCTGCTGCACACTCAGAAAGCAGATCAGACACTTAGAGTAAATTTGCAACATACACATGGAAGTAATAACCATGTCAGAGGAAAGACTTGTTTTCAGTAACTGTTTTTCAACTAGATAAAAATAACTTTATGCTTTTTTTTATATTAACATTCTTTGATTAAAAGATAAGCAGTACAGGTATGCAGATTTCCAAGACCCTTAAAATGCTCTCAAGTGATATCCTAAGGCTGAAGCGTTGTGAATCTTCCATCACAATTACATGCAGCTTGCACTACCAAATGCTTTGTTCTTTGCAATTCCCTTGATTATAAAAGGAATTGATTTTTCACCTAATTTTAGATCCTTTACAACACTGTAAATTGCATTACTAGATTGGAACATAAATCTTCACTGTTCAGGATGTTTTTTCACCTAAGGAGAAGTCTAATGAATTCCATCAAGGTTCACACTTCAACAGTGAAGCATCCAGACAAGTATTTAAAAAACAGAAAAAACAACTTTGTTTTGTATTACTTGTGTCTGGAAAAAAACAAACATGCTTCTAAAACTAATGGAGCTACGCCGAAGCAGTTCTTCTACATGTCTTCCCATCAATTAAGTCATTGGAGAAGGAAGAAATTCCAGTCCAAATTTTGTCTCAATTTAAAACCTACTCTAAAGCCTATTGAAGTCAATGTGAAGATGCCATGTACTTCAAAGGGCCACAGAGGCCCTGTAGCCACTTGCTTTTGCAGCATTTGATCTTTGGTGCAGGAAAGCTATGGAGTGAGTCATCTACAAACCCATATGCTCTCAAAAAGACTGGTAAAATTGCCACCTAAGATGCCAAAGGCCCTCCTGTTGCAGGATTGTCACAGAAAAAAAAAGGCATATGATCACTTCATAAAAGACAGTGTCATAACACACACAAACTAGAAGGCTCAATTAAGTCCACACGGCATATTTTGTTCTGGCATTTCCTGATCCTCAAGTGCTTGGCTTTGCTTTTCAAAGGGGGGAGACATATGAAATATGCCAGAGTTATTTAGAAAGCAAACCATAAGCAGACAATCCATTCCAACAAACACTTGGTGGTACCAAACACTTACAGACATCAACAAGACAGAGGAGTTTTTATAGCACAGATATCTGCTGTTCAAGCTGAAGGGGAACCTCACAGAAGCAATAGACTTTCCTGTCTACTGTAGGCCACAGCAAAGTAAAGGTTGTGACAAAACACAGCCTGTGGCAGTGGGCTCTGTACAAAGGAGCTTTGCTCACCCACTTTCAGTTCATGTCACACGGGAGAGCAATTACTCCCTGATGACAGTTGCTGGCATAGACAATACTCGGATCTTTGTAGCAAGTACACTAAATGCAAAAGTTCTTGTGCCAGAAAGCACAGCAAGAGCAGCAGAGGCGATGGGAGGCAAGCACTTGGTTAACAAGAGTTTTTTTCATTGGGACCTCTGCTATAAATTATAGATGCAGATTAAAAAAAAAAAGGGGGAAAGAAAAAAGAAGAAACCTCAGGTCCCATTCCAGGCCGTAGCACAGCTATACACTGCTCCTTTATTCATCCTTCCTGCAGTGTTTTCTACAACCTCTCGCTACCCTGTGTCTTTTCTACTCTTAGCTCAGTCTCAATTTCTGCTCTTCATTTGGGCTAAGATCACCAATCTTCTGCCAGATTTCCTTGTTCAAGTAGTTGCCGGCCTTGAGAGCTTCTCAACTCACTCTGGTCTCCCTACCACAACAGTTCTTTGTGGTTTTTTCGTTGATTTGTTGGGGGTGGGGTGGCAGGGGGGTGGGGGTTGAGGGGTGGTTTGTTTAGAAAAGAAAGCCTTCCTTACCTCTTGCTCCCCCCAGCCGAGTCTTCTTGCTCAGGAGGCTCCCTGCCATCCTCCTACCCAACCCTTTAAGCCTGTATTTCTTGTATCTTGACACAGTCCTTCTCCTTACCTCTCTGATTCACAGCACCAGCCTCTCCCCTCCTCGCACCTCCTCATCTGCACTCTTTCCAAATCCAACAAAATTGTTGCCTGGCCCATGCAATTTCCTCACCTAGTCTATAGCTCTCCTTCCCTTCCACCAGAGGCTAATCTGTTTGTTTCTCTTCTCAAACACAGCTCTTGCTCCACTTTGCCAAGAGAGGAAAGACCCACTTGAAGTAGAGAGCCTGGATGCTAGGGAAGCAGCCATCGCACACAAAACCTGACCTGACCCTGTAGCTCTCAGCTGAAGCATGTGGCTCTGAAGCAAAGACACGTATGCAGCCTGGTGAGCAGTCAGAGCTATGAGATACCCTGGCATACTCGACAAAGGTTCAGATTTGATGAGCTTCAGTCCAGCCTATAGCAGTTCTTTTATACACCTATTCTTAGCTGATATTTTTTGGAACAGAAGATTGAAACTCTGCCAAATTTCAATTCCCTCATTTACAACACAGAAAACCTAATTTTGTTCAAAGAAAAGACCACTGTATTTTATTTCAAAAGTATAAAAATGTCACTTTCTTGGAACCTTACTTGAGGGATGTTTTGGTTTTTCTTTGCATTCAGAAGGTTGCACATGGTATGGAAGACAAATTCCAGCATAAAAGTTTATCAAAGTCAGCAAGCAATTTAGAATGGAGTATTGTAGTGTGAACTGTCAGATGACCTTAATAATAACTGGCACTATGCTCTTCACTTTAATGTAAAGAGATGCAAAATAGTGTCTCAGCTTCTTTAAGATCATAGGTACAGAAGACAAAGTGTTATGAAATCCGCAGCAAGAAAAGCATACATTCTGAAGAAAACAAATTAAGTTTTAGGTTAACATCAGATTATGCCTACGTTGAGGGAGGCATTTGTCTCCCCCACCGAACATATCACAAGATAACCAACCCCTTGGAGCCCATCAGTACTTTCATTCTTTAAAATAACATTTAAACTCAAATTCAGCATCCACCAAGATGAACTTCTCCTGGCATTACTGCCTGAAGTAATTTCATGTGACTCATCAATTTGCATGGGACACTGTGAAAGGCTCTCCACATTCTGAAGAAATTAAGTGCTTAATTGAATCCACATGTCTTTCTTTGGGTTTTCTATTCATTTATCCATGAGAACAGAAGGTTGCAGGTCTGGAGTTATATATAGACATAGAAGTGGAGAACAGGACAGAAGTCACTCACCACGTTTGTTTATTTTGCTGGGCAAACTCAACACCTGCATGAAGTGAGAAAGCTGTTAAGATATTAACTCTTTTTCCCCTCCCCTAACTAGGAAAAAAAAAAAAACACAAAAAAAGCAAACCCAAAAACACCAACTCAGTCAAGCAATCACATTAGATAAGAGCACAGGATCACCTAATGCTGGAATTGTCACAAGTTTCTGTAATGGCACCTGGCAGATCAATCAGTACCTCTCAGTCCAGTTCACACGCTTATCCATCGAGAAGCACCGAGTGATCAATCAGTCTCAGTGGGGCACGTATCAGATCAAATGGTGGTGATAGGAGCTATCTAAACCCTTCACAACCATGGCATAACTCAATAAATCTTTTTAAGTGTTAAGGTATTTGACAGTTTGGCTTCTTTACAAGAGTAAAAAGGAGCAGCTCATCCAAATAGTTTCATCATGGAGGTTTGGCCCTGGCAACATCCTCCCTGTTAAAGAGCTGGCCAAGAGGACAGACATCTTACTCATTCACAAATACTCAGTGAGCTGTAATATTAGTTCTCACAGATATGTTGCAGCATCCTTCGAAGAGACCATGACAGGAGATTTAAAAGAAAACCGTGATTTGTTTGTTAGATGCTGTGGGGTTTTTTTTCCCCTTAATATTACATTTCACCCATTGCATTCATCAATAAACTTAGCAGGACACTGCCTGACATTTTAAAAAATGCAATCAATTATGAAAAGTCATGCTGTTTGAGAAGAATTTATCCCACACTGAAAATATGAATTTAGTGACTCTCGCCAAGCTTTTAAGCTAATCTTATTATTATCCACACAATAATGTCCAGGGGCATAATAGTGTCCAGAGGCACCAGACCATTGTGTTAGTCACAGTGGAGTAAATATGTAGGAAAAAAAAGTAATTGCCTTGACCTTATCTAAAGTTTTCTGATGGAAATCCAGTCTTTCAGCCACGGGTGTTTGTTCAGTACCCTCCTTTTACAGCGACTGAAGGACAAGCAGGCTTCTGGCCTCTGCTCTCAAGTCCACTCCCACCACAACTGCTAACCCACAGAGCTTACTTAAGACTACGACAGGCCAGTCTCATCACACACAAATCAAAGCAAGCATATTCTTAGATGATCCGGATCCCCTTTCTAACAGCTGGGAGGGACTCTCCAGTTCTAGCTCTCCCAGGGGCTGCACTGACTGAAATGAAGAGCAAATCCCAAGCAAAGACATGGAGAGAGAAGTGGAAAGGACAGATACCATTCTTGGGAATCACGCAACAATCTCTTTGCCTTTTGAAACCTTGGTGAAGTTATCTATTCACACTTACACTAAGAGAAGATTATTTCTTTTTTAATTGTGTACAAAGAGCAGACTGTGAAGTGAAAGAAATTATGGCTAAAAGTGTAGCCCTGCATCCACACGCACCTGTACTTACTGTATCTTCTTTTGTAAGATCAGCTGTTTTCTATGTGAAAGTGTTAGCAGCTCCTCTCACCTGAAGTGAAAGGAGCATTATCAGCACAACTGTGGCCAGGTTTAAACCTTTATGCAAACAAGTCTTGCTTAGAAGGATCTAATTCCAATCTCTTTATTGCTCGCCTAAGGCATTTATTGCATTTGATAGGCTATGCAGAAGGGCAGCCAGATTGATCCCAAGATTATAGGATTGGAACTAATGGGAACTGTTATAAAATTTTAATATATGCCATCTTCCAGACGAAAGGAGACTCCAGGGGGAACTGACCTTTGAAGTGCAGAAACCTTAATAACATGTCAACAGTGGGGTTACATTTTCAACACAAAAATGAATGACAAAATTAGGGAGATTGCACCACAGTTGTACTGAATAGAAATAACTCTCAAAGGAGAGGTTTCTGCTAGACTTCAGTGAATTTATGAGTTATGTAAAAGACTGAAAAAAACCACAGGGCCAAAAAAAAAAAATGCTGATATAGTTGCCGTTCATTTCAAGCAAATCTGTGCCAAACAACAGAACTCTTTTCATAGCTGATGCAAGCGTCATCTCATCTTAAGTTCTGATTATACACCCACAGTATTGACACTCTTTTTAGCAGCACAGTCCTCCTTCAATTTGTACCTTTCCATTCACAATCACTATTAAGGGGGGCAGGGGGAAAGCAACCACCTGGTCTAAATAAGCAGTATATTCTTCACAAAATAGAATTTAATGGAAAACAAAATTATTTGAAATTAACTTTACAAAATAGTTTTGGCCAAAGGAAAAAAGGTGGAGAGACAGAGTAACTTAAAATTGCAACGGCTCTCTGAAGGTCATCTGGTCAAACCTAAAGGAGGAAATATTTTAAAAGTCTAAGAGCCTAATTTTAAAAATTCAGAACCATTTTGCAGGTGAAGCAGTCTGTGATTAATGACATATTTGTTTTCCAAATTTGCCTTTAAAAACATGCATAGAAAGTTGGTACTTTCAAATTGATCCTGCCCTATTTTATCCCAATTGCTCTGTTCAGGAAACATTCAGCAGCATTATTCATCATTTCCCACCATCTCTTGATTACGTGGCTCTACCTAGACTTGCATGCACAATGGCTTTAATTCTTTCCACAACAAATTTACATCCTCTTATGCATCTGATGATAGCAATGGTATAAAAAAAAAAACCCAAAACAACCAACCAAACACACACCATGATCCTCAAAAGTGTCCTTCAAAAAGTAATTCAGTGTATTCCGAGGAACAGCATTCGAGAAAGATCAACAGCTCCTTTCACATTAAGAATATTTCTTATGTAGCTGCTATACAGAATATGCTCCATAGCATTGCGCAGTACTCCCAATGGCTTTTATTAAAAATTCAGAGTATAATATGGAAAGTTTATTGATTCTTTTTCTGGTGTTTGAATCTGCTATAAGTGTCTGGCACCCACCAAGGAGGAGCCGGCAACTGACCTGTGGTAGTATACGCTGTCACCCATAACCACCATACATTTAAATTAATACTGACCTGGAAAATACTTAAAGTATTAGACCTACTAATAACAATAACTGGAATATGCAGCCCTTTACTACAAAGTCACATGAAGACAACAATACTGAAAAAACATGCTTTCACCTGAGTCATGCTTAAAAATATTCCTTAAAAAACACTGGAAAGAAAAGGTGTATGCTTATACACAGCTTTGGGGTAAAGCTATGTACTTCCCTGTTCTTACCAGCTTTGCACTGGTTGTCACACACGAGATGACTGATCCTACACTAAGTCTGTATAGCAGATATATTTCTGTCTTCGTGCCGTGTGATACCATTTGCTGAGGTTTCCTGTTTACTTTCCAGATCAATTATTCAGCCACATGTGCCTGCACAATATGAGAGTTTTTAAAGCACACAAGGCCTAATTATTGTCCTAGATTAAATAACTAAGATAGGATTACCGGAATGTTTATCCAGGCATTTGCATTCAAGAAAGCCTGCTGATAAACAAGCAAACCCCCAATATTCTCCAAATAAAAGCACCTTCAGGAAATGAGGATGGAATTAACTTTGAGGAGCCTACATCCTTTCTGCTCTGCCAGCTCTATCCTGCCAGACCTCAGAGTCACAGTGAAAATTGAGAAACCCACGAGAAAGCCCTTGTTACATAATGGGCAGCAGGAAGATCAGTTCTCTGTCAGCTCAATTTAAGGCACCCTAGAGAGGATTGTGGTATGTGTTGCCCATACTTCAACATGGGGGAATGGCCAAGAACAAGGGCCTAGGCAGGCATAGATAGAAATATTAATATAGATGCCTTTATTCATTAAATACTTCTAAAACAGTTACTTTTAACAGATTGATCTATCAAGATCACAGAGCTATGACTGAAGTCTCCATAGCAGGCTAAAGCAGAGCTCCTCCATGTTTTATGCTTTGTTTGATGAGAGGTTGCTAAATGGATTTTTGTATTCAGCAACTCAACATAATCTCCTGGCATAATTAATTTAATTTACCCACCCTGATCTGGGACTTCCGGAAGTTCTAGACTATTTCAAACCTTCCAGCATGCTAGCACCAGTACAGTCCCCAAAAAGGATAGTAGTCTTCAAGATGGCTAAACAGCTGAAGCAATTCTAAGAAGTCCATAGAATCAAGCTTCATGTTGCTTGCAATTGTTCACATTCTTACTCCAAGGTAAACAAGAAGTAACTTCCGTAACAAGATATCACAATTACAGTTAAGCTACTTTGCTCCTGTACCTAGCACTTACCTCCTCTTATGGTCACAGCATAAGGTGCAATGATGCATACCTCAGTATTGGTCTAGATAGAACTTTCATGCAATTAGCTTCACGTGACTGATAAATGTTTTTAAAAAAAAAAAAATTAAAGATGGCACTAAATATAGAGTTAGGGACAGCTCCACACCATTTTGGTGCCTAGCTTCTACTGATTTCCACCAATGCAGATACAGGAATAAAGCAAGTATCTAATACTACAGATGCTTGCTGTTAGCTTTTCCTCTTCGCATTAGCTTAGATCATGGAAAGTTGTTCTGAATGATAGGCCAGTGGAACAGGATTTTGGAAAGTCAAATTTAAATTACCAGTGCAACTTCCCAACAGAGCTTCAGCAAATCACCCTATCTTATTTGTGGTTTGTTTTTTGTTGTTGTTTTGGTTTTTTAATCATCCTGATGATTAAAACTGGTGGTGAGGAATAAGACGTATCCTCCAAATGACATGCTGAAAAGATGGACCTTCAGTTTTGGAGGCCACATATGAATTTACCACTTGAGCTGTCAGTAACATGGTATTTCCAACCCACTATTGTAACACAGCAATAACTTTAGCCACAGTGAGCAATTCTCCAGTCAGTTTTTCACGTATCTGTGAAAGGGTGTTAACACAAGCAGTGACTCAGAGACCTTAGAGTGTTTTGCAGTGTCTTTTTTATTGTGTGGTTTATATTCATGGTTATCTTTTTTTAATCTTAGACATCCATTCCCATTCTATATCTCATCTAGGAGTTTCAGCAAGAACTTTTTCCATTCTTCACAGGACCAAGCAGACAACACGGTCCCCTTCCCCCCAAAAGGGTGCACAGCCTCTGTATTGCAGCGTCTACTGGGCTGAGAGTGTAGTCTGAAATAATCACAACAAATAAACTTCCCAGGATGACTTTTGCACAGCACTTTACCATATTCTACAGAGTAAAGCAGAACTGTAAAATCAGCCATATAAATCAAAACCTTGAAAACTGCATTACCTTAATACTTGAATTTGCCATGAAAAATTGCCAAAGCATATTTGCAGACTTAGTAAGTCCCTTAAAAATTGGTTTCTCATTATCTACTTACATAAATAGCAATTTTACCCTTTTCTGATCATAGATTATTGAATTAGAATAGGTTTAACATTTTCCTCTTCCTGCAACTGAGTTCCTTGAGACTTAGGAGACCAGACCATGCCTGACGGAACAGAGCAATTCAGTAACTTGATTAAAAGGACTGGGCTGCTCAACAAATATACCCAGCAAAGGTCCTGTGTTGAAGCTTTCATGCACCAGCCTTTTAATTTCAGAATGACATTCAATAAGGGCAATGAATTAACTAACCAAAAGGACTTGCATGAGTGAGTTAGATGTGGCTGAACTTGAACTGAGAAAGCATGCACATAAATTGAATTGAAAGGATGATAACCATACACTCGTGCTCATTTAAAAGGACAGTACCTGCTGGGATGGATAACTATCATACCAGCACTTCAGAGGTACACTGGCACCTCTTGTGGAAGGAAATAGGGTAAAACAAGGACTTTCTGGGAATTTCCCTCCATGCTACCACTTTTAAGTGGTACTTAATGTACTCACTTAATGTACACTTTTAAGTATTGACACCAGTATTTCCATACAGTCTGCATGCTGTTTGTATTTTACTTACATCCATTAACATAAGGAGAATTAAATGATGTACAGGAGAGACTGGGAAAAACATTCTTTGGACTCCATGCACTTTAAAACAGCCTTTTCCTACAGATGACAGATTCAGGTCAGGGAAAGTCTAAAATAGGACACTTGCCATGTATAACACAGTGAACAAGCAGTTAGTGCCCTTCCCCCCCACCCCACCCCACCCTCAAAGAGACCTGACTTAAAACACGTTTGTTTTCACGATGCTTCAGAAACCTTTGATGGCAACATACATCGAGATTTCTTTGGCACTTTTATCTTCCCCATAGCCCTGTGTGGCACAGTCCCGCAAACAAAATGCTGACTCTGAGGTAGGCTTGCTTGACTTTACTGTAAACAGCACAGACAAGGAGTGGAGAACAGAGTTGCAGAAACACTTATGGAATAAAGTGTTAAGACAATAGGGAGGAAATATACATACATATATATGTATATCCACAGATCTCTTGTCACTTTACAAACTAGCAGTCTTTATGGGAGATCTGTTTTCACATATTATCCAATTTACTGTAGACACAGTAACAGAGCAGAAGTTAGAAGTACAGGCTCTCAGATCTGTTTCTATGGCTGCCAGAGATGAGAAAATGAATCATTTCTGGTTTCTTATATCATCGTTGCTAAATCATCAGATCTCCCCTAGTCCAACACCTAAGCAGTGCAATGTCCTGAGCTTTTCCTCAACTTCATTTTCCCCCAGGAGCTGCAAGAGTTTGGTTTTACTGTGGAAAACCAGTAGGTATATTACTTACACCAAAACCCAGATATGATTCAACTAGGTGAGTGCATTATAACAAATGTAGAATACAACATACATAGATTACCCAACCCCTGACAAAAACAACAACTTGAAGTCCTGACTCTGCAACCAGATTCTTATCTTAAGGGTAGAAAGGATCACTGTGAACAAGAAGTTTGATATTCTGCATCAGAAAGTGAATAATGTTTCACTTAAGTTTTAAAGCAAGCCTGTGATTTATCATTGAGTGACAGGACAAACTTTTTAAAAGACAGAAATTATGAATAAGACTTAGAACAACAATGAATTCACTACATCCATAGTAAGTGCTTCCAAAGGTTAAATACTCTCATTATTAAAACAAACACCTTACTGCAAGACTCTACCTTATTGAGTATGCTCAGCTGTTCATAATTGGTTTACAACATTAGTTCAGTATTTTCCTTTTTTTATACAATATGAGCTTGAAATTGTTTTGCCAAGAGATCTGCTACTTCTTGCTGTAAATCAACTTTTTAATAACATATTTTTAACCTATAGAAATATGAAAGTATGAAAGAATTAGGTATTTTAAGAAATTATTTGAAAAAACCTTCCAGATTGCTGCTACTTTAAAGTGTGGTTGTAGTACTTTATAAGGGGGGAGAAGAAGGAGAAGGGAAAAAAAAAAACCAAACCCAAAACCTTTTACAGCTACACTCCTATGTGGCATTAAATACTGTGCCATCGATTCCTGTTGAGAAAAAAAATTTATTTTTAGCTGGGAAAATATGGCTCCTAGTGTTCAATCTGAGTATTTTATAAAGAAAGATAGATGGCAAAAGTGTCATGTGAGAAAACAACAAGTAGAAAATAAAATAAAATCTGCATTTTGAACTGTGAACTGCCGTTTGCCAGAATACTACTAGTACAGTATAGAA
>NW_008794159.1:784269-802170 GCF_000699145.1 Aptenodytes forsteri | reverse complement strand
GGGGGGGGGGAAAAAAAAAAGCACACCAGCAATTAGCCATTTTGGGACCCTGGCTTGAGAAGATGCTTGGCTGGGCTTGTTGGATGTTTACAAAGACAAATCTTTCTTACATAGATCTGCCTGCTGGAAAATAGCTTAAAACTTGTTCAGCTGCACTCAATTATAGCAAGTTAATGCTGTATTACCTGACAAGGGTGGATTCTTTTTAAGCAGAGATTTTTAAAATAATCAAAGCTAGATGAGGTGGAGGAATCAACAGCGTGCCTTTGTCTACACTCAAAAGACATTGCTGGGACACCAAAATGTAAGATCTCTTCTACCATGGCCATAACAGGTATAAACCAAGTCAAACCTGCTAGTATAGTTTGGACCTCCTTGAGCACTTTTACACACTTAAACCTCTTTAACCTGTATTGATGTAAAATATATGAACTGGCGACAAATCACAGGCTCTACAAAGATGTCTTCTGTAGGTGGCTGTGCTACCTGTCATTGTCCCTTCCCTATGGGTCTGATGGTAGAAAGTAGTCTCTAATCTCCTTCCAGCAAAGTCAGTGGGCTAACTCAAACCCATCCCCACATGCAAAGCAGGTTAAACTAGTGTCACAGATTTAGACTGAAGCAGACTAGAGTATTCTTATTCTGCTTGCAGGGCTGTAGAGGAACAATCTCTGGCAACATGGCACTGGCAAGTACCAGCAAGTGACATCAAATAGCGCAGCAAAATGAGTAACTGTTTGCAGCCAAAGATTTGTATTTCCAACATTCAGCTAAAGCAGTCTAAAGGAGATGCACAGTAGTTAAGAGTTCAGAGCATAAACATGGAGAGTTAGCATGGCTCACCTGATTCACAGTAACTTGTGAGGCCCCCTTGACTAAGGGTTCAGAGCCTGGTATTGGTAACTTGAATCCCCTTCCTAAGCCTGGAAATAGCTGATAGCACTTGCAAGGCATTGGGAGGGAATTCACTGAAGTACAGGTAAATATTAGCTTTACTGGACAACTGTAGCAACAAAAGCAATGTTACCATTTACTGATGGGCTACTGGTATTCCCCTACCCTCTTGCAATGCTGAATAACATGAAGTTGAATTAACACACTTAAATGAACAAAGAATCCTTGCACAAAGTCCCCAAATGGTATTTTTGGTTTTGTCTCAAAAACATCCTGGTAAAAAAAAAAGTTAGGACATCGCACAGGAATACCCAACCTGTTAAAAGCTTTGTATAATCTCACCAAAAATACACCAGAGACCAAGGAAAAAATGTTCCCTGATTTCAGTGGGCTCTGGTCCCATCCCTTAATGATACCTCCCCAAGTCTGATGTGCACCAGTTCTTTGTGCTACTTGATGTCCTACCCCTTAACAGCTAGGTCTTAAACTTTAGGGTTTTAAACACCTAAATGTAGAGTAAAGCTGAACTTCTTAAGAGATAGTGACAATGGTATCAGGGTAAGGCTAGGAGACCGCAGACCCTCTCCAACCACCACCCAACCTAGAACATGAGCTGAATCCCTCTCCAGTTTCCCACCAGGGCCCACACCTCTATGCAGGTCTCACCTGCATCGTCCTCCCTCCTACCCCCCCCAACCTTTCAGCTCAGCAAGCTGCACAGTTCAGCAGCTTCTTGTTTCTTACCTCCAACCCAAAGCAGCTGCTCGTCTTCTCAAACAGTAATCAAAGGTGATGCTAATTCTCAAACATCATCCACTGCTGCAGGCACATGGTTTTAAAAATACCATACAGTATTTGAAGTAAAAGGACAGGCTAACTGTGCATTGCAACATGATTTAAGTCACTGTCTTCAACATTCTTCCAAACATTCATTTGGCTGCCAGTCTGGAAAATGCCAAAGCTCTAAAGGTTATTAGACTATTGTTTATGACAATGGGAGTGTGAAAGTTTGCAGTCATGATAACATATTCAACTTAAAAGAGAAGAAAATTGAAGACATGATTAAAAAAAAAACACCTTACACACAAAAGCTCTGACTGTCCCTTTATGCAGCTGACAAAGGAGCTTTCTTCCCTCCTTCCCTACTCCCTCATAAAAAAAAAATTAATCTCAACATATAATAAAGACTGAGAGGAACAGAAAAATTAATTTAATAGATTTTCTACATGCATTATGCAAAGTAATTTTTACTCTAGAAAGAGGTACTGCAGTTTACCTAAATTGACTTTTGAGGATATTTTACTTAGAATGAATGTTTAATAGATGTTAGCTCAGCTGAAGAAGTAAATAGCTCATGGAAGAGAAATAGCTCTAAATCTCTTCATAAATAGTAATTATTCCACAAGTGCTTCTACATTGGCCAAAAGTATACCTGCGCTACTGAAATATCACAAGCAACTATTTCTGCCTGTCAATTTGTTTGAATAGAAATTAATCAGAATTTTGGGATCAAGCTTTCTGCTCTTTTTCTCCAGTATACACAAAATATCGCACAAATACTTTCTTAGGGGAAATGCATATAATTGTGCGCTGGACTGTAAGTCCAAACATCCCTCTTCTGGTGCCTCACTGCCACAGATCCCTATTACGATTGCAGACAAATCACACAACTCTGCTGTCCCTCAGTTCCCAGTCAGCAGAGCTGGAGTAGTATTACTTCCCCTCTTTACACAGGATTTGAAAAAGCACAGCAGCAATGTTTGTGACTCATTCACCAGGGCACAGAGGAGCAACACTATTCAACATTTGTAAGAATCCATAGGCTGGTTAGACTGTCACTTCAAACGCAGTTGTTCTTTTTAATCTTCCCTTCCTTTTCTTCCTGCTTCAACCTTTCACATTGCCTCTTCCTTCTCAGGGGGTTAAAACCTGCTCCCAAATACACACCTCAGGTAAGAGAGACCATGACAGGGAGCGAAGGCAGATCTGTCACCCTGCATTGCTGCCCAGTCGTTCCTCACACCTGAACCCTGCTCTCCCCAGAATACCTCGGTCCCTCCCTCCAGGAACAAGAGCAGAAGGAGCTGAGAGTCACCACTTTCCCTGACAGCTAGTAATACCCTGTGCAATAGTAATACTGTTCGGAGTTTCCGATCAAGTTGAATTGGATGGGGGGAAAAAGCTACTGAAAAAGTTTATTAGGAAAAACAACCCCAAAACTACAGAGTTTCAGTCTCTTTGTCACACCAAGTTATTTGTGATTTGCACTCACTTTGCTAAGTGCTTTCAACTAAAAACTGAATGACAATCTACAGCGAAGAGTTGTTACCAGCCCTGTCTTTTGTCCAAAGGATTTTGGCCCAGGACGAGAAAAAGAGATTCAAGTCCTTCCTCTAACCAAGAGGATTCAAAGGCTTTCCTCTCTCCTTCCAAACCTCAGTACTATTAATCCAGTTTACTGATGCTGCCTTGGTCTCTCCCACAGACAGTGTGCCCCTGCAAGTGATGTACTCCAATATGACATGAAACCAGGCTGAAGCCAGAGGCGCTGCACCTCTTCTCCTTACCACAGCTGGCAGAGCAGGGAAGCCAGATGGTTCTCTTGTCCGCTGGCCCAGCTTCAGTACAAACATTTTACGGAAAAAGGAAAGTTTCAATCTACCCACGGAAAGTGCTCTAACCACTGGCCTGTGCACCAAAGGACCGGCAATTCTTGCTGTTGATTTTTTCAAGGACACCTATGTGTTCTGCTGCCGTGAAAACTACTTCAGATGAAACCAAAATTTTGTTTTCAGGGAAGGAATATTTCATTTGACCCTCCCAAATCTTTAAGAAAAATCTTTCCTTTTTCTTTCTAAAACAAGTTAGATGAGGATTTATATCAGAACAAACCAAACAAGCATTTGTGGTTACTTGGTTCAGTGGCCAAACAAACGAATAAAATAGTTTATTCACCCGACCCTGCAAGCAAAGACAAATGTTTCCTGGCACATGAAAGCCAGAAAGCAAATCTGCTTCAGTCCAGGTCAATGGATTAGAAGTATAATTACAGAATTAGAAAAATAAGAGTTACTATACAAATCCAAAGTAATTTGAAACAATTTTTAAAAAAAACTAAACTTCTGTTTTAATAATGTGGTTAAAGAGAATCATAAACCCCTTAAATTCTACTTTAAAATACACTAGTAGTATGAGTTGAGTAGAACTGAGAGCTAGATATTAAGTGAGTGCTAAAAACCAATTCTTTTTATCTCTGAATAAAACACAAAAAACAATACTCAGCTGAAAATCTTTATAAATCATTTGTTTAAATAGAACACAAAAAAATCCTCATTTTTCAGATGTTTACACTTAATTTTAAGACACTACTCATAACTTTCATTTTTATTTCCACTTCTAACAAGAAATCAAGATGACAATACAATATATAATGTTAAACTATGTCACACTGTAGTTTGTTTGGTTTGATTTCTTCACTCATTTTCTACCCAGCTCAGTGTTGTTTGATGATTTGTGAGCATTTTTTATGAAGGGAAAAAAACCAATAAACTCCCAAAACCAGGCCCTGCAAATGCTGTAATTTTGCACTGAGTTAAGTACCTGTTCTTCAAAGAAATAACTAGAAGCCAATAGAGCTTATGGCTCACAAATTATACCAATAGACATTTTATACTAGAATAGTTAGGAAAAGCAGTTAAGTCACAAACCAGCTATGCTTTCGGAGTCAAATCCCCAAACTATGCATTACATAATAAACTCCCAGAGAAAAAACATACCAGAAAATACTGTTTCCTGTCTCACTTTCCATTTTCAAAGCATTCCACATGCATGAAATACTTAAACATCACACCCTACAAGAAAGAATTAATGAATAAAACCCTCTTAGCATCTTTGCCTCATATTTCTTGTTCATGAAATGTCATGAAAACATGGAGTAGGGCTAATGCTGAAAATGAAAGGACTCCTGGGTACAGACTACTAAGTCAACAAAATTGCTGTCAGCAGTGGAACAAGAACTGTCTTAGTCTCGTTTCCTTGAGATCACTGGGTTTGATTTTTAAGCATCCTTGCTTCTTTCTTGCAACAGGGAAATGTTCTGATCATCTCCTTTCTACTAATTAGAAAAGGAAAAGTCACCAAATCAGTGCCCTTAGTCACTTAGACCACCTGGGTGATGATTAGTGCAGCACAGAGACAGTGCCAAGCGGCAGCTGGAGAAACCGATGTTGCTAAATCATACTCAAAGCTTATTTAATCTCTTCTGTTTAAGGTCTGAGTGCATCTTTGGAAACATATCTGGGCTCTTGCAAGCATCAAATATGATCTAGCAAACTGTTTAAGACAGGAGTGGCCAGCCTTCATAGTCCTAAGAGCCTCACACCAGCATCCTCATGTACCTTCAAGACATTTACCCAAGACACTTAAAGAGAAACCCCAGAGATCATTCAACAGGAAAGGGATGACAAAAGTTCTCATGAATCACACCTTGATAACACAAGGGATTACACCGTGGGAGCTGCCACAAGGGGCCCTTTCAGACACTCACCATCTCTGTAAGCCCAAATGCACAGGCAAGTAGGTATTAATAGACAATCCAGGCTCCTTCTGCAAGGAGCTCAGCAGCTCCACCCATCTCCACCTGTACCAACACCTTCCAGCCCCTCTGCTCCAAAGCTTCTGTTGCTTATGGGTCACTCTGCAGCAGGCATCCTGGCAACTCACTCTCCATGGCGGATTACAAACCAAACCGAATGTAACTACCCTGCTCTTTACAAGGCTCACAAGATATTTTATACTGACAGCTAATGCATTACTTTTTCCACAGAGGTCAGCTCCTCTGTTTTCCTCCCAACACATGGCTATTAAGAACATTTAACACCAATCCTTCACTTACTCATAAGCTTTCAGCTGCGTACTAATTTTCTTGACTTCAACGCATGACTGACTTGAACTTTTACCTCATTTTCCAACTGCAATTCCACTGGGTGGTTTTCATCTGCTTACGGTATCCATACTCAGTTTAAAAAATAATTAAAAAAAAAAAAACCAGCACAAAATCCACACCACAAGAGTTCTTTGCTATCAGAGCCAGGGACAGATCACATCAGAATCAGTTCAGAGAAACTGAATTTGTAGTCTAACTTATATAATCACTAAGCCAAGGAAACCACAATAAATAAGAGATTATGTTCGACCGAAGTTTCTTGGCAACAGCTGCATGAAAAAACATTAGGGCTACTCTGCCCTTCATTTTCCCATATCTTTCAGAAACCACTGGACACTGCAACTTTTGCAGGTCTCGCGCATTCTACTGGCAACCTACACAGCAGTAATTTGTGAACATTGCTTGAGTGCAAGCTCATATTTTGTCAGTGAAGTTAAGGAAGTGAAGTTGCAAGTCACTTGCTGCATCCATCTTCCCTAATTCTCTTGAACCACAGGAGAAACGGACCATTTCAAATTGATCAAACCCTCAACATTCTCTCTTTGCTATTCCATTCAACTCCAACTTAGCCTCTGATCACAGATATAAAACTGCACCCTTTGAAAAAATTAGTATCTGACAAGTCATGGATGGTCACTGGGAAATGGATACAACCACATGAATGAATTATTCACCAGCTAAATGGGTTGTTAAACATAACCACTTCCACAATAAAATACCACCAAGACATAAGTGCAAATAAGTAAATTAACTCTGGGTACTCACTAAAGAGAGTGATTATACAGTAACTATTTGCCCACAGTGAAATGCATTATATCTAAGAAGGTAATAAAACTCAAGTCATGTAAAAATCTGCTTTTTGCTAATTATGATCCTAAATGCCTACAGAACACATTTGGCTTTATCGTCATCACTTGTAAAAGTCATGCTTCATCTTATACTTACTCGGGACAGACCAGGCTTAGACTTTTTTAATACTATGTAGGTAGTATTTATGTAAGAAAACTGTCAGGACCAGATTTATTTCAGTAAAAGAAGGCCAAATATAGCTTAATAGGACAGGAAAGGAAACCAATACATTAACATCACAAGTAGCAAGGTGTAGAAATTGAAGATTCATTTAAGGCAGGAAACAAGCATCTTCACTGTGAAAATACCTTCTGTGAACAGCAGTTAAACTTTGGTTCAAACCATTACAGACTAAAATAGCTAACTTTACAAACTCCCCCAGTCAACCCTCCTGAGAATCACTGCTAACCTTCAAATACACCTCTTCGAGCAGTTAATTCCAAAAAGTTTCAAGGATGCTGCCTCAAAAAAGTTTTTACTGAACTTCGAAACAACTGGTCTCTGATATTCTTGACTTTTTTTTTAAAAAAAAACAAACAAACAAGGCAAATCCATCTACTTAGGCACCAAATTCAACCCATAACTAGGTGGACACTTGGAAAGAACACTGCTGTAAGAAATTTCAGCTGAATGCAAGAACCATTGCAAGTTGTTGTTTTGCTACAGCAAGAAGTAAAGATCACAGATGGATGGAAGGAAGGCCTTCCTCTGCATCACATTCTGATAAAAATGAGGATTTCAGAAAGTATACAGTTTTGTCATCCATTCAGTTGATTGTTTCCAAAAACAAAACTAGCAGAAATTGTCCCATAAAGATTGCTGCAATTTAACTGTTCTCAAACTGAATACTTCACAAAAAACCCCCATAACAAACCACACAACACACCACACACCAAACAAAAAACCCACACACAAACACCACCACTCCAGTGCATAAAATAATCTTTAACAATCTAATTACTTACATTTTACTGCAGAAGTAGTTAGAAGATGACTGATGTGCCAGCCACTTTGGTAACACCTGATGAATGCTTATGCCACTGTGTCTGAAGCTGTAAGTGACATCTCTTAGATGAAGATACCACACCCTCTGTCCCTATTCATAGCAAGTAGCAGGAAGTCGCTCACATTACACTTTACATACCTCTAGCAGCACAAGAGGGGTGGCACTTTTCAAAGATGTCAGACCAATACTTGCACATAATAGCAAGTCATAGGGGCCACTTCTGGTTGTCAAAGTAAAAAAATAAATAAATAACTCTAAACTGCAACAGCAAAAAGATCGAAGAGCATTAATAAATAGCCAGTTTACAAATTAGTACCATTACCTGCTGCACGCTATCAGAAATCTTAGTTCAAGGGAAAAAAAAAAAAAACGCCAAACAAACCACACTATTTTCAGAACTTGTTAACTCTTGCAATTTTATGTTAGAAACACCTTGGCTTCCTTGATGTGCTGCATAGAGATCAACAATTTCAGAAAGCTTTGCCTCCTGTGTAGAAAGGATAAAACATATTTGAAAATCCACTTTTTGGAAAACTTTATAAAAATCACAAAGTGTGTGGCTGAAATATCAATTGCCCACAAAACTGAATTAACTGTATCTCAAAAACTTACAGTAGACACTTTTTGTTCTTAAAACTTCCAGATGATTGAAATGTCATTTCCTTCAGAAATTTTTTCCAATTACACTGCTGTTCCAGTGAGAAAGTTTTTCCCAGTGTTTGACCTGATTTTCCATTGCAGAAAACAAATGTTCCAAGTCTGTAAACTTAAAAATAATAATAAAAAACACCCCTAAGTTTTTTTCCTGACGTTCTCTTTCTTTCCTGACGTTCAAGACAGAAATAATTCCAGCACCAGTGAGGGCAATGTGAGTTTTGCTTTGCATTTCACAAGAGTCAGAGTCTTACCAACTGTTTTTTCATTAAAACCCACTTGTAATTTCTGATCCTTCTACCCCAGGAAATACCAAAAGTATCTTCTCCTCTCTTCATAAAACCTGTTCTTATTTTTCCTTCTCTCCAATTTTACCCACTGTACCACCCTTTCCTAACTATCAAGTAGCATATAATATAGCAGGCCAGTGTACTGGTTCTCACCCTCAGTCAATCGCTCCTTTACAACTCTTGTTAACACCTTGAGCTTCATCTTCCTCTATTTCTTTCAACAGCCTTTGCGCTATTTTTTTAAAAATAAAAGAACTTTTCCTTACCATAGGCAATCCGTACCAGCACTACTTGTCACTGTCTAAGACCAGGCAAAGAGCTAATTATAAACCACATTAGTGTCAGAAATACATACAAAAACACACTGATGGGTAAAAGTCCAGCACAGAGAAGGCTTAAGTTACAAGGCTTCTCCTGCAGGCATCCAGTTATTTTGAAAGTAGTTCAAATAACCTTGCAGCTAGTATTCACTGTGTGTCCTCCTAAAGGAATCGGCACAGCATAGCTCATACTGATTTCACACCTCAGCTTTGTGTGAATCCTCCTCCTAGGGGTTCAGCTGTCTGTGATCCAAGGCCTAGTTTTGACACAGCAGAACTGCGTAACCTTGGATGAAACTTCTCAGGAAACTGCCAGCTTGCAAGAAAGTTGTGTGACAATTCTTAGACTAGAGCCACGATAGATAAGAACGGTAAATTTGCAGCTGGACAGAAGATCCTTGAAACATAGTTCAAGGACTCAAGAAAAAACAAAAACCCATGAAAAGCTATGAAAACCTATGATGGGAAAAAAACCCCAGGGAGTCAGAATATAGCAACTCAGCAAAACTGAGAATCAGTCCATCCAAGAAGCAATAGAAGTCAACCTTCCCCAATACTGATGACTGCCAGACCAGCAACAGTGCCAGGATGGGTGAGGCCATACCTGGAGTACTGTGTCCAGTTCTGGGCTCCTCAGTACAAGAGAGACACGGACATACTGGAGAGAGTCCAGCAAAGGGCCACAAGCGTGATGAAGTGGCTGGAACACCTCACATAAGAGGAAGGGCTGAGAGAGCTGGGACGGTTCAGCCTGGAGAAGAGAAAGCTCAGGGGGGATCTTATCAATGTATACAAATACCTGAAGGGAGAAGAGAAAGCTCAGGGGGGATCTTATCAATGTATACAAATACCTGAAGGGAGAAGAGAAAGCTCAGGGGGGATCTTATCAATGTATACAAATACCTGAAGGGAGGGTGCAAAGAAGACGGAGCCAGGCTCTTTTGAGTGGTGCCCAGTGACAGGACCAGAGGCAATGGCCACCAACTGAAACACAGGAGGTTCCCTCTGAACATCAGGAAACATTTTTTCACTGTGAGGTTCGACCGAGCACTGGCACAGGTTGCCCAGGGAGGTTGTGGAGTCTCCCTCCTTGGAGATATTCAGGAACCATCTAGACACAGTCCTGGGCAACTGGCTCTAGGTGGCCCTGCTTGAGCAAGGGGGGTGGACCAAATGACCTCCAGCGGTCCCTTCCAACCTCAGCTATTCTGTGAACCAGGTGTCTTACCCAGAGGTGGTATGTCAATGCTTTGCCTGGTTGCTCACTAATCCTAGTTATCTACCACACATCTCTGTCAATAAATAACTAATTTAAAGTTACGTATATCTTGCTTTCATAGTCTCTTCGTACACAGTAAAGGGTGAACAAAGTGACCAAGAAACAGCATTACAGCTAACTGCATTAGCTTTTCCCCATGGGGGCGGTTAGCAGGATCTGGATCTATCTAAACAGGATCTATGCTGCTGACCAAGTACACTGAATAGTTCTTAAAATTCTACTGTTAGGAATGCACTGATGAAATAAGAATGTCTTTGTTCATAACAAGTCCCTACAACTAGGCATTTTATCTGTGTGTGCAAAAACTGGAATACCATCTCCCTTACCAGTCCATGGAAGACATTTAAGAATTAATCATCTAAAGACTACTTCTCCAACAAAATTCTCCTTGCAATCAATTTTATTCAATGTTGCAGTTATACTTATTTTTCAAACTGTTTTGAGTTGATGGGGAAGCATTACATCAGCTTATTTCGGTCTATCTTGCGGTATCTCTTCCTTGGGTCCATAGTTGAACATAGTCCATCTACAAACAAGACTAATAAAATTCCACCCAAAAAAAGATTTTCTTGTATAATCAGTCACTTTCGTATCATTCTTGGCACTTATGATAATTACAGAAGTGAAACAGTATTTAATTCAATACTAAGGGATAATCTCATGAAAACATTTGTTTAAACATTTTTCTATGCCTTTTTGTGTATACTTTGTTCTAAATCAGCCATTCATTACAAATCCATGTTCAGAGAGATGAGGTTTTAGTCTCTTGTTTCTAATTATAAGCTGCATCTGACATTTTAAACTGCAGTTACAATGCATATGACAAACATTTATGTTGAAGCTTCATCTCCTAGCCCTTCAACAGAGACACACACAAGGTATCTGAGCTTGTGAAGAAAAAGCAACTTTCAAATATAGTTCACCAGCTTCCCCAGTTCTGACTACTCTGTAGTCCTATGGCAAATTCTTTCTTCTGGAAGATAAGATTGTGACGGATATGAAGAGGAAGGGCTGATGCTGTCATTTTTCCTATAAGCTGCAAGTGAGCTTTCATGATATCAAATCAAAACTGACATAAATATTTATTTAGAATCTATCAAAGTTAGCATGGCTGCTGATGTCACAATGAGAAGCGAAATTAAAATTAAAGTTACTCAAGCAGCATTTAATCTAGATGAAAAGACAAAAGGGCTTTTCCTAAATTCAGAGAAAATTACACGTGCCTTAAAAGCTTCTGCTTGCTTTTTCTATGCTTGTCTATGGCCATCTCCCACATGTACTGTCAGCCCCAACACATGGGAGCTGGCATTGTATTTTATACATCTGCAAAATAACCAAAACCCAAGCTGTAGCACAGCAAACCTTCTTCCATTTCCTCCACACAAGTGAAGCTAAGACTCAGCCCAGACCATTAACACAAGCTTAAGACTGAAAGCCTTTCTGCAAGTTCAAAAAGAATATACCCAAGCAGTTTATAAGCTGCCTGCAATCCCTCACAGGGAACTGGACCCTATTTAAACCACTCTGACAGACAGGCTAGTCCGATTTCCTATTTTCCCTTCCCTTACTCTTCTCCTGTTCTTCATCTATACACTAATTCCATACAAATCATTTCATAGATTCCCCCCCCCCCTCATTTCTTTGATCACTATGCAAAGCTAAGCCTATCTGGCCAAATGTCTGGCAAAATCTCCAAGTCATTTTCAGTCTTTCTCAGTGAACCATAATGATCCTATAAAACTTTCACCATAAATAAATAGCCAAGTAAAAGCATCTGCTTATATCTGTTACCAACACATGATGTACCAAAGCAACATTTGCACTGGGAGTATACAAATGATGTGCAACTCCATCAACTCACAAATGCAATGGTAACAGCAGCAGTGATTAGCATAAAGCCAAATATGAAACAGCTGTCTACATTACTTAGCACACTGTTAGCAGTGGATTATTAATTTGTCCACATTTCCAAGGATTTTACTGGCACTGACACCAAAGTGCCAGTCACTTACAGCCTTCATGTAACTGTACAGATATTCTCTTACTGCAGATATTTTACAAGATATTTTTTAATTCAACAATCGAATTCTGCATGTATCAGAATATCCAGGTGCTTATTGACAGAATCCTTCTAGATAGCAACTAACGTATTAACAATCCTAGTCCTTCACATTATGCTGAGCCACAATGACAAGCATTGACAATGCAAGACAATGATCTTGCCTGAAGGCACTGGACAGCATAATGCAAGAGGAGAAACTCCCTGAAGTAAACAGACAATCAAAAAAGAGTTAGAAATTAATTCCAAATACCACCCATGTACAAGCTGCACCCCTAGCCAAATGATTGGCTCTTACGACCTGTGAGAAGGGTGTCTTGCCCTCTCCAGATGTACAGTGAATGTCTGTCTTGCTGCCTCACGACTGACAATCCACGTAACATTTAGTGATCAATTCACAGTAAATAATTTACTGGAGGAAATGACAGCAGGCAGTAGATTAGGAAAGCATGGATTAAGTGCACAGGTGTCATGCCAGAGCAGTTCCATAGTTTACAATCCTTTCCACCAAGAAAACTTTTCTTGCCTAGGTCACGTCTGCTTTCCATTTGTCCGCTGTTCAACTAAAGGGAATCTTATTCTGTACTACCCCAATTCTCCCTAACAGCCACTTACAGATGTGACGAGTGAATGACACTCGTTAGCAAATCAAATGCTGTAGGTACTCCCCCTGTGTCAATCATGCATCTATTGAAAATAAATGAGGAATCAAAGTCACATGGGTAGCTACAGCCAGGAATCACTGCTCTAGCCACAAACAGTCTGGCCAAGGATCCTCTTAGCATCCCATCCTGGGGTGCTTCTTGCATCCATTCAATCAGGCTACCAAAGAAGCTGGCAGCCATTTAATTTCCAACTTTGGAGGGCCTGGGAAGGTAGGAAAGGCTAGTGGTAAGAAGATGTCAGGGAGGGGGTTAGACAAGCTAAGGGATGGACACCAGTCAGGAGAGGAAACTCCTCCTGGCCAGACAAGCTCCTGTACATAACCAGGCCCACAATGAAAGGACTTTGCTGTCTTCTCTAACCTAGAGAGTGAGCTTGTTGGTGGTGAGACACAAACAGCTGCTGAAGCAGCGTTTTCCTCGCCCCACACCCCTCTTCCAGCAGCTCACCCACCAACACAGAGGGCCCACTCCCCACGGGAACCGGACAGGGCACTTGGCCATCCCCTCCCCAGGGCCCTGCAACACCAGACTGCTTTGCATTGGGATGCACTGCAAAGCTTATCTGAACACAACTCCGAAGTGAATCACTTCGATTTTGTTTACACCTCCATGCGGACCACCCACGCCGACTGCACTTTGAGTGGCCGTATTTCGGCCGACTGTACCTCGCTATTGTCAGTGAGCTAAGACCAACGTAACGCAGCCCGTCACTGTGAACACGAGAGCCCCCAGGCAGGTGATGTTGTTTACCCGAGGAACGGATCGGGTAAATTGGGATTAATCTCCGCGCTCCGCAAACCAGTCGGGATCCCCAGGGGGAGAGCGGGCAGCCGGCTGCGCCCTCGCCCGGCGCATCTGCTGGCGGCTGGCGGCTCCGCCCCGCTCGGAAGGGGGACAGCCCGCCCGCCCGCCCGCCCCGCTGATGCCCCACCCCGCGGCTCCGGCGCTGGCGAGGCCCGAAGGCCCGCAGCCGAGGGCCCCGCTCCCTTCCCGCGGCGCGAGGCCAGCAGCGCCTCCGCTGCCCTCCGTAGTATCACTATCAAATCAGTATCACAGGTTGCCACAAAAATGTTAGTATCAGGCAAATCGCATAGTTTCTGCAGGCCGCTGGTGGAACTCCCAAGGCAGTTTACTTGGATGCACCCTTTGCATAGTCATTTTCTTAAGGAAATCAATGGGAATTGGGCCATTTACTGCATCAGTTTTCACCCAGTATTTGAGTATGGGAGAGAAAGGGAGAAGTCCCGCCAAGATTTCCCAGTGATGCCTGAATTAAGCCACTTGCAATGTTACGTTTCCGTTCTTGTCTGATAGCACGTACGATCCTTCTCCCAATTCATTTTTGCAGTTCAGATGGTCGCCAAACACCTGCACTGAAATACACGACAAGTACTGTACTCAGCTGTATCAGACTTTGCAGGTATAGTATTTCTGCACGCTCACAGCTGTGATTCAGCAAAGTGGTCAAGCTTATTCACCAAAACACTTGGGCATGTGTTAGTTTTTAAGCATGCATGTAGCTCCCCTTATCTCTGTGTAGCTTTTTCTAGGGCACAAATGCCACTTTCAAACTTACCTTTCTTTGAGAATCAGGGCTGTTTAAGGACATGCACACCACCTTGAAAAAGAATACGTTCCTAAACCAGAGCTAGAACGCAACTTCACAGCTGTGTAGTGTTTGCAGCATAAAAGGGCAAGCAGAAGCAAATTAACACAACTTCTTTTTGCTAATTTGCAGTAAACACAGAAACTACAATTGGCTGATTAGTGGGAGACAACATGAGGGTTTTCAGCTTCTCAAATCTGAGTTTGCACAGAATAAATGCCTCTCACTGCCAACAGCTAGCATCAGTGGCACATGCAACTGAACCAGCAAAGGACACTTCAGTTCCAAGTGCAGACAAAAGGAGAGCTCCTCAGAGCAACGTGCCTTTCTATGCAGAGGTTTTGCTGTCAGGCACCTTGTAAAAAACTATTTAGCCACTCTTTAAAATTGCATGTTGCAGTTTTTAAGAGCAAAAATGGACTTAAACTTTGAGTCACAAATGCTTAAACCCCAAAGTTACCATTTTCACAGCAACCTCAGCACAGCTCTTTGTAGGCATGTATTCTTCGTCCTCAAGTCAGGACTTCCTGTCACCTTTCCGATGAAGTACACTACAGCGGATGTTATTAAATTTTAGTTTGGATATTTATGTGAAGTGTTGCTGACTAATGGTTGCATCGGGAACCATAATGCTGTCCACTGGCTATCTCGCATTCAAATTCCCCACTCTAACAATCCATTAACAGAGTGTTGTTTTTGCATGGAGTCTACTAGATGATTTTAAAGCATTAAAATAACAAACCTAGGAAAAGGGAAGCTATGACAGCATAACAAAATACCAATGCCTAACAAATACCATGTGCATGCAAAGACATAGAAAGCCATATAATAGAAAAACACTTTTTAAACTTCAAACATTGTCAGCCAACCACTGGATGCAATACCTAGAAATATCTTTATTTTATAGCATAATTCAAACAATCTATAGCAAACAAGGCAGACAATCCAGGTAGGATTGCCAGACTAGACCTTTTTCCATCTGGCTTCAACTTCTTGCTCTTTCAGACTTCCCGAGTGACTCGGCAAGGCACTTAGTCTCTCCACATCCATGGTACTTTCCTATCCCACCCCTATGAAGACAAATCGGCAATTGTGAGGTATCAGTGATAGCTGCCATATAAACGTCTCCTGTAAAATAGCACTGAACACATAACACCACAATACGTACTCCATTAGCTTTTCTGCACATGGAGAGCTCCAAGCTTTGGCATGCTACTAAGATAGTTTTTCTGTCCAAGGTACAAACATCCAATCTTATGAGTACAATTAGTTCACCATAATTCCCCTCACTTCAGTATTTTAAACTGGGGTACGTTTAAGCACCCTATTTTAGAAAAATGTCTCCCCAAAGATTAGGAGATGGACAGACAGGCATGATGTCCCTGGCCACGGCAGGGGGGTTGAACTAGATGACCTTTAGAGATCCCTTCCAACCCAAACTACTCTGTGATTGCCCAGCTACATGCTGGCTACTGAGCTACACAAACTGATAATGCTCTTCACGTGCACATTAAGAATCTCTTTTTGAATGCTATTAACAGCTTTCCTGAATACTTTTAACTTCAGTGATACACAATTTGTTTTCTATTGTCCTAGCCCAGGAAAGCTGTTCAGCACACGCCTGAGTTTTTTCCATAGACTTACCCTTAAGTATATTACGCATCCAAGCCTCCAATGTGGCCATGAGGTTAGCAATACCAATACATCTATCTACAGACACTGAATTTACATGCATGTATTCGTACTGGATCATGGTCTCAGTTTGGGAACACCAGTACTGAAGTACCAAAGCTAACAGTTACACTGGTACACCCTACTTCAGAAACACTACCTGTTCTTTTATAACCAAATCCAATTGCCCCAAACATAGCAAATACACCTGCCCCACTAAGGATTATTTTAAGGCTATTTGAAACTTTCCAGTAATGTGCATTTGAACTCCACAGACCACAATACAGTGCCTTTTTCTCACTGGAAGAGCAAGATCGATCAGACTTTTGCCACTTGAAATTCCAAGGACCCAAGAATGAACTTCAGAAATGCCATCCCAAAGGAGTTTTCTCATCTGAAAGTAGTTACAGCACAAAGAAAAAGCGTTGGGTTTTGTTTGTTCCACCCTCCCCAAGTCTGGTCCTACACCGCTGCTATTTGAAGTGCAAGAAAGTTTCCATTTTATTTTACTTACTTTCACACCTTAAAAAAAGCAATTTGACAGCAACGTTTGCAGTTGCAGCAACAAGAAAAGTTCCACAAACAACTGACTAGAATCTGTAATCTGCTTACCATCAGGTATTTTAGGAACACAGAAAAAATGGAACAGCAATAACTGAATAGTCAGCTCACGTGTGTGGAAATTGCAACCTGCAAGCTTTTCTGGGAGCAATGCTCTGTTTTCTGTAACATTTCTGCCTAACCACACCAGAAAGCATGCTCTTTAGTGGAGCAACTATGATTACATGCATGCCTGTACATCTTCTATTACAGCTGGGTCCCTGGTTCTTGACTAGGGCTTCTAAGGCTCAACTGCAACACAAGCAATAAGGAATAAAACGCATTCAGGATGAAAACAGTTGACTTTACCTGGCGCTGCCATCAAAACACATGGAGCATTTCTAAATTTCAATCACTATCTCCAACGGGTGCCGCCCGTATCTCTGTTTAAGGCTGGTAAAACAGTCCTCCTGCTCCCTTGGACATGTCAAGTGGAGATGGCTGACTCCTTAAAGTGGAGCACCAAAACTAATTTGACTTGAAAGTACTTCAGCTGGACCAGTGAAAACAAGACCCAGATGCAAAGTTATCTAACTGAGTCCATACTGCACATCTACAGCCAGTTGTGTAACAAACCTCAGGACAATTTTACAGGTCTTAATCAGGCAAAACTCCCTGCTGATTTCCACAAAGGAGCTCTAATCAATCAAAAGCTGCAAGAACTGGATCCCGTTTTCTCCCTTGTAATGAAAAGGTTTATTTTGAGCTACGAGAACATCAGATTATACGAACTCGGCAAGCCCGTAACTCTTGCTTTAATGGCATACAGAATTTGTCCTGCGTTTAATCTACCAACCATAGAAACTAATCTCATCAGCACTCTGTCTTTGGTAGCATACAGGAAAAAAAAAAAACAACCCCTAAACTGACATAAAATAATTTCACAAATAACGGACCTGTTCTGCGGCTGCGACCTTTGTACGACAGCTAAAAGAAAAGACGGCACGGGCGGTGGGAGATTCACGGCTCTTTAAGCAAACTACATCACCTTCGGGTAAACGGGGAAGACCAGCGTCCCCGCTCGGGTTCCTCCCTGAAGTTGCGCCGCTCCCCGCGGCAGCCG
>NW_008794159.1:754453-783696 GCF_000699145.1 Aptenodytes forsteri | reverse complement strand
GACGGAGCCTCCCTCGCCCGCCGAGCGCGGGCGTGCGAGCGTGTGCGCACCCAGCCCCGCTCCTGGTCGCCTGTGTTCGCCCACGTCCCGCGGCCGCAGCAGGGGCGACACGGGCTGGCCACGCCGTGGGGCTAGGTGGTGCCGGAGATGCCCCGGGTCTCTCTCGTGCACATCTCCGCCCTCCCAGCCGGGAGCACCGAATTCGTCTCTGGGGCTGTTTCGGCTAACCTGATCACCAGGGGAGGAATTCCGCTTTGCTTGCGCTGCTGAGAAGCCGCGAGCACGGGGTTAACTAAGTCCAGCCAGTATGTCCAGTGAGCCTACCGGTTCAAGTTAAGCATTTGGTTAAATTCGGGCTGTAACATCCACATGCTGGCAAGTGGTGCAAAGGCATCAGGGCCCACAGGCTGGGGAAGCACCAAGAGCGAGCAGGCTTGGTTGGTTGCCGAGGGGCCACTGGTCCTCCTGGCATCAGGGCTCTCACTGATTCTGCAATGCCTTTACAGATGTCCTAACAGGGAGAAGGGATAGGATGGCCCCAACTAAGCAGAAAAGAGTTCTCACAGTTAAAACACAGCACAAGGGCTTGGGATATCAGGATTCACTGTTTGACTTTGCCCACCCATGGCAGCCACTCAGTTCTTGATCTACCGAGCAGCTGTGGCGATGCCAAGTGTGTTCTTGTGAAAAGTCTGTCTGGCTTCCCAGAAATCCTCAGATTACACGGAGAATTGGGTTTGCACTTGTCAGTTAAACATGCACCTAAATGTTTGTGGGATACAGCGCCTTTGTGCCATAGCTCCCCATCTGTATAATCTAATTTCCCCTCCCTACCTCACAAGAATATGATGAAGATAAATTCATAAACCTCTCTGAGGCACATCGATTTGACAATGATAGAGCTCCTGGAGCATATGCACAGAACGATAGATGCTGCAGTTGCATCCCATCCTCCCCCAAATAGGCATAAAGATATATACACAAAACATTTTGAAAGGAAGATATCTCCAGTGATGCAAATTTTCCAGGAAAGGAAAGGTGCGCAAAACAGAAACAAATCAGTCTTATGCTGTGAATTTGATGTCAGGTGTTTGCTGAGCTGGCAAATCCTGGACTACTGCTCCTGAGCACTGTGAGATGTGAAACAGAAAGCAGACAAACACATTTGCTAGCCCAAACCAGGAACACTCATCACAAGTCTTCCAAATTAAAAATAATAACAACAACAACTACGTGGGGTGTAGCTGAAATCTTCTGCCAGAAAATCCTGACTCTCCTATTAGAGACTTTAAGATTATACTGCTGCACATGTTAGAAATATACACTGTAAACCTGATTTTTTTCACAGTGCAAATAAAATGCAAATAAAAAGCAGCATTTCACTGAGCATATTATGCAAAAATATCGCTGATCAGTAATTTGTTCACAGCATTAAAATCAAAGATCAGTCATTCTATTTATGCATCCACAGAAATAAACTTAATTTACTTTTCTAGTACAGTGAGATTTACACAAAACTCATCTAAATATAATTTACTGTCATAAACAGTATGATTTCCCTTGTCTTTTCTGCTTACCTCTTCTCTGTTACTATTTTTGTAAAAGTAAAGCTGTGATTTTTTTTCCTTATGCAGCCAGTGCATAAGAGCCTAACCACAGAACTAATCAAGTTCTTCAGAAAGCCAAGGTTTCCCTTAGTTTTACTCGGATCTCACAAATCTTTTAGCTTAATAACAGCAGAACCTTATCGCACTGAAATATATTTGTGAAGCCTCCAGGGGAAACCCGTACATTAGTACAAAGGCAGGTTGTGCTATCCCAGAATAACTGTCGGGCAAGGCTGCTCGGTTCCTAGAGTCTGCGTAGTGTGTCATGGCTGGGAGCCATGACAGCGCGCTAGATCTGCTTCCTGCTAGCAGGACACAGCCTCTCTGCACACCAGGATGTCGGATGTTTAGCTCGGCTCTCTAGAAAACAGCAAGAAACACAGGAGACCTCACACGTCTGTGGCTTTGGCAAGATTTTCACAAAACGTATTTGTGATCTAGCTGTAGACTGGAGCCTACCACTTGGGTAACCTACAGTAGGCGACTGTGAGAGGAAGGAGCAGGATCCAACTTCCATCTGCGCTTAGCTGAGTCCGGATGAACACTAAGTGTGAGGTTTCTGTTCTCTATCTTATGCTCCAGCTCTCAGATCATACTTCCCATTCTGAGACATGGATACAAGGGCCTTGAATGTCACCCTGTAGTTATGTGCCCACGCAGCTACATGCCTTGACGTTTCCTCGGCTTGCTGATATTACCTGCTAGTCTCCTGCTAGTATTGCTAAAGCACCCTTAATAGGACAGAGAGCTGCTGTAAATTAGGACAGAACTGCTGAAAGTACCTGTGTCCTCCTGTGGGTGGCATCAGAATATCTTCAGTGGACCAAGGCTTACTTAGGAAAGAGAGAGGAGAGGGATTATATTCCTGTTTACCAACAGCCAGTATCATTACAGTGCAAGTGCTGCTTTTGCTAAGAAGCTCACATAAACCAGTAGATCTTTAAATTAAATGAATGGTATAAAGTAGTAAGAATTAGCATCGCTCCGTCAGCCCCCTTAATTCTGACAAAGAATGATCTACCACGCCTTGCGCCCGTGCCCTGTACACGTTGCAGTTATCACAAGAGGAGGATGCAAATGCATGATTAAACCTCCCAGCTTCTACAACTTCAGCAAAACCAGAACTTTATCATCACCAGGAATAGTTTCATATCTTTTCATGCAGGCCTCGATGAGACAGTTACAAATTGATGAATACAGGTGAATCACCACAGTTGTCCAACAGGACGCAGAAGTGTAAGTGCAAGCCAGGATATCAGAGGCTACAGATTTAAGGTCTCCACTTGTAACCAGAGCAGATTTGTTCTGTGGTTTTAAATTGTCATGTTACAGCTGTCATACTTGTTTCTGGTAGCTGTATAGATCAGCAAAGCCCTTATTACACTGAGACAAACCAGTGCACACCCCCAAGCCAAAATGCACTCTCAAACACTCAAGTGCTAATGTCCAAAGCTACATGAGTGTAACTGCTGAGCAAATGACTGCCTCACCTGCAGAGTATTACACAGCCAATATTTCTTAAGGCTATGAAAGATGAGAATACAAAGCTCATTCTTGTGCTAATTTTAGAATACTTTCTTCAGAATTTGAGAGAGTGCCTTGTAACTGTTCAGTTGCCCATATGACTAAATTGCGCAGCCTGAGACCATAACCACAATAAAGCTTAATCGACTTACGCCCAGCAGCCACCACTGGTTGTAAATGGGGGAAAACAGGAACTTCAAAAACACATCAGGAAAAGTGCTGTGGTTTTTTTTTTCTTCCTTCCCTTGCTTTAAAAGCATTTTAACTGATATAAGTTGGTGTTTGTTGGCTTTGCAAGCATTGGTCTGCTCACCCAACATTTACACCTGACTTTTCTACCAGGCTTGTACCAGATTTTGCTTAGGAACTTCATTGACATTGTTGCTTGCAACAGGCCTGAATTAATTGCATTAGAGACCAAATACTTGATCTCCACAATGACTAGTGAGGTGGGACCCCTTTGTTTTAAAGCTTAGGTACATGAAAGAAGGCTGAGGTTCAAATCATCTACCTTCTGAAAACTGGGTTCTTTCAGAGTGTTTCCAGGAACAGAAGTCACATGTGCTGCCCTAAAACTCATCTCTGATCTATGCTGATATAGGATCAACTCCAGTTTTCCTTTTCCTCCCATGAATTTATTCTTAATGAAGTTGTTATTGCAAAAAAGCAAGACTTGCTCTCCTGAGATTTAGAGTTATGAATCTGTGTGTACAATAGTCATCGTGAGTAGGTGGCACAGAGACTGGGTGTTTTTTTCTTGTCAGCAGCGGTGCTATTCTTAGTTTTGTATGTGGTCCTTATGTGTGTCATAGACAGGCACAATAGATACACATTGGCAGCTTTGATAGTATTCAGAGAGGAGCTGATCTCCCAGTCCAGGAAATTATCCTAAAACTCTCGTCATTTTGGCAGCAGAATTTTAACCAGCAGTTCTCAAGAGCCTCTGCCAGCACATCATTGCCTTTAGAGGACTCAGAGCTACTAAACATATTAGACAAAATTAAAATGACACAGGAATTATAAAAAAGAGAAAAAACCAACAACAACTGGGGCTACAGCTATAGCTTTGGATCCCAATGGTTATACAAATCAACTAGGTGATCTTGTGATGTGTGGTAGTATCTGAACCCTTACACTGGATTCTCTTGGCTTCAATCGTTAATCACTCTGGAGTCCCAGAGTGGGGCACAGCTTTGTGGCACAAAATAGCCATAAAGCTGACGCCATTGCTGTCAGTAGGATGGGGTACTGAGTAATGTGACAGAGGAGAAGGTACACGTTAGACTGAAGGCAGGCACTGTGCTTTCTAGCAAAGCTCCTTTGGCTCTGCTAAGCAATTAGATCTCTTGCTGCCTGCCACTGCTGTGTTACAGTCACTCATTCCTTGGCATGACTGTAAGGAGCCTGAGTAGCACCCAGCAGCTCCCAGGAGACAAGAGTTATCCCAAGCAAGACAATCACAAGCAATAACTGACACAGAAATTGATGCCACTGACTTGGCAAGATTGTATTATCTTCAGTGCCACCTGCTGAGCTATCTGATATCTCTGGGAAGTGACACAAAGTGGAAGAATGGGAAAAAGACAAAGATATCCTTGTTTCTCTAAGAAAGATTCCTGTCTTGAAGAAAATTATTAAAAAAGGAAGATAATCAAAGAAAGTGATAAGGGTTGAAGATTCTGATACAAAAAATGGCTTCAGCTTTGCCTGCCCAGCTTGCTAAGCGGTCCCCAAGCCATTTTGCCATGGGTGGTACTGTTACCCTTCTCCAGTGTATGTATCCCTATTGTGCAATCTCACAAAGCCAGCCCTGCTTAATGACATCAAGTCAATCAACAGAGAAGACAATAAAAATAATCCCACCTCTGAATAAAAACATTTTTTACTGCCCAAAACTCAACAAAGGAGAATCAAATCCTCCCTCATCCTCCCAAAAAAAGTCACGGGGGATTTCTTGTGGCTACAGTGACAGGCACCACCAGTGATGCCAGAGAACATCTCCCGTCTTGTAGCAATGCAATTCAGCTGCAGCTGTAAGTAAGTGGACTGCAATGTGGATCTTACGGCAATTGTGCTTCCACCTGTGGAGTTTAGGGCTTTAGTTCTACTGATTTCAGTACCTGTCTGTGTGGTTCTGGCCTGAAGGCTTTACTTGCTGGTTTGTTTATGAAGAACCATGGTAGCTCAGCAGAGATCAGAGTAAGCAGCCAAACAAGCACTTCGCACAACTTGCAGAACTTGTGGCCATGTTCAGATTTAGAACTGCTTAAAAAAAAGGGAGTTCATTACAGAATGGAGCCTGTAGCTCCTCTATAGGATCTGTAACTATATTCAAAACACATTCAGCTACAGCTACTTTCATTTCATGATAATTAGGTATCACAGAGATGCATTTCACAATGGGGCAATGTTAAGTGTCCTACTGCAAGTCCCACTGGTACCATACTCCACATATTTCATGAGTCTTCACATTATCAGACAATTAGTTAGGAGAGGCTGTGTCTCTGTGTCACTAAAGTGTCACTATTTTGGCTCCATTTAACCCTATATGGATTTTCAAGCCCAGTACAAGTAGCCAGTATGGCCTTTCACTGGCCAACGGACTGGTGATACAAGACCTACCCAACACATAGAATGCTGTCATGGCATCTGGCAGCATTGCAAATAGGCATTGGTCAGGGCATCATAACCATACTGCCTTCCATATGGTGACAAGGCATGGAGGATGCAAGATCACAGTACATGGAAGGAAGCTGTTTGCAAATTTTTTGTCATGTCTGAATTTAATGTGGGTGAATTTAAAAGACAGTTAAAATGTAAATCAGCTATTTGAAGATCGTGGAAAGTGAAAACAAGACAGATCACAGCATCTAGACAGAGAGGTACTGTTTTAAAGTGGTATTGCGTTATTGAAGAAAATTTTCCTTCTTGGAAAGAATTCCTCTCTGGAACTGGGAGGAATTACAGTAGACCTCATCTAATATACTTTGGTGATGATTTGGCAAAGATATGCTAATATAACAAAACTTTGAATCAAGAGTCTTACAGTCAGGTCTCATGTTTCCCTTACCAGCCTCTTCTGTATTTTGGCAGCCCATAATATTTTTTCTGTGCCCCCTCCACCCCCACCAGAGCAAAGCAGAGAATGAGAAAAGGTCACAGCCTAAAACAAGCTGAGAATAATTGGTCCATCATAGCCTTTTTTCTGAATGAAACATGACATTTTACTTAGAAATAAAGATCCAATTTAACTGCGTTCTGTTCATCCATGAGTTAAGAAAGTGTAAAGATTACGCTCCATGCAACACTTTGGCCACGCTGTCACCGAAATGTGCTTGGTCATTTGCCATTCTGGCTGCTTCTTGACAGATTTTTAGCTACTGCATAGCATGTGCATTTCTATCACTCTGTCAAATAGCAATTGATTATGCCAGCCTCATGCTATTTTCCTTGGAACAGAAAACTCTAAAGCTTGTTTAACAGTAAGTGTCTGTCGTTTTCTCTCAACAATTGGCTGAGAGAGAGAAAAAGCATCTTTTGTTAGAAATAATGGTTTGCTTAAAAACACCCAGCTCCTTTTGTGTTTAAGTTTCACATGCAGCAGGAGACTATCTCAGTGTTTCAGTAATAAAAAGTCTCTACCGTCAGGGTCAGAGGTGTTTCTTTACAAGGTACCATGGTTCCTGGCAACACTTACAGCCCTGATACCATAGAAGATATTTAATATCCCATATTCTCTGTATCCTACAGATGGTGATTTTTATTGTTTTTATGAGAATATGAATAAGGAGGTACTGTACCAAATGGGAATTTACCAATAAAAGTACATTCAGAGCCCTTAAATATCTTATCTTCACCATTTAAAGAGACCGTTAAGCCTGTTCTCTATAATAAGGTAGTACTCTATGAAGGTAAAATCAGTTTTTCACCGTCACAACAGAAAACTCCTCTTACACATATCCTCTAGGCAAGAAACAGAGGAAAAATATAAGTTCAGTATCTTCTGATGCAAAGCTAAGACTCCTAATTGCTCTGCATAGTGTTTAACAGAGAAAGGGGACATCTTAATGTAGCTGATGAATTCAAATTTTATTGATAAGGTTCTTTAGTATTTCACTGCAGAAAAATGTTAACTTGTCTGACCTGTTTCTACATTGTCTTATTATTTTTTATTTTAAATGTCAGAAGCAGCTCTCCTAGGCCAAAATTACCTCTAGTGCAACTCTCTTGTAGTCATGCTATTAAGTAATGCTTTCTTTTTAGCAATAATGATTATGGAAACCATTGCTTCCATCTGCTTACCCTTTGCTGTGGAAAGCCAGTTGTGATGTCCAGGGCAAGCAAAGAGAGGCTATGAAGCTGGTACTCTGAACAGGAGAAGGGTTGGCTTCACTACTGGAGGAGAAGGAAGAACATCCTGGTGTATTTTCTCTCTTTCATGGGCAAAGCTAGAAAGCCTTTGAGATTCCCTGCAAAGCAGCTGGGGATAAGTGTGGAGAACAACATAATTTATCAGCAACCCTCGCAAAGCAATTAAAGAATCAGAACTAAATTCACCGATGTCTGGCTGCGAGCATTCACAGACTAGTCACAATGACATCTGTCTTCCTGCTTCTTTCAATAGTTGACCCAGAAGCAGCCACGGCCTGGTTTTCATTTCTGTGGTGCGCAATGGTATCAGTATGTTCCCCTGCAATGTTATTATTACACATGGCTGCTTCTGCTCTTCACCCCTCACTCTTTAAAGAGACTGCTGGTGACCTGGAACAGGTAAGAGAAGGCAGATTTCAAGTGAATGAGTAGCCAAATGGACAGCTTCAGGAGCTCATAGATAAATGCATTAATAGGAATTAAAAGAGAAATTCAAGACTGATGAAGAATGGATTTTCTCTCCTCTCTTAAAACACCGGATTTAGTTCTGCTAAACTTGAAGTTCAATTTTTATTGTTGCAGAAGCTGGCCTGGACACCAGCTCCACTTCTGCAAAGCATAAATTGGTGAGATTAACTGCTGAATACTAGTATTACAAGTAGCAGCCAGTGATCCCAGCTGAAACTGAAGCCCCCTGTGTTGGGGCTTTATAGGAACAAAATAACCAGTCCCTGTCCCAAAGCAGATTAGTAGAGAAGGTGGACATGCGAGGGCAAACAGTGGCAGAGATTAAATAAGTGATTTGTTGAAAGGATTTGTTAACAAACCAGTGTCAGAGCCAACAGAAGATCCATAGCTTCCAATCACGCATTCCCAGTTCAGCACCTGGTGTGCTAAACTGAACAACCTAATGCTAAACATGAACCACCAAATGGTCACAACTCACCTACAGGTTTTGAGCATAGGGAAGTAATTACTATTAAGCAGCTGCTTCTTATTCAAGAAAAGGATAAGCTTTACAGCAGGAAGTGTATAGCTATCCCAGTGAATGTTTCAGACAATGTGAGAAATCTAGAATGGGATGAGCCCCAGATTTTCAGAAGGGAGGCAAAGAATTACCCCCAAATGCATGGGTACACAATGTATTTTTCACATTTGGGTAGGGAGAGCTATAGCAAGGACAGGGTGAGGAGGATGCCAGATGTAAACAGAGATGCCTGAGCCACTCTGCCAGCTGTTGTGGCTAGGGCTAAGAGAAAGACCTGCAGATCTACCACAGTGGCAAGGGTGGAAGAGGCTTTTAGGGGTGATGAAAATACACACTAAAAGCATTTTACGCAAAAGGATGCATGAAATGTGTTCTTTGCAATTATTTTAACTAGTAACGTGAAGCAGGATGCTGACCATTTTCTCTCTTGTTGTTTCTGCTCTCCTAGCAACAGGAGAAGTGTTTAACAGGTGTGAGTGATGGAAATTCAAACAGAAAATAAAAATATGCTGAGTGAAACCACAATAAGGTGACCCTTACAGGGAGATTCTTGCCCTGTCAGATTACAAGGGTGTTCTGCAGAATTTAATGGGGATCAGTCACAACAAATCACATGACAAGACAAGGGCTTGAAAAAACCCCACCCACTATATTTGTAACCGCACTTTTCAGAACCTATGACTATTTAAAAATCTAGTTGTTTAGAAGGAGTGCAGCTTTTCATGCAGCACAGCAAATCCCAACCCCTATCTGACAAGATTAGGAAGAAATTTTGCCTATGCACAGGTTATTCTACATTAATCACCTGCCTACTGAGGCAATGTTGCCATTCACAAAGATAAGATGTCAGAACAAGATGAAGCATTGATCTGATTCAGCATGAAAGTTCTTACATGCTGCTGCTTAAGGTTTTCCCCAAAGTGCTGACTTTTATCCTACCTGACTTTAGTTCATACACAAGTATTAAAAAAAAAAAAAAAAGGAAAGAAAGATTGTCATCCTCCTTTCTTTAGACTGGTGTGTGTGCATGTGTTTTTTCAGCCTGTAACAGGGCTTCCAAAAATGGGGCCTGTGATGTTTCAATGTTTCAGTCGTTTTGCGTCATAAATAAAAGGATTGAGGAATCCTTAGATTTCCTACAGGAAGGCTTTCCTTTGTACTGTGGCTAACACTGCTGAGCTGATATTTTTCTGCATAGTTGCTGGAGATGGAGGCTGAAGGTAATGAGAAGAACTTCAAGAGCACTATGATTTATACCTAAGTTTTAGTGAGAAAGGGTTATCTCCTGGTGTGTCCCTTTTCAACAACTTTTTTTCTTTTTTTTGCAAGTTAACAAAATGTTTCCAAGAGTCTACCCTGATGCACCTGAACTGTTACCTGTGAAGAAGACATTCAACCATCTGCTAAAAGCATTTTTATATACCACCTTGCTTAAACCGAAAATGTTAGCTGAGGTTCTAATTCATGACCAAAGGGAAAGGGTGCATGTGCACATCCATGCCTCAGAGCAGTTCTGATGCTCCATGCAGGAAGCCTATGAAAAAATCAGAAACTCATTGGTTTATCCTTTCTAGGCTCCTTTTTTATCTTCTCTGTATGTGTCCTGCCTCTTTTCATGAATCTTACCTCTGGCACTTCATCTGAGCTTCCATTTTTTTCTCTTCTCTCTCTTTCCTCACCCCCATCTACTGACTCTTCTTTTCCAGCTCTATCTCGCTAACCTTAGGTTTGGGTTTATTATCCTTTCCAAACAATATTCAGGACTATCAACGTTATTGTTAATGACATATTTTATCATTTTATTAACAATCTTTCATTATGCATCTGCTGTACTGCTGAAGTTGATTAGGAAAATAATTACCTTCCTGTGCCTCAGCAGCGAATTGGCTTAACTCCAGAAAAAGGTGTTCCCCAGGAAGGCTTCCCACTAAAATGGAGCTTATGGCATACAGTAGTCTGAACGCTATTTATCCTATTTACTGAGTCCTTCATAGCCACAGTGTTTATTTCCCCTAGCAAATTCATCAGTGATGAATCAGTGGGTTCAGCAGCTCCTGTCAAAAGATTTGCACTTGCTTACTGGAGGGAAGCCTACATGATCTGTTATCCACAGACTACCCTCAAGGGTCATCATTAGCTAAGAAAGAGCCTGTTACTTCTTATATGCCATACCCTAGCCACACGCAAATCAGCTGCTGAAGTCTTTCCAGCTCCTTGGAGGCCGTCCACAGTAACAGCCAGGCCCTGAGGGCACCACCAGCCCTGACTGTCTCTGCCCAGCCTCCCTGGGGCTCTCCTTACCCTGCCCACTGCCCAGCAGCCCCAGGACCATCAGACCCTGCCCCAGCAATGATGCAGCAGGGCATCATTGCATCCCACAGCCCTGCCCTGCCCGGCCATGGGCCCACGTCGCATCCCATCTGTGTGCCCAGGGAGGTACGTGATGCCCAGGGCTGGGACTGCTTTGCTCCTCACTGGGATGGTGGCACGGGCCCTGGCTGGTAAGGTCGTGCCCTGCTGCCCTGGGAAGTTCCCTTGGGTACTTGTCCCTTAGGGAGTAGCTGGCCCTTGCAGCACCCTGACAGTAACCACTATTAAATCTGTACATGCCAGACTCATTGGAAGAGCTGATAACACTAATACTGATGGGCTAAACAAAAAATCCCCTTTCTCAGTGTGGAGAACAAGAGATTCCCCTCCCAGAGAGGAGCTAGTAAGTGAAGTATTTGCCCCAGCTATGGACAGAAACAAATACGGATCACCAGGAAGAAATAAAAGGGACCAGCTGAATAGGATAACAGCAGCATGAAGGTATTGCAGCCATCATCTCTTCTCCTGCTCCCATTTGGTGCAGTTTTTATTTTTGACTGCATCCAGTGGGCCTCCCTCCCATCCCCGTAACGTCCACACTTCCTAGCTGCAAGGGCAACAGGACCTGCCACATGGAGGTCTCTGTAAGAGCCCTGTCAAGTCACACAGAATCAGATGAGCCACAATTCAGTGTCTGTACAATTGCAAATATTCAAACATTGTTTGCTACATCTGTTCCACAGCCCAGACCACTGTCTGTCTCGATTCATCCACGGATTTGCCCATCAGATGGAACACGCCCTCTGTCCATGAGAGGGGAAGAGCACATACACTGCACCAGCCACCTCTCTGATATAGCCCCCACCTTGGCCGACCATCTCCAACCCTCGTGCCAAGGACCCTCAAGACTCCAGTTTGACCAACAATCAACACAAGCCGTTTACACAGGAGATCCTAGGCTCTGCTCATGACTGCATGAAACCAGAGGGCAGCACGTTCCTACCTTGGCTGGAGCTCTCCTCCATAGGCCATCCATCTTTTGCTTTCGTTTCCGTGACTCTTCCCAAGAGAGTGGAGTTGCAGGGTCTTTCATCTCCACTGTGCCACCCATCAGTCACATTCCCAGACGTGCTTTTTGAGCTTCTTTCCAGCCCCACGCCTGCTGCTGTGCTAACAGCAGTAGTTTTCTGTCAGCGTTACACAGCATATTGTTAAAGGTGAGCCTTTCATCTCCCTGCCGGGGCCACCCCTCACAGCTTTTCATCGAAGTGGGCTCTCCTCACTGTACAGCCTCCCCCGTGCTTGGAGAGTGCACATCAATTAGGATGGTGGCAGGCAAGTACTTACCACCACTGAATCAAACACTTTTCGCTGTTGCTTTCAAGTTTTATTAATGTTTATTAATTCCTGTTGATATCTTGCCAAAGCATTTTTTGGAGAATGGCAAAATAATTAGAAGGTATCCGCATTCTTCTCTCCCCCCCCCCCCCCCCCCCCCCTCCACTTCTGGATGCTGTACAAATTGATTATTAAGGGAAAGACTAATTCATTATCCGCAAATAGTTCATAACCCAAATACACTGCCACCTGCACACATCTATTTTCGGTAGCCTATTGAAATATTCTGCCTCATGAAGTCCTTCACGTCTGCAGCATGACAACAAAAAAATTGCTGTGGAAACCTGAGGGCAGAGGATGACTAACCCCTAACTCCAGCACTTGGAAAGGTGACAAGTCTGCATTTTATTTTATTTACCAGCTACAGCATAGCAAGAGAAGAGTTTACTCCCTTCAGTCTGGAGTTGCCACTGTAACAGTAACAGCAGCAGCACTTAGGCAACTCTTTCCATTTCTAAAGCACTTTACACCCATTAACACTTTGAGCCCCACAACTCCTCGAACTAGGGTAACAAAAGGAAGAAACCTGAAGCAACTTGCCATTGAGAAATCACCCAAGCCACAATTATCTTTCAGGAGCTCAAAATGTGTTCACACTTGTGGCTTCACAGTCTGCCAGTTCCTCAAATAATACTGCATTTATTGTCTTTTTCCTCTCCCATATAGATAGCCACCTCATCTCCAAGTGAAAAAGGTAATTAGGTTCTAACAAGGAATCTGGAACAAAACTTCTTCAAGAAACAAAAACACAGCCAAGTACTAATATAAGAAAAAACACAACTGAGTGTAAAGAACAAAGCCAAGACTCTGCCCCATGGTCTGTAGTTAGTTGTCAAAATGGACAGGTGTCTACCACTCCATCATACAGACATTTTAAATGTGCACTCTGCAGATGGGGGCTGGAAGATAGATCCCAAGGTGACTTTGAAATATCCTTACTTTTATATTTCTGTTTGACCACCAAACAAAGGTATTTACCTATTCGTAAAACACAGACCTGAGTGTAGAAAACATTTCCCATTCTCAGTGCTGCAGAAATCTAAATAGGAAACCCTCATGACTTTATATTAACCCTAAAGATGCTATAAGAGGACTCAGTGTATAGCTCATAGACAAATTTCTGGTGAAGATAACAAGTCTCCCATCTCCTCACGTGACATCAGAGAATGACCCGCTAGTTCTTCCTGGCTGAACCTATGATAGTGTCGTCTGCATAGATCTGTCCTGATTAAAGTGGATTGCATCTTATTGCACATTATTATTCTACCAGGGCATACCTAACTGGTGAAACTGAGTGGCAGAGGGATAGCTACCTCAGGATAATTACCTCTGTGTACAGTACACTCCAGAGTAAATATAGCATTTTTCCAAACCATTATGTCTCTCCTAAATGGAAGTAGGTATTCTGAAATACTCTAACTTTTATTCTGTAGTGGAGGGTTCCCATAGAGAAGTGTTCCAGTACAACTATAAAGGAATAGTTTATGGCAGTTACGCTGAGTAGGTCTTATGCCTCCTTTAAATTCATTACATGGTCCTGCAAACAGAAAGTAAACTGAGGATACCATCAGCGAGTGGAACACCTTTCACATGACCTCTTTGGCACAAAAGCAACACTTTTTGAGGCTGTCCAGAGAACACATCTAGAGACATGAAACAGCAATAGAGCACGACCAGGTTATGCTGTTTTGCAGTTCACTATTAAACCTTTACGTGCTGACAGTAAAACTCCGCTGCATGTTCTCTGAATAATAACAACGGGAAGCAAGAGAAGATTCTGAGGCTCCTGGGGAAAGCTTCTCTTTCAAGAGACAGAGATGGGGACAAAGAAGCACAGGGAAAATGTTTTCTCTCAAACTGACAATGCTTTCCTTAATACTCCAACAATGCGAAATTTCAGTTTCTCTAGAATTTCATTTTTTGAAACAGTGAGTTCCTTTTCTTAGCCATTCTCTAAGAAAAATGGATTACTTGTTTCATTAGTAAAGAAAATCAATGATGAGGTTTAGTCAAGTTATTTAGTACGTTAGTTTTAATTCATCTAACATCAGCCAGATCAGGAAACTGTGACAATAATCACTGGCATGACACCACCACAGGTGCATCCTGTGTGCTTACTACCATTCGAGGATGGAGCTATGTAACTTGTATGGCTTTCCTATACTTTGTAATGTATACAGAGTAAATTTTATTTATTTCGGTTCCATAGCAATTCCAAAAGTGAGAAGACAAGCAACAACCTCTTGTCATTACTTGCAACCGTAAAGCTGTTATGTACGAAGATTTGCTTATTTATTTTTACTTTAAGGGACAATCTGTGTTCCAAAGGTTTCAGAGACACATAGAGCAGAAGTGACTGGGAAGGTAAACTGAGGCAATGTAGAGGGGCTGTCTTTTTTTCAAGGTCTCACAACAAGTCAAAAGCATCGCCAATAATATAAGACTTTCCCAATTCACAACCCAGGACCTACCTGGGTTTTGGAGACTACAGTGTCTACAAAAAAGATGTTTATTGTTATGAGTCCTGAAAAAACCCTACCATTCCATACTATGCAATTATAAGGTGACCAGAGATCACTCTGCATATGTTATCTGTCTGCTGGTAAACATGGTGCCAGCAAGAGATGTTTTTTTAACAGAAGAAAAACTAGGGAATAGCCAGATAAAATGCTAATCTCACATCAAGTATTATTTTAGGATTGCATTAAGGGAGATTAAAAGATCAAAACAATGAAAGTTCTGAATTTCTTACTCCATGACACATTCTAATAATGTGTTTCAGTTTTCTGAGCAATGAAGATCAGAAGGACACCCTCAGAAGACCCCTGATGTCAGATCCTCGCTGAGGGATATTCTAAGCATCCCTGGAACTGACGGTCAAACTGCATTCAGAGCCCACAGGGATGTGCCCCTGCCCTGTAAGGTATATTGGACTGCAGGTAACCTCTTGTCACCAACCTCTCAGAGCAAAAATTACAATGACCACTTGCAAAGTAAGGATGTGCAGAAAACGAATGCAGTAAATTTAAGAGGAAGAGTTTTCAAAAGGAAGAATTTTGACTTGCACAAAAGTGCTTAATTTGATCCCATTCAAGGGCTAAAGTGCACTTTGGGTCTTCTTGTTGAGCAAAAGCTAATAATTGAGGTGTTACCCTCAATAACAGTACAATGAACTGCAGACGTTCCTGTACTGTCAGATAATAGTTGAGATGGAAAGAATATTAGTGTGGTTGATGGAAAGGTGCAGCACATTTTCATAGTTCATGGCTTGGTCAGCTACTCTGAAGAGTGAATAAAGTAAGGAACAGCAACACCCAATTCCCTACCCCCGTCCTGCCAGCTGGAATATCTATGGAGGCTGCACTTCCTACTAGCTCCAAAATCCAGGCAAGTTTGAGGAGAGCAAAATCTACCCTCAAGAGCTGCCACAGTTCTCACAATTTATTTCAGTACAAATGCTAAATAAATCCCCTGGAGTAGAGGAGAGCACTTCAGGATGATGCTGGGGTACAGAATTGTATCCCATGATTTGTATGTTTTTTCTTTCCCTTCAGCACTGATTTTTGCTCAGTGTTATGGTCTGATCGTGGGTCATTAATGGAAGTTTTGAGCTTATATAACTGGGCAATATTGTCTAGGTGATGGAGTGAGTACCTAGTGTATTGATTCACTTAATTTCTCTGCGAGCATTTCCCAAACCTGTATCCTCAGAGGATCTAAGCAGTCTACTGCATCTTTCTATTCTGTTGTTCAAAATGGCAAAAAATGCTTAGCAACTTCATTGTAAGTTTCTGCTATCGAGGAGCTGTTTCTTTTATGTAAAATGTTAATGTGTCAATACTTCATAACTGAGACATGTTGGAGAGGTTTTCTTCCTTTAGCCAGCTATTTAAAATAGCTAGCGATGTGTGATGTATATTTGTAGAGGCTGTCAGGCAATGCTATTTTTAATGATACAATATGTCTGTTTTCCCTTACCACACAGGAAGACAGTAATGCTGGACTGCACGTTTTCCCCCCAAATGGGATGTCTTTGGGGAAACATCAAGACAAGTGACAATACATACACAAGAAAATAGCACAATTTAACAGTCCCTGTCCTAAGCCCCATTGTTTAATTGAAAGAAAGAAAATATTTCATGGTTGATTTTATCAAGGAATTTAATGTCTTATCAACCTTAAACCTACTCCTGCCCTCCCTGAAATCAGTAGCAGATTTGACTGCTTTCAATCAGACCTCAGGCAGTTCACTTATTAGTGTTGTTGCTGTTATTGGATTAGAGAGAACAGTTTGCTAATAAGTTAGCATTCTAATACCAATATCAGTGTCACAAAGTAGCAGAGAGAAGCTGTAATTTGTGAGCTGGTTTGTCGTGAGATAGCTGTAGGTGTATGCAGTAGGAGTATAATACAGGCACCAGGACTGTGTTGTGATTCATGTTATAGATCTCAATATAAACGAAGAAAGAAAACACATTAATTAAGAACTAGAGTATGCCTATCCCTTGCAGGAACACACAGAAGTAGAAGAGTGTGCTGTCTCTACCCAGTGGTCTTGGCATCAGCAACTAATGTCCCAAATGTGTTCATAGCCACCCTGCCTTTGCTGTTTAAGATCAGATGCAATAGACAGCTAAGCTCAGCTTTGCCCTTTGCACACACAAATTTAATCATTCTGCAATTAAAAAAACATACAATTGGAAAGACTTCTAGTAAAATGAAACAAAATCCCAGAAGGACATCACTACAAGATGGATGTTAATGTCTGTGGGAACAATAGCGGGCACAGGCCAAAGATGTCTCAGTTCTTTCAGCAAAAGGAAAGAGCAGAATCTGGCCATGACATAAAAGCCCTTCAGTGTAACAGTGTTGGTTCAAATCCAGCATAAACTGTGATAATGGCAAGGTATATGATGACCTATAGAAAGCAAGTAGGTGCTTGTGACCTGATCAGCTCCTACAAGACTGAGCATTTGCACAAACCAGTCTGCTTCCTTCCAATCCCATCCTTAAGGATCGGACAAAAACTGGATAAAAACGGTTCTGGCAGATAAAGAATGAACCTCAGGAGCAACATGACCCATAGCAAAGTACCCTGATTCTGATTGCTGAAGTTTACATACTGCTCCTAATTAATCCCAACTGAACCTCCACTGGCTTCCCTGGAGCTAGAGTACAAATGAGTTTCGCCCATTGTATCCAAAACCAATAGCAAAACCAGAAGCCAGATGAGAAATTGTTCCATGTTGGTGGCAAGTAACAAATCAGGGCTCAGAAGAAACCTCCCATAAGAAGCATCCATAGTTACATACCTCCTGAAACACCAACATTGCTGTTTCCTGGCATAGCGATCTGCTTCCGAACAGTGGATTTTCAGGCAATGAACAGCAAAATAAGTCACCAGGATATTCAAGAATCTGAATATGCATAATATCAGGAGTCAAAACGTTATTATTAAACTTACTACTGATCCACTGTAGCTATGAAACCATAAGATCCTGAAGTCCTATAACTGACTCTTATCACACAGAATATGGTCATGCTAAACTGTACCTCATCTGACACCATTTTGGATAAGAATATGTCCTATGGATGACAAGGCAACTAAGCATGGCCATCAGCCACAAGGGACTCCTCTCTTTCCTCTCAATTTCTTGGTGTTCAGAGTTACAGGTTTTCATCCAGCTGGTGGGAGAGCAGAGCCCTAGGGCAGAGGTCTTGGCTCAAAGGTGGGAGCTGTAGGACTGTCTTCTGGTCCAGCAAATGAACCATCATGTGCCTGCCCAGTGTCATTAATCTACCTATGTGCAGCCAGGGACCTTGCTGTTATATTCAAATCAAAGTTCCTGTGTGCTGGACACTGTTCAAAAACAGTGAGAGACCTTGCCCAAAGGGCCTTGAAGCCCAAAATAGGAAATCAGCAACATTTCAGTGATGCCTCCACACTCAGTGGAGTCTGTTTCTCTGTTACAGATGACTGTAACTGAGACAGGCTTGTCAAATTGATTTTAAGTGAGAGTTAGGTAAGATGTTTTCATCCTGACACTGTTCCTCACTTAAGGTGTGCCCCCCTGACACTGTTCCTCACTTAAGATGTGGCCCAAACTGAGTTTTATATGAGAGAAGGCTCTACTATTTTGCCCAGGTCTCCTCACAGCTCAGAAAAGGAAGCTACTTACTGCTTGATTTTCCTTGGGAAGAGCAAGAGCACTTGGTCCAGATGCACAGAGGGCACAGGAGCAGACAGCTGCAGGTTTGTGGAAAGGACATACAAGTTGCAATGCACCACAGAGAAATGTGTGAATGCATACACAAACTTCCTTGCAAGATTTCCAGGATCCTCCACCAATATAATTTCACAAGTTAAATTTGCTACTAGTAAGTTGCCAAGTTCATAATGCCTTAGGGTGGTTTGGTTCAGACAGTCCCACAACACTAGCTGAACTTCCTTCCAGGGAAATTAATCCCTAACTTTTTAAAAACACCTGATAAGCCTTGGCCCCCGATTTATCTTACAGAGCCGCAGTATGGTAAACTGCCAGCTGCTAGGGAGCACCATCATGCTGCTGCCAAAGCAGAAGGTGAAGAAGCTGCAGTGAAGAATGACCTGCAGTTTGTATTTAATTCCCCTTTTTAGTTTCTGGGCCAGCTCAGAACAGCGTTAGGGGTTCAGAGGGGCTGAGAGGAGTATGAGAGAAGATGAGCTGGAGAAGGCATGGAGGATTGTAAGTCCTGGAGCAAGGAGAAAGTGCCAGGGTGGAAAAGAAGGAATGTTTTCACTGCAGAGAAAGGGGAAGAGTTGTTGAAACTTTTATGAAAAAGCAAGATTTTCGGCTGCAAATTTTTCCAGAGTAGCATAGATGTATTCAGTCAGTTCTATAGCTTGCAAAGTATCTTCCATGTGTAGCTTTTCCCCACAGAAGGGTGAAAACACTTCACAGTAATAGAGCTACAGAGAAACAATTTAATAACTGACCCAATAAACAGCTTCTGCAATTCTATGTCTATCTTTTCTTTCCTTCTATAACTGCAGAGTTTTCACTTGTGTCTATACAGTAGTAATTTGGTTTACAAACTTCCTTGGCCAGTGAGGAAATCTCAGACGTATTTCCACTTCTAAATGTTTGTGCATCCAAAATTTCTGAACGATGTGCTGCATGAAACCACCTTCCCAGGCCCGCTTCCTGTCAGTGTGGTTACTAGAGGGAGCAGACATGAGAAACTCAGCAATCACAGGTGCACGCAGCACCGTGAATGTACTTTATACTTAACACAATTGCTTACCAGATCTGATTCTCCAATAGGCAACTTTCCACTTTAGCTATTTGATGTTATTATTCCTTCATAAACGAGTTTCTTTCTTTTTATTTCAGTGGGCTTTCATTATTAATTTCTGTAGAAGAGTGAGCTGACTGCAGTTATGTTCTCTTATTAGATCATCCATTCAACCCACTGCATCTTATAGGATTAGTCAGGAAACAGGAGAGCACACACTATTGGATTTCGGGCTTTGAATCTCTTGGTGCATAGCTCAGATCACTAAAAGGGCCACTGCAACTTAATTACTCACTAAAGTCAAGAAGACAAGTGCTGAGTAGTGATGAACCGCATTTTTCCCAAAGTCCCCACCAGCAGTCAGCATCTACTCAGAAGCGCTTTACTGGTTCTTTTTCTGGCAGGGGATAAGCTGCATCACATCATTTTAAGGGCCAAAGTACTTTTGCTTGACATTCCCAAATCCCTTAGCATTCTAAAGAGAGTGAAAACTTAATTTGTCTCAGTAATCTAGCATCAAATTCCCACAGCCACCTGTGACCTTCCTTCTATATCCCTCCATAAGCACCTATACACACATAAAACATTTCTTTTTAATTGTAAAATTTCTGTGACAGAAGCATTTGTTTTATGCAATATATCTGAGGGAGTTGCAGCTCTGGAAAGGTATTTCTAGCAGCCATTCTTAGACATCTGGACAGTTGTGTAATAGAATAGCTATCAAATTCATCTGGATGTGTTTCCATGTGCATTGAACATTTTCTGTGCAAGATGACTAGATCCAAACATATAACTGAGTATTAGATCATAAACAGAGCAAGTGAAATTACTGTCTTTGTATCCTGAAAGCATATTGTTTCCAGGACACTGAAATAGCCAAATTTCTACTGATACGCCCAGTTGCTTCACTGGAATCGTACCAAACATGAGGCTCCCTTTTCCCCATGCACATAGCATTATCAGTCCCATGGAAAAGCTTAGAGGATGAAGGAGCCTACAAGTTCATTGCCACATCCTAGAGCATTGCACAAAGTTAGGATGAGAGGTGGCATTTCCATCCATACCACTCACACAGGGTCCATGTGAGCTGCTTGTTTTGCCAGCACCTTCTTTCTAACCCAAATTCTTTCCATGACAGAATTAATTTGAGCAGCGACCACCATAATGGAGATACAACACTCTCTGCTGGGAATAGCAGTCCTGTCTTAACTCTGCTGAATCCCATAGTCCAACAATAAACAACAGTCTTCACCCCTGTCTTATGCAACCCTAATCTTTGCCTGACCATCAGCAAATTAAATATTTAACACAGTCCCATGCAAATACTAAACCTCATCCTCTCTTCATAGGCGTTGAGGATTTACAAACAAGTTACATCCTTTACTCTTATTTTCAATAATTGTCACCTACCTGCAACTCTACTTTCCTCTGGCAGAGGGACAATGATGCTACTTAAACTCCGTATGTAACACTGACTCCTGGGAATCACAGCTTTACTTCTAGGCATTTACCAGATTCAGGAAGGAATTATTTTATTTAGTCCTCTAACACTGATCCTAACCCTTACCCTTTCCCTGGCAGAGTGCCTCAGTCATCTTACAAACCACATATTCCACACTGAGCTGCAGAAGCATGAACTTTCACCCTAAGTTTGTGGGCCATTCTGGATTGGTCAATGAATCACTTTAGTGTGGTCTCTGCCTCCCACAATCTTATCAGGAAAACTAATCTGGAGCTTTCCTTGTCGAAGTGAACTCAATATTAGAAAAATGTTGGGTTTTCAGAATAGACTGCTGGGGGAAGGCTGCTGCCTCTGACCTCATATTTCTATTTCTTCTAACCTACATTTCTATTTGCAGATGTTTGTTTTAAAAATGAATTTAGTGCTCTTCAAAATGTGACAGACGGATTGTACAGAAGTGAAATTTTTCTGTCTAGAGAAGGCTCACCTGTCAAGGCTCATCATCACAAAAGCAGAGAAGATATATCCATGCTGTTGATTAATTGCAGTGCAAAATCTCAACGATAAAGTATTTCAGCCCCCACAATCCCTTCAGACATTAGGGTTTTTTTCAGGAAATCCTCAAAATGTTGAGGTTGGTATTCTCATATCAGGATCTAGACTTGCACTCCTACCCTAAAACTGCTCAAATAGTTCAGCCATAGCTGTCTGACAGCTTGTGAAGGGGGGTTATCACCACCTGAATGCAATGCAAGGCTCTTTTTAGAAATTAAGTATCGGAACCATCCTCCTGTTGTTTTGAATCAAGAGGGTTCACTTGAACTACATGATAACATTCCAAGCTTTGGGGGAACATCTTGCAGGATCTTGTTAATAAGTAGAATACTTGCGTAAGAGTCATCATCATACAAATCAAAGTTTGAGTAGGATTTTTCCCTCATATAATCACAGCAGACAAACTCCCTCCCTTTTAATTATTCACCAGTCAGTCAAGTGCAGACACAGAGTAATATTTCAGAAAGAACAACTTGTTCTGTGGGCACAAAATCTTTCATGACCTTTACAAACCCTTGCATGGAATGTCTTGTGGATATAGATGTTGTTGCCAGAGTCCATTTTTCTGCCATTGTTCACATGAGACTGGGACAGAATTTTTGCAAAATCAAAATCTGCTATCTATGCAAATACATTTATTTGTGCTTCTTTCCCTAAGGACACAGTATTCCAGTGAACAAGCTCATAAACTTTTAAAGAAAGCTTGATGTGGATGGAGCATCCACTGCATCACTGCGTGTCATAATGCAGATTCTCAGATGAACAGTAACATTTACTGCTCTGAGGCTATAAGCAGAGTTCTCTGGTCCTCATTATTTCAACCTCAGTCATGTGCCAGGAATGCGCAGTTGTTCCCAAAATAACAACAACAACAAAAAAATGTCTAAGCCCTCATGTGCCCAAATAAGGGTCCTAAACATTTATTAGAGTAAAAGTACACCTTACACCACTTCTTATCTACCTACAGGATTTTGAATAAGTATGCAGTGCAGCTCAGGACCAATCTAATGCAAAGTCTTAATGTCAGAAGAAGATTTGCAGCCTGTAAGAATGTCTGTTTCTAATTTACCTTGATGAAATTTGTGCCGATATTTCCAGTTCCCTATGTTGGAGCAAATATCCGCAAAACCCCCTTAATTTATTAGTAAAAGAAGAAGTAGGATCTGTTGATCTATACACTAGCCACATGCAACATTAAGGTACATCTTTCATGTTTCATGTTATCCAGTGCCAAAGGAAATTAAGATTTCAGTAAAAAGAATTGATTTTCTTAAAGAGAAAACCAAATTAATGAAGATGTCTTTATGCAAAACATGGGAAGATGGAACGATGTTCATTTTAATAAACACACTCAGCTAATCCATTTAAACCACAGCTATGTATTAGTTTCCAGCAGTATTCCATAGGAACAAGCTTGAACATGTTAAGATGCAAAGAACAGGTCGTTTTGGTTTGTGCCTACCATAGGGAGTATGGCAATCATTCACTGACTTCAATTTCCAGTTACTCACTCCTGTTGCACACCAAAGGAATATATTCTATCAAACAGGTCAAGATACAAAGCAGTCAAGAAAATCAAAGTGACTGACAGTCCATATAGACAGAAAACAAACTAGCCCCTGCAACAAGGGCAAAATAGTGTATATGCTTAAAATCTGAAAAAGAGAGTTTCTCTGCGAGGACCTTGCAAGAAGAGGTGGAAGAAAACATCTAAGATACATGATATCAGCTGGCCTTGCAAAATTTCATCACATCATACTGAAGGTACATAGAAAGCTGAGAAGATGGCAGCTTCAGTCATACTCTCTGGACTTTGAGCCCAAATTTAACTTAAACATTCAGTTCAGAGATCATCTTGATATATCTTCCAGAAGTACTCCCATCTACTCTACAGTTACACATTAACATTAGTTTCTTACACAAGTATGATCATGCCAAAGTTAAGCAGGTGAATTTTTTTTTTTTTAAAACAGTTACACATGGAACCTAGAAGGTCCACTTGCATATATATATATTTACACTCTGGTGTATGTTAACTCCTGTATAGATATCAGCCATTGCCCTTACAGATAGGAGAGAGTTCCAGTAACCAACAATTAGCAAAGTGTCATATGAAGAGGTAGATAAGTTCAATCACTATTTGAAACTACTCTTTTGCTGTCGAACATCAACCATTTCATAAGTATGGAGTCAACTGGACAACGTAACTTAGCAGAGGGAGCACTCTAAAGACCCTTTCATCTTCATTTGATTTTCAACATTAGGTTCAGCATTGCCTCTGTGTAAAAAAAAAAATTCATCCTCCCTTCACCCACAAGGTCAGCAGCCCAGATGCTGCCTGGTGATACTGACAGGGGGATGAGAAGTGACAAGACGACCTACTAGGTTATATTTCAGCATTAAGAATAATGAAAGACATTTCTACACAAAACAGAATATGATGATAAATATGTCTGTGGGTAGTGGTGAGAAACAGCTGTTCTGTACTGCTAAGTACCTTCATTAGGAGGGTGGATCTCCATCTTCAGAGCTCATTTGCGAAGGAACTGAACAGTGATTTGAGGAGTTAGCACAGATGTCAACATCCAGGCCCTTTCTAATTCTTCCAGTGAGTCACTCAGTGATGATGGGAAGTCACTTTGGCTCTGAAGGATGAGGAGAGATTGATTTGTGGAGGGTGCCTGAGAAAGCGCACTGAAGTCAGAAGGCCTGCAACAGTTAATAGCAACTGAGATACTATTTGTTCCTTTCCCCACCCCCACTGAGATTTCTTCCCATTTTTCAGAGTCTACCTTTTTTCTTCTTCTTAAGCATGGATTTTCTCACAGGAAAGCAGAAAGAATTAATATCTTGACTAAAGGCAAATGAAAGACCTGAGTAAACAGTCTGTGGAAGCAGAGAAAGAAGCGCTTCACAAGATAAAAGGAAAGGAGAGAACAGTTCCCCTCCTTGTCACATTGCCCACACCAGGTTTCCCTTTAATTGAGGTGAGAGGCCAGCTTTATAATTCTAATTGTGCTGTAATTATCTGCTGCGTACCTTTAACATCTGCCTGTGCCATAACAATCAATACCAGTTAAGAATTTTTTTTGCCTTTTCCCCCTTCATGTGGCAAGTACCGTTTCTTTTCAGCTTGTGTCGCAGTTCATATTATCTTTGTTGACATCTCAGTTTGCGAGGGAGCTCTCGTCAGTATTATGTTAATCATTTTAGAAGATAAATACACAGTGCTAATCCCTAAAAGACAGGCAAATGAAACACCACTGTGTACCTGGCTATAGCTTTGAACCTGAAATGACAGAGCTATTTTGTCTGAGTGCAATGGCACTGATCTCTCTCTTTCCATAAAATTATGCAACCGTAAATCAAACCAGTGGTTCCATTATTTGAGTGTCCAGCAAACAAAACTGGACATTCTATCCTGGAACCCAAATGCCTGGTATACGGCCAGCTGCGCTAAATGTTTGGTTGCTGGTAGACCATCTGCAAGATATGTCACTATAAATTGATTTATGGGGAATGGAAGCTAAAATTCTCTAGAGATATAGAGTAAGTTAGACTCACGGTTTGAGTAGATTTTCCTCCTTAACTACTGCAGTTATACTGAAGATTGCAAGAAAAAACAAACACAGATGTTCCCCAATTTTGGCTAGTGCTTGGTGATAGGCAGAATATAAAAGTCCCAAATCTGCCTTTGGTAAAAGGTCATGAGAACTCTGGGTCCTTGTCCAAGTGTTTGCATGTGACCCCAATAGAACTTCCCCTCTAACCAAGTCTTCTCCCAGCTGATTCTCACCTGGAGAAATAAGCTGTAACATTGAAATAACAAACACAAAGTAGTCTCTATACTTATTACTAGTTTTTATGTTTGGAATTTGCACTTATGCTGTTAACTATGTATGTTATCAGGATTTTTCATATTCTGGAGAAGACAAATAAATTGTATTGGATATTTCATATCCCCAAAGCTTTTTTTTTTTAAAGAACAAACACAAGTTTGAGAGCATTTTATTTTCACTGAAATGAACAGTATCAGAATTAAACTAACTTTTCTGTTGAGGCAAGACACTAGTCTAAACTCTGCTGTCTTGTAATCAATATAGTTCTACTGAAGTCAATTATATTTTATTACACCAGAAACAAAATTGGCTTTTGGGCTTTTATCCCCCCTTTTGACTTCAAAATAAGTAGGCAGACAAATTCAAGCTACATAACAGTGGTCAACTGTAAACCACATATCATTAAAAGATGGCTTAGTGCAGTGTCCCTCATCATTTTGGGTTCATTATTCTATATCCAAGGTCAAGTTGTTCACCTGACCAGAAGAATCGCTTTGTGTCTGTTGCCAGGGAGGCACAGGGGAGAGCTGCTCCCCAAGCAAAGGAGAGTCGGGAGCCCAAGGTGACACCAAAGCAGACATGGGGCAGTGGCCTCACCGAACAGAGGTGTGCAGTCCCATGGCACTTGAACAAGAGCAGCAGCTCAAGGCTGGTGATGCTAACCTGGTTAAGCCACTGAGCCAGTGATCGTCAGACAAATCCATAGCAATAAGGCACATTGAGGTCAAGCTGGAAAGTAAAGTCACAGGTCGGGGTTCATCAGTAAGGTACATGGCCAGGCACGGGCATGGCTGGGATGTAGCTGAAGCCTTCTCCTTAGCCTGTGCCTGATTTACCTTGTGGCTCCAGAGCAAACAAGGGAGCCCCTGACCAGTTATTACACACCTTTTCACAGGAGTGTGATTCAAGATCACACAGCCATGCCCTGAGCCCCTACAGCCAGACCCCCAGGGTGGGAGGCAAGAGGTCACACCTGGGGCCCTCACACCTAAATAGCTTCTCCCTGACAATTTAGCAAGGGACAAGTATGAACTCCATATATGTTAAGGAACAGATTTTAGATTGGGATAAAAAGCCAGCCTCTTGAAAAAAAAATACACTTTTCATATCTTAAGCAGTGAAATGAAGCAGTGACAATCTCCAAGATTTTTATCTAGAAAACATAACATTTATAATGTCTTTAAAAATTTCCGACGAAGAATATAGATTGCATAAATCAGTATTTACCAGTGAAACCAAAAGTTTTGCTCCAAACTTAACACTGAACTAATACTGTATTACATACTTAGATATGCCTGTTTTTCACAGGATGAATGTATTGAAATATTAAAAGGCTCTCCTCAAGATAGTCCTTGCTGAACAAACCCCAAGAAGTTTATCAAGATATATTTCCAGCCAGTGGAGTTTGAAGAAGTTTAAGACAAGGCATCTAGGTTCCTAAATATTTATTTGAATCAAAGCTCTGAACCATGACGGGTAAAAGCATTCAAGAATATAAAAGATATTTAAAAAAAAAACACCAAAGCCAGTGGGTAAAATATAAAGGGTATGTGACATCCTGTAGTTATCTATGACAGCTTAATAGCATTCCAGGGATATAACAGATACAGCAGAGATTTCTCCAGAACATTAACTCTCGGTCGTACTAGCTCAAAAATAAAATGAATGATCTGATATTGATACTTTACAGAAAAAATTACAGCCTTTTCCTCCCCCATCACAAACATCACATATCTTCCTTACAGGAATATCCTTAACAGCCTCATCCTGTCAAGTACCACTTTTGAAAAGAGATTGCCATAAGGCTGGAATATAGCCTGTGTTATCCATCCATACCACAACTCCTGCTTCTGACGTTAACGTTCATGGGAACTAGCCAAAGAGCACAGTAATAGAAGCCCATGAATATGAGAATATATAATAGATTTTTTCTGTTCTGGCTGTCTTTTTGAACCATTCGTTGTTTGAATTTTTGTGGTTATATATTGTTTTCCTGTGTTAGGAGCATGAGATGACAATTCCTTTAATGTATTTCTTCATCCTCACACAAAACTAGCTTGACAGGTTAGCTAACTTAACAAAAGCTAACTTGAAGGTAAAAATGGAAATGGTGGCATTCTTAAAGAAGTGTGGGTGGGGAGGAAAGCTTTTCCCTAAATAGTTGACTTTAAAATAAGTCTTCAATAGCTCTTCTCTACAGTGAAATATGCGCCTTCATAACTTTGTGTACCTCTCTGTTAAATGCTAACCTAGAAACACGCACCAACAAAACCATAGTGGTTCTCCCACAATTGTATGTTAATATCTATATGCTCCAATTAAAATATGAAAAATTCTGAAGGGAAAGTATCAAAGTATTTACATTCATTACATTCACCACTGCCAGAAACTGCAATTTCAAAATTGCTGAATAGAATTTAGAAGAGAAACAAAACCAGGTACAGCCAATTCAGAAATGAGCAAGCTCTCTAACTGCCTTTTTTAAATACTAAGTCATAAACCCTCAGAAATAAAATATAATTGCACAGATTATATCATTTAGGAAACCTAGTTATGAGAGGGTGCAGGAAGCAAGAAAAAACTTTGTGAAAAACACTGCACAGGTAAAGGCAGTACTGCAGATACAGCCAGACTTAATTAAACACATCAAGGGGTAAAACATTCTGAGGACAGGCTTAGTGTTAAATGCATGATTCTTGTGAGAAGCTGCAGGTGGCAAAATACAGCACGGCAGTAAATTGTGACTCTAAGAGGAGAGGGACTTTACTCATTAATAATTTTGATCATTACCACTGTTGTTATTTTTTATAATAAGCAGCATCTATAAAAGTGAGCAACATTAGGCTAAGTGAGATCCGTGTACAGTAGACTACTGCCCCTGCATCTCTAGGAGCACATTGCTGCCCAGGCTCCAAGATGGAAATGGTCCGAAACAGGTGGCCTCTCGTGCAGTTTGCTAACAGCAGTATTGGCTTCCGCTTAGGTCAGACTTTTAGAGGCAGGAGAAATTCCTGAGAAGGTTAAAGATTTATTTCAGGCTGCTTATATCAGTTGGCCTCCTTAGGAAGAAACCTGCTGGAGGGTTTCTCCTTAGCTGCTTCCCTCAGAACCGGCCTCTCTGGAGGCTGTTGCCCAAATTCAGGATTTACACAGAAAAACCCTGTGGACGACGGCTGAGGAGCTCTTTATCTTCAGTTTAGTGCCAAGCCTGCTGTTGCTACCACTAGCTGCCGCTGTCTACTCCTGGCCATCCAAAATTGACAATTTCAAGTATTAAACCTAAAATCTTAGTGTTACAAAATTGCTTCAGAGAGAATTGTCATCAACTCAGTGGGAGCTAGTGAAGGCAGAGAGTCATTCTAGTCACCACACAGACTTCTCCAGGAGGCTGTGGTCTGTATTGTTAATTCATCACACAGAAAGCAAGGGCGTAATTAAGATGTCTTACATAAAGAACAGTTGAGAACGGGAAGATTTGGTCCTGGCTACCATTCCCTATCTGTTTCCTGACACACCAATGCTATTATTTGTCCTCTCGTTACTTACTCTTACCAAATGCTAAAACCTCCCAGTCTTTTCTTTGCTGATAACTTATCATTACTGGCAACTGGCCACAAGGTTAAAAATATCCAGTGGCAGCACTCCATGCTGTTTTCAGAAAAAAACTCCTTAAAAAAATAATATAGTGAAACACTGTAAAATTCCTTCTTTTGTGTATTTGACATGAAGCCCAGTGACACTTCAGGGTCAGAGGCATAGTTAGCTGGCACAGGGACTATCACAGAGATCCATAGAAATACTGCACTAAATCATAGAATCATAGAATCATTAAGGTTGGAAGAGACCTCTAAGATCATCGAGTCCAACCATCAACCCAACACCACCATGCCCACTAAACCATGTCCCTAAGCGCC
>NW_008794159.1:724631-751574 GCF_000699145.1 Aptenodytes forsteri | reverse complement strand
ATGAGCCCTGCCAATTCATGAGCAATGATCCTTTTCCCCCTGTGAGACAGCTGAACTCCATCTGTTGCCAGCAGGCCCGGTGCCATGTAAACCTCCCCATGATCAAAAAAGCCAAAATTCCGCCGATGGCATCAGCCCCTGAGCCACGTGTTGATCAGGTGTGTTTTCCTGTTCCTTTCAGTATCCTTCCCTGCCACTGTAGGGAGTGAGGAAAACACTACCTGTGCTCCCGATCCTTCAACCAGTCGCCCCAGTGCCCTGAAGTCCCTTTTGATCACTGCAGGACTTCTCTCTGCAACCTCATCACTGCCAGCCTGTATAACCAACAGCGGGTAGTAGTCGGAAGGCCGTACCAGACCAGGGAGCTTCCTGGTAATGTCTCTGACCCCGGGCCCCAGGGAGGCAGCAGACTTCCTACGTCTAAAGATCATCAATTATTACACCATTTAAAATAAGTCATTTTTACTATAAAGACATAGGAGTTCATTGATCCCTCCCATTCTTGTCTGAATCCCAATAATGTTGTCTTCCTTGATTTATTAAAAGGAACTAGCAGTTCATCTAAATCACTGCAAATCTCTGTAGTTCACCACTGAGATATTTGGGAATTTTGATTTGTAGGAGAAGGTTTCACTTTTCCACTGAAGAAACCTCTTCTATATCCACTCTTTAATGCTGGGCAGTTAAGTACTTTATGCAGAGCCTACCTGATAGCAGCATAACTCCTAAGAATTAATTATTGGAAGTCTATTAATTAATTCATTCACAGAATTAAATGAAGAGGCTGATGGTGTGATATTACTAAGATATCCCAAAAGAGATTTTGGTCAGGTACTTTACACATCACTCTTGGTGAAGCATAGATCTTATCAGGAAAATACCATATGATCTCATATGCTTCTCCTACAAGAGTGAAGTTCACTTTTCTAAAGAGACCAGATTGAAACAGCCAAGAAAGAACACTAAAATCTCCATTCCCTGGCCAATACACTGGACATGCATAGAGAGGAGCAATGGAGAATATAAGGAGGAACTTATCTGCTAGGGAAGAAATTACTGACAAAGCACTACCTTCCCAAATATTCAGCACTAAATAACTTTCACTGGAAAAAGAATGAAGAAACCAACCTCACAACAGTCAACAACAGAATATTTAGAGAGCTAAAACTACTTTGTGAACAGGGCTGTATAGAACTACTAACTTGTTTAAAATGCAGTTGTAATCAGGGCCGCTCACCTTCCCATGGGCACATAAGGGCATGAAAACAGCAGAGATGGTCCAAGGTGGAAAGTCACCTACCCCAGGCATAGGGCCAGAGTACATCTATGTCCTGGAGGCAATGGCAAGAATTTCCTGAGGCAAGCCTTTCACCTGGGTACATGGAGAAAGGCATCACCCTGTTATTCAAAGGAATCTTTTCTCTAGGCCCACTTTTCTTCTCTTTTTTTAATTTTATTTTCCTCAAAATTGCATTCTCTATCCCAATTTAAGAAGTTTGATTTGTTTTTTCATTATCATTGTCAAAAATATTATTCAGATGGTTATCATACTTAAAAATAAACTTTTATGTTGTATATTTGGAAATTAAAAAAAACCCCCAACCTTGAATATCAGTAATTTTTACTACTACATTTTCAACCAATCCTGTTGTTTAGTGAAACCACTGCAAGACAGAAAAAGATGTAAAATACCCTTCTTCCACCTTATCAACCTCCTGAGTATCTCTCTTCCCAAAATGGGAAAGGACTAGAGTTTATGCTAAATACAAGTACACTGCTGTATCATCTTAAGAGCACACAGCTGAAAAAAGGCCAGTCTTCTACAGCAACTTCAGTTCTCACAGTACGTCAAGCAAACCTGAGAAAGAGAAGATAAAAATAAACCACTGCCAAAATAATGAACGGTGAATGCCTGAGGTTAGGGTAATCAGTAGTTATTGCTATGTGTTTCTGGAATGAAAAATCCCCAGAGATGATAGGACAGATAACAGAGGCCAGACAACTGTAAGTCATCTCATGCTCACCCATGGCCACCACCGGAATACAGGGAATAAGGATCGTAAGTCCAGCTCTAGGATCCATACTACCTCTTCACAGTACCTCCGCACATTACCACATTACTGCATGTATTATTGTATATACATGCACATATATTTACAATTTGCAGGTCCAGGTCTGGACACAGAAATGACAACTCTTCAAAGAAGGACAAGAGGAAGAAAAACTTTCTTCCAAACACTGAAAGTCATTTACTTGAATCTTTCATTTCTTTTTTATAAATTAGCATTTTGAGAATAAGGCACAAAATGTGTTGTGATTTTGAAGGGCTTACTTATCTCTGATGTGGTCTTTCATATGGAAATCAGACAGTATTTCTTCCCTTGAACAAACCCCATGTTCGGTTTATACGAAAATCAAGATTTACATGCCCCTAAGAAACGTAACCCCCCATTCATTTCCAAACTCATTTTGAAGTACAACCCAAATTCTGGTGATTAAGTGATTGACCCACCGCCACTTACCATCTATGCAAATACACCCAGCTTTGGCAAACCTTCGTCACCTGCTCTTCCAGGATTTCTGCATGTTGTTTAGACAGAAGTTCACTCAAAATGGTTGCTACAAATCAGCAGTGCACAGCTGGTGTTTTCTGTGTTTTTGCTAAACCATATCTGGAATACCCAAAGTTTTTGGCTTTCCACATATTGGGAAGATAAAATACTGATTTAACAGCCCAGCTAACTGGAAACAGCCCAGAATCGCCCAAAACATTCATTTCTGTGAGAAGAATGAATAATCAGCAACACATCAGAACAAATGAGCATTATCCGTGCCAAACTTTGCAGAATTCACATTTGCTCAGCACCTAAAATTTGACAAATACCTACCCTAACATCCTGATCCAGATGAGCATTAAACAATTGTGAGCTGAAGATGTTGCTTCTAAAAATTCATGTTAATGCTTCAGTTGAGTAATACAATGCACATTTCAAAACAATCCTTTTGTCTCATTGTTACAATGCATGTAAACCACAATGTAATTTTCACTCAACGTATTTTAGGGTTTTTTTCCTTCTTTTCCTATGAACATTCATATCAGAGATTTTCTGGCATTTGATTATTTGCTAAAGTTTGGAGTCTGGAACTGACGTATGAACACATTTGGGAGAAGGACCAGCACAGGGATATTCACATGGAAACAAATATGGATCCACTTCTGCCAATCAGTGTTCTCTCCAAACAGAATAGTAATAAGTGACCTGGGGAACCAGTTCCATGGCACTAAGAGCAAGGCATAGGAAACAATTTAAGGACTAGTCAGCCTAGTTTTAATTAAGATGTTGACTTTCAGTTTCCCTGGTAGTATCAGGGAGCAGCGAGGGCCAGGGAAATGGAGCCAGGAGTTGCTGGTGACCCCAGCACAGGACGTGTCCTTACTGCCTGGGCACAGTCCCACAGCATCTGAACGCATCAGACAGACCTGAGGACTGGTAAAAGGACCCTTCAATAGCCCCAGGCACAGAAAGTGATGAATGAGGTCCAGAGTCCAACCAGGGGCTCCAGTCAGGAGCAAAAGAAGACAGGGCCAGAGATAAAGCTACAACATACAACCAAGGGGTTCATCCAAGAGACAAGCTACCTGCGCTACATGGCAAAGGCCCAGCCAGGAGGCAGAGCAAAAGGCAGGCAAACCTAAAACATAGCTCAGGAAGGGACCAAAGGCCCCAGGCTGAGCTTAAAAGAGGCATTAATGGGTGTGGGTGGAGGCCCCAGGTGAGGTTGCTCAGAGCCAATAAAGTCCGTTAGTGCCCTGAGGGCCCTGACAAGAACTGGACAATGTCTCTGTTTAAGGACCTTCCCCTGTACCAATCATCCACATGGCAGCAGATGAGCTTCATCTTATTTTAGGAATACTTTTATAGATCATATGGTTGCTTACATATTATACACAGATAATAGCATCAAGACCCTATTGTGATCAATAAAAGCTTTTGCCATTTGCTTCAGTGAAGTCAGGATTTCACTTAATATGTAGTCAGTGCACTGTTTGGAGACATGAGCCAGAGCAGAGCTTCAAAAATGAGGACCTGCACAAGCCTTTGATTTTGCAGAGCTGCATGTGAGTTAAAACCATCAGTTCTACCAATATGAAGCTGTATTGGGTTTGTGTGGCAAGGTTTTGGTAGCAGGGGCCGATGCCCGATGCCAGCCAGCTCCAAGACAGACCCACCGCTGGCCAGCCAATCAGCGACAGTGGTAGCGCCTCTGTGATAACGTATTTAAGAAGGGAAAAAAAAAATGAGCCAATCAGCGACAGTGGTAGCGCCTCTGTGATAACGTATTTAAGAAGGGGAGGAAAAAAAAAACCACAACTGTGCAGTTGCAGCCGGAGAGAGGAGTGAGAAGGTGTGAGAGGAAACAACTCTGCAGACACCAAGGTCAGTGAAGAAGGAGGCGGGGAGGAGGTGCGCCAGGCGCTGGAGCAGAGATTCCCCTGCAGCCCGTGGTGAAGACCATGGTGAGGCAGGCTGTCCCCCTGCAGCCCATGGAGGTCCATGGTGGAGCAGATATCCATCTGCAGCCCGTGGAAGACCCCACGCCAGAGCAGGTGGATGCACGCAAAAGAGGCCGTGACCCCGTGGAGAGCCCGCACTGGAGCAGGCTCCTGGCAGGACCTGTGGACCCGTGGAAAGAGAGGAGCCCATGCTGGAGCAGGTTTGCTGGCAGGACTTGTGACCCCGTGGGGGACCCACGCTGGAGCAGTCTGTTCCTGAAGGACTGCACCCCATGGAAGGGACCCACACTGGAGCAGCTCGTGAAGAACTGCAGCCCATGGGAAGGACCCACATTGGAGAAGTTCATGGAGGACTGTCTCCCATGGGAGGGACCCCACACTGGAGCAGGGGAAGAGTGTGAGGAGGAAGGAGCGGCAGAGACAACGTGTGATGAACTGACCGCAACCCCCAGTCCCCATCCCCCTGCACTGCTCAGGGGGGGGAGTTGAGAAAATAAGGATTGAACTTGAGCCCGGGAAAAAAGGAGGGGTGGGGGGAAGGTGTTTTTAAGATTTTTTTTAAATGATTTCTCGTTACCATACTCTGATTTGATTGGTAATAAATTAAATTAATTTCCCCAAGTGACAGTAATTGGTGAGTGATCTCTCCCTGTCTTTATCTCGACCTATGAGCCTTTTGTTATATTTTCTCTCCCGTGCCCAGCTGAGGAGGGGAGTGATAGAGCGGCTTTGGTGGGCACCTGGTGTCTAGCCAGGGTCAACCCACTACAGAAGCTTATGATTAAAAGCAACGTTTGTGTGCTGTCATCAAAACCTATGTGTTAGGGGCTACATACATTCATCTTCTGTGATGGTAGAGATCTCAGAGAACCAAATACTTACATATAATGGCTTTGGCTTAAAGCATTAATGTTGGACCCTTTTATTTCCAGGTGGACACATTCTCTCCATTTCCATTTTCACAGGACACACTGGATGCTGGAAGGACTGTCGCTCACCATACATCGCAAACATCCCCAGACGTCATCCAGGGTAACACAAAGGCAAGTAAAACAACAATGTAGCTCTATGAGGCTTTTTTCTGAGGGCTTTAATTTTTAAGAGCATTAGCTACAAGTGAGCTAACACACATCAGCAATCTAGCAGCTGCCACCAGGTGACCAAGAAAGCCAGTACAAGTACATGTAACGATCTGTCCCTGGTAGAGAACACTTTCTTGCATTTGTACACATCAGCAGCATTACACTGACTAAATGCATACAGATGTCTAAAGACTCAGTGTAAACTGCACTTGATCACGTATTGTACAATAAAAACAAAAGCCATCCTTTTCCTTGTATTTCATTTGCATCTAACAATTGCAGAGCTGAAGGACGATAAATGTGTTGCAGAGCTAAATTGTTGTTGTTGAATTTGAAATGTTGATGTTTGACCCTGTGGAATATAAATTAATTCTAAAGCACTGGTATGAAGGACATATTAAATAAAAAAGCTCTAGTAGGAAAAGCTCAGCACTGTGAATGCTCAGGTATATCTGAGGTGCCTGGAATGATTCCATGATTCTTCTTTAGTTTTCTGGTGAATTTCTGAGAACCAGTACATTTTTCTTCTCTCCCCCCCCCCCAACTTCATTTGCTGTTGTTAAATATTACTCAATTCTCTGTACAGCCCCATAGCAGTTCAAGCCACCCTTTGGTAGCCTTCAGAAATCTCTGAAACAAACACATTCAGATCAGCTTTCTGCAGTATGAATGTTTAATCCTAGACCCATCAAATTCAGCAGCAAAATTCTAGCTGCTTTCTATAGTATTGAATGGAAATAGTCTGAAGTCAATGGAAAATTTCTATTTACTCCAACAAGGTAGGATTCTAACACAATAGCCAACAGAGATTATTAATACACTATGAAGTTTCTCACCTTTAGGCTCACTCTTTGCAACAAAGAAAGACTGCTAGTGTTCACGCAGCATTTTTAGCATCAGTTAATTATCATCTATAACAGGGGGGAGTCCTGGGCAGGACTGGGGTAAGTGGGATGGACATCTGACATCTGACAGGAGCCTGATTTGTCCAGCCTTAAGAAGAGAAGGCTCAGGGAGACCTTGTTGCTCCTCTACAACTGCCTGATGGGAGGGTGTAGAGAAGACAGTCAGAGTCTTCAGTTGCACGGTGGGTGGAGAAGAGGCAATAACCACAAACTGGAACTTAGGAAACTTCCATTAGAAAAAAATGTTACTGTCAAGAGTAGTCAAATACTGGTCCAGAAAGGTTGTGGGATTGAACCTGTTTTGAGCAGGGGTTTGGACTAGAGACCTCCAGAAGTCACTTCCAGCCCTGGCGATTCTCTACAGCTTCACCAACATGAGCCCCCGCTACAGATCTAGAAACACTTTCAGACTAGTCAAATTGGGATCGTGCTCATTTGACCAGAAAAAGGAAGCCAGAAGGAAGATGTAGAGAGAAGAAAAATGGCTGAAGTGAGAAGAGAATTTCCTCAGACCAAGAAGGAAGAGTAAGAAAAACGGTGCAGAGTTCTTCATACATGAAAGATGAGCTTCTCACTTCACATCTCACCAATGAGCCACCCTTGCCTCTGTCTTCAGGAAACTTACTCCAATTCATGCTGATGTAGCTAGAAATTGCATCCAGTCTAGAGAATTTTCCAGACTTTTCCATAAAGCATCACCCCCGCAGCATGCCACTGGCACTTTGCCTCAGCAGTGTTCAGCACTTCAGGTCTCACTGTAAAAGCTTATGGATGCCATAATTTTGATGTCTGTATTTGTAATTCTGTCCCAGGTAACACTTAGAAGGCACTGCTACACTCAGAAAATATTTTTTTTTTAAGGCACTATATATGTATTTTTGCCAAGGACATCTGAAATTTTACAAGGCACTTATTCTTCCAGAAGTGTCTGATCCTTTAATTTATTTCCTACCTGAAATCATAATCATCCCAAGGTGCATAATCATCCCTGCAGCAACCAATTGATTTCATAGATTATTCTTTCAGTTGAGGAATAAGCAGAAGGAGATGATGAAACCTGCAGGAAAAAAAAAAAAATTTCCTTGAAAACTTTTCCCCCATCTCAAGCTAAAAACCAGAACATCAGGCAAACTATTTATGTAACAATTTCCAAACTTCTTTTGAGAAACAAGTAGACAAATGATAGTCCTAATTTGGCAAAGTAATGAAGTATCTGGACAATCTGAGGATCGTGAATGTTGCTAAGTAGATGACGCTCTGAACTGAGGCCAATGTTGAGCTACACTGTGTCCTCTCCTTGCCTGATTTTCATTGACCAAAAGACTCCTTCCTACACAGCAGGTATATCAGGAGAGCTAAGTAGGCTTCATGGGTACCACCAACTGGTGTATGTCACCCACAAGTGGAAAGTTAGCATAACTCCATGTAGCACTGCCATCCCCCACAGCAGCTGAGTTAGGCCAGTCCTAACATCTCCAGAATGCTATTTAACCCAACACCCTATGGGAATAAAGTTGGATCATAGCCCCCTCTACACATCTGCATCAGGTAATGGAGGCACCTGAAGTACAGTCTCTTCCCCTATTACCTCCCTTTTCTCGTGCTCCTGCTTCCCAGAGTAAGATAGCACACTCTCTCATTAGATACAGTCCTGCTCATTACACTGACTGAATCAGAAATATAAAGAGTAGGTGCTTCATAGTGACAGCCTAACACAATGGCCCTTAATCTTATATGCGCCACAGACACTTTCACACCAGGTCAATTGCACCTATAATTAATTTACACAAGCCAAACCCTCAGCTGCCACCTTACACAGCCTTGTGCACAGGCTGCACAAAACGGTATTGGTAATTAATTTGTCAAGCAAATGCTAGGGAAGAACAACACTGGTAATTTATACCATAGATATTCAAATGAAACATCTTGCCCGAGTAATTTAATGTCAGAAAGTAGAACAGCGGCAAAGCAGAACAAAGAATTGGAGTCTTCCACCAGACATTACTGTAATGTGTTATGAGCCAAATTCAGACACAGTAAAAACACATGTTCCTTCACTGAACTAATCTCACCAGATTTTGGGATTAAAAATGGTTGTGAAATTATACATGCACATCCTATGTACAGAGACTCTGCGATGACAGAGGATGCTAGAATTCAGCCAGAAAAGATCTGTATGGAAAACACTGTATGTTATCCCAAAAGGGAAGATATAGATCAGCTATTGGAAATACATGTTGCATACTAGTTCTTTGCAAAAAAAAGCAGGGCTGGTCACCCCACACCCTCCTTATTTTTCTCCTCACTCTACCACCCTTAGTACTGTCAGAGGTATTGGGACCTTTATCATTTGTTACCAGCAGTCCTCTCCACAACAGAACTAGTTGGTTGTAGTTGTTGTTGTTATTATTGTTACTTTTTTTGTGTGTAAAATAGAATTTCACTTTTAAAAAATGCTAGTTGGGTGATACTGCAGTGTTTTGCCAGGGTATCTTGGATTCAGTGGACTTTAAGCAAACCAAAGGTGGGATTCCCTGGCTTCATGACTATGCAATGGGCTTCACAGTCACTGACCTGGGACACACCGTAAGATAGAATGACCTAGCCTTGGAAATGCCTGCAGTCCTGCCAGAGTACTGTGTCTGAAAGCCCTAGAAGCTTCAATTTCAACTGGGGCAGCACCTCATCTCTGCTGCAGCAAGTTTGGGAACCTTGGTAAGAATTACAGAATTTCTGATCTTGGATAAAAATCTATCTCAAAACCTGGTGTTCCAGAGTCCCGCCCTGCAAAAGGACTTCCTAAAGACTTCCACAAATACCTGTCAGAGGTCTGGGCCAGCTGACTTAAAGAAACTAAAATTACTCAGTCCAGAATCCCACATGATCTTTCTTGGTTTCCATTGCCTGGAAAGCTCTCGCCTTAGCAGTCAAGCAGCAGGGGAGAAGGAGGAATTCTTCCTCATGGCAGAAGGGAAAGCTTTTCAAACCTTGCTGACAGTAGGAAAACCTTTTATAATATAAACTGTGATATATATTTCCTTAGATGTATTCATAATAGATGATTTGACAAACTGCACCTCTACGTAAAAAGAGGAAGGGTTAATTGATGGTACAAAAGAGTTGCTTCTTTTCTGTGAGTGTCACCAGTTAGGGTACTATAGCCACGTGAAATAGGCCTTCTCAGCATCAAGATGATCCATTTTCCTGGCTTGTGTGTCTTAGGATGATTCAGTGTGGTAAACCACTGTATTTCTGAACGAGTGCTGATAGAGCAAGCAAAACTCTTTTACTTAATTAGGAGGGCATACGTGTCATCCATAAGTACTTAATACATTCTCAGTTGTTAATGCCACTAAACTTTTTCTCCCTTTTCCTCCATTAGGCATTTTCTTCTTGATGGGTTTTGGTGGGGTTTTTTTCATAAAAATTATGAGTGGAGGCTTGCTACTGCTGAATGTTATTGAACCTAAGCAGTCAATGACCTCTTTAGGTCTTGCCATTACTAACTATACTTCAGTGGAGATAACAAAATGCATAAGTATGAAAAGAAAAAATGAAATCTTTCAAACATCCAAAATAAAGCTGCTTGCAGAAATGGGCATTTTTTCTAAACTCATACTGGTAGAGCATTACAAGATGGAGACACCAACACATGTTAGCGCTGACATTTTTGGTGAATAATAAACTGGCCAAGACATAGGGTCAATTATTCCAAAACAACTACACAAAAAAACTAGCTGTCTGTCTAGTCAAGAATCCTTGAAGGGAAGTAGGTCCTTTGGGGAAAATATGAAAGAAGAGAAGGATAATTTGGAAACAGCCTGGCCACTGTTAAAAGTTCTACACCAACACATGTTAGCGCTGACATTTTTGGTGAATAATAAACTGGCCAAGACATAGGGTCAATTATTCCAAAACAACTACACAAAAAAACTAGCTGTCTGTCTAGTCAAGAATCCTTGAAGGGAAGTAGGTCCTTTGGGGAAAATATGAAAGAAGAGAAGGATAATTTGGAAACAGCCTGGCCACTGTTAAAAGTTCTTTCTACAACTTTTCAATTTAGTTGTAACCCAATGCGAGTTTTCATAACGAGTGCTGATAGAGCAAGCAAAACTCTTTTACTTAATTAGGAGGGCATACGTGTCATCCATAAGTACTTAATACATTCTCAGTTGTTAATGCCACTAAACTTTTTCTCCCTTTTCCTCCATTAGGCATTTTCTTCTTGATGGGTTTTGGTGGGGTTTTTTTCATAAAAATTATGAGTGGAGGCTTGCTACTGCTGAATGTTATTGAACCTAAGCAGTCAATGACCTCTTTAGGTCTTGCCATTACTAACTATACTTCAGTGGAGATAACAAAATGCATAAGTATGAAAAGAAAAAATGAAATCTTTCAAACATCCAAAATAAAGCTGCTTGCAGAAATGGGCATTTTTTCTAAACTCATACTGGTAGAGCATTACAAGATGGAGACACCAACACATGTTAGCGCTGACATTTTTGGTGAATAATAAACTGGCCAAGACATAGGGTCAATTATTCCAAAACAACTACACAAAAAAACTAGCTGTCTGTCTAGTCAAGAATCCTTGAAGGGAAGTAGGTCCTTTGGGGAAAATATGAAAGAAGAGAAGGATAATTTGGAAACAGCCTGGCCACTGTTAAAAGTTCTTTCTACAACTTTTCAATTTAGTTGTAACCCAATGTTTAAGAGTTTTCATGTATATATAATTTTATTCTATTTCATGTAAATAAGGATTTTCCAATAATTAATATTAATTCTGTATCCTTTTTTGACTTCTTGGGGTTACTTTTGGCAGCAATGTTTTCCACAGGTTTTCTATGCTTAGTAGAAATAAACAAACTCCCACCAGTATTAATACTTTTGTCATAATCTTACATAATCCCGGTCTTTCCCCATGTCCGGTTTTTCATTATACCTTGATTTTATACTCCATAATTCATCCACAAACAGCAATAATCATTTCCATAACATCATCCCTTCCAACATGAAACTCATTGCAATAAGGCACAAAGCAATTATAACAGCAAACAATGTGTTGTACATTCATATAGTGATGAGTCAAGACCAGACCAGCAAAACTTGTTACTAGTCTTGAAAAAACTTTTGTTAATATAGCTCTGATTGTGGGATTTGCTTCCTGATTTTTGACACATATCATTTCATAATAATGCATATCACTACTAGATATTCATCCAGCTGTAATATTTATGAGATATCTCCTACTGAACAGAACATAATAAAACAAATGAAAGAAAGACAGGATGTAGAAGTAAGGAGGAATATTTTAAAAAGGCAGATAGGAAATACACTTCATATAGAGCTGAAAAGTATAAAGTCTTTGAAAAAAGTGAGAGGAGATGAGGGCACCTCCACATACAACTTCTGCAAAAGCATGATTAGGGGCTCTCCTACGTGGTAGAAATATCACTGTGCACAGACTGTCAGTCTAGGTGTACTTCAACCATATGAAAAGAGAACAAAAGAGCTATGCCTTGAGCAGCGTGGAGATATGTATATAAAAGAAAAAAACAACAAACAGAAAACCCACAAGATCAGATAAAACAGAAACATCCTCTGCTGCTTTATAAACAACCCTTGGTCAGATTAGAGTTTTTAGTAAGACAGAGTGGTGAAAATCAGATCTCTGAAAGGCTCATTAAATTCGGAACTGTTCTCCATGAGGTAAAAAAATGAATTGTGGCTATGATGATGATAGATGCATTTCTTCACCTAAGCCAGGCATGACCATGGTCGGTTTCTGTTAAGAGGTAATTTTGAAATAAATGTAAATGAGAGATTCAGAAAGCTTAATACAAACTAGATATCTCATTGTTTATCCAATTATGAATAAGGAATGCTTGGTAAAACTTATATGTAAAGTAGGCAATATGAGATATAAAACCCAGTTTTTCAGACTTTCCCCATAGAATATTTGTTGACAGTAGGTCACCTTGTTCTGCCAAAGGATAACTAAAACTGTAAATTGGGCCCAGAAAGCACGACAAGGCCAGCTCCAGGCTGTTATTCTGCATTTGTGCAGATTTATAATAAATGAATGTGAATTCCTGACTCAGTTTCAACTTTACTAATTTAGCAGTAGCTTCTAATAATTTCAGAGGAACTGCTCAGCGGGATGAAACTAACATTGTAACAGTGTTTAATTGATACAAACTAATCCAATCACCTAGTGTGACAGTCAATATAACCAATCTAAAGAATACAGGATGGGTAAAAGGTAATCGTGAGTAACCCATCCAGAGTATTATACTATAACCATAAAACAGTAGACATACCTCATTATTAAAATATCGTTAAACTTTTTGGCCTCTGTTTGGTGCAGGATCAGTCATCAAAGGACTGAACAGAAGTCATATTCCCAGCAAGTGAAAGTATGGGTAGCTTTAAAAGGGAAAAGAGTAGTAGAAAAAGTAGATAGATAGACTAGCTTCCACAACACAGGTATTGCGATTGGAGAGGACTGAGAGCCAACATATCTGGCTTTGAAATCCCACCTTTTTTATTCATCTCCTGGAAATCCATGAGCAAGTCACCTCTTCTCTTGCCTCGATTTCCTTGTGAGTAAACTGCAACTGGTGCATGTGTGGTGGGAATGTGACAATCCTGATGTGATTACCAGTTGAAAAGCGTTTCAGAATCTCATAAGGGAATGTTACAGAAGTGCTGCAGTTATAGCCCTTCCCAGGTTTCTATTCACAGGTGTATGAGGGGGAGGACCAACCTGTTATTTGTTTAATGAAAATTATATTTCCTCACAAGTTGGATTAATACTTTCCCCTCTCAAGAGAGAAAGTTTGAGTCAGTAGCTGTTGGGAAGCTTGAAAATCGTATCAGTGGCCATACAAACCAGCTACGTGTCCATTACACTACCACCCAATTAGAAATGCAGTGCAGGGACTGCCAAATTACCAGTTGGCTAATGCTTCAAAACCAAGGACAAATAGAATATTACAATTCAATAAGGAAAGAGACCATTTCTAAAGCATAGTAATCATACCCTGAACTCCACACAGTAATTGTTTGACGGTTTTCAGCTGTAAAAATATGCTAATAGGATCAATAAACAAAGAGAAAAAAGACTTTGAAACGATGAATACAGATAAAATAGCTCAGTGAAGCAGAGAGATTTCCAAATGTCAACCAAACATGAGCTAGGGAGCATTGCAGTATCTTTTCTGTACACAAAGAAATAAGCAAGCACCCAGAAACAGACCTTAAAGCTGTACTTACACAGGGAGAGAAACTCAATATTAGTTAGGGGCAAGGATTGTGAGGTTGAAGCAGACAAATCCGTACCATCTCATCTCATTTACAGTCACTGGATACTCTTTTTTTGACACTTTGGTCAAAAGTCCTGCTATACTTTTAAAAAAGACTGTGGTCTGTGATGGAGGCCATCTTTTCTGGCTGTTGTACTTCGTTATTCATCTGGATAACCTCATTTCATACCTTTTGCTAAAACCTGCAAAAACCAGGATCCATCACTATTTTGGCTGAGTTTTCCTGAGTAATTCTGTCCCTACTTGGAGATTAACAATAAAAATTCCCTCAGCTTTCTCTGGGTTCTCCTCAAACATTGCCTGAAAATACCAAAATGCTATGCATCCATTCTCTCCGCCCTCAAGTCATCAACCAATACTGCTGACCAGATATATCCACACAGATGACATGATATGAGAGTTTATATTCCAAGGCTGAGAAAGAACGAAGGCATAATGTCTGTTGTGGTTCAGTGCAGTGGTTGAAAATTGGTTAGCTTCATCTGATGTGAAAACCTGGCCTATTTAGTCCATCAGCTGTGAAACTGAAGGCAAGAACCAGAAACGTCATTGCAGTAGATGGCAAAACACAGAGCATGCCAAGAGGAGGAGGACAGAAGAAGAAAGTACCTGCTCTTAAATTTTTTGGGTTTTTTTTTCACCAGAAAATCAGAGACTGGCCAGGCAATGCTATTGAGCTGTACCAAAGTAACCTCCTGATCCTCACATTCTCCTCAGACCACACTGGCTTGCAGAGTTACTGTACAGGCAGCTACATCTTCCAGAGTATGTAATGGAAAGTTAGCAACACAATAGCTGTGGAGGTGGGTCATTTTGTATTAAGTGGATTTCAAAAGAGGGATGGTTCAAGGAACAATGGCTTGGATGCTTTACTTAGTGTTGTGTTAGTTTAGTTACACAAACATAGGTTTGTTACTTCAAGTCACAAATCAGAGCTGATGTGAAAAGTGCGTAGGTCTTGGTGTGGATAAAAGGCCCATGTAAGTGTCTAGCAGACAACCACTGATGTTGTTCATCATTCTGGAAACTGCAATTTTCTTTTTGATAGAACATACAACTTGTCTGAAAAGCAATCACAGGTTGAACTGGTGCTTTGAGATGTGCATTGTACTAACATAAAATAGGCTACAAGAAGCTGAAAATTACTACAGAGCTGCTGTGAACAAGATCAGATTGTTGGATGGGTCCCATTTGACATGGGGAAAAGGGGTCACATACTGCATGGAATCACAAAGGTTTCAATTGTGAGGACTTCAGAAAGGGGCAGCACTTCAGAGATATTTGTTCCTTCTCATTCTTGCTTTTTTTTTTGTGAAAAGAAGGGGGGTTGAGTAGCTGGCCATGTGGAAGTCTGCTCTTATTGCAGAACAGCCTACAACAGCAACTTCTATGGTGCTAGGACCTGTCACAGGTACTCTGCCACGGTCAGGAAGGACACTATCCTTGAAAAGAAAAGAAATAAATTAGTGAAGAAATACTTGTTCAATTATAGGACCAACATAAAGCAGTTTTAAAAATATTATTGACACATGGACTTTTCAATCTGGCATGCAGCAGAAGATCAAAAAAGGTCATCCTAGTAATTGTCTTCCATCCAACTACTCCACTAGCTACTAGAAAATGTGCTTCTTCACTGTCTCCTCCCTCATTGTCTCATATCGGTCATTTCTGTTTCCTTCACTGTAACACAATCGATATGCTGTAGCTCCATATAAGAATGAAACTATTTAATCAAATCATCACTGTTATGTATAATACTGCAAGTATGCACTTCTGCTGTCCTTTTCAAGTTTAAGCTAGACATACTTCTTTTTCATACTGGCAAGCTCAAAGGAAGAATGCCTCTTAGGGCAACCCTCGTAATTTATATGCAGCACAAATTATAGACAAAACTGAAACCTCAATGTATGCCTCTTCAAAAATGATGAAAATAAGACAACTGCTTGGATCAAATATTAGTACATTATAGAATTTAGCCCCATTACTTAAATCACTGAGGTCCATATGTAATCTTTTATAATCTAGTACAGAATATTTCATATAATTGAAACACTGACAGGAAATCTATCCTTGCTTGCTTTTCTTCTCACTATTTAAATGTTCACCCTGAGAAATCATTCTAAAAACATGAACAGTTTGTCAACTGTACAATATTATTCTTGTAACATTGCAAAGAGATGACAGCTACATGTAGTTTAATGCTGTAGAGCATAAAACACTGAAAGGGAAAAGTCAGGTGAACCAGATGAGATCTTTTTGTTAACAGGTTGCATTTGCTTGCTCTTTAGGGCGGGAAATACACGTACTTTCACATTTGTATGTGCCCAGCAAAGATGTTCTGGGCCTAAATGTACCTCTAAGGCACTACAGCAGAAAACGCATGTTTTTCAGAACTTGAAAATTAACTCACTGAATTATGCATTGGCTAATTAACTTGTGATTCTTACAAAAGACACTAGGTGAATATTAATTTTTGTATTGCACAAGGTAATCATCACAAAAAGAGATGATTCATGTTTGATATTCCACAGCCTCACTTTCACTGGAGTTCAAGAACAGCACAGATCTGAGCTGGCTCTGTTTACCCAGCAAAAGAACATTAAAGGCAGTCTCATGTTCCCTGAGTGACAAACCCAGTGGAAAGAAACCTGTTTTACAGATCAGAGACGTCAGAGTCTAAAGCGAGCAAGCATCAGATGTTTCTATACATCACAGCAAAACAATTTATAATTTCTTGTAAGGCAGGTCACTGGGACTTTTGGAGACCAGCAGTTTGAATGCATGTTTGTGTGTGGGCATGCACAAGCATGTTTATATAGACATTACAGCTGAGTCACAGATGTGATTAGAAACAAAGACTAAGACAGAGGCACAGTACAACGAATGCACCATTTGCCTACAGCAAATATATTTCTTCCTCCACTCCATCCTGTATTAGGTTTCCAAAAAAGTTCCTCAGTTTTTCCAGGCAAGATTGCTGTCATAGGCAACATACCAGCCAAAGCCAGAACAGATATGCCTCAGAAAAGAAACACCTTTACTGCCAGCTGTAAATAAAAAACACTGTGAGACTAGTTTTGCCAGATGCATCTAACCTTACTTTAAAATTAGAGAAAAACTCAGCAGCAGAGATCAGACAAACTGCAAGAGGGAATAGTTGATTTACGAGTTTCACTCTCATCTAGCTTTTGTTAATGATTCCTTGACTAATATAAAAAGGAACATCTCAAGCACTGCACAAACTACCTCTATGCAGCGATTTTATAGCATACAAATCTCACATGCTCAGTTTGGCCCTCCAACCCTACTTTATAGCTGTCTGCACAGATAAATGGATAGTTTATAGATATCCATACTTCAAGGGCTCTGATTTTTTACCATTTAGCTGGAGTTCTTCCTATGAAAATGGAGTTATGGGAACCCAGTACTTTGTTAAACAGCTGCTATGCTTTCCATTTTACTGACCCAGTCTATCCGATATGCACTCTCAGCCATTCATCTGGCCAGGGCGTTATGAAGACCAAGTGTTTGAAAGGACCTTTCCTTTGCTTAAATCCTTGGCTATTATAATAGCCATTTCTTTAACTGCCTTTCTCCCTTGAGTAGGAGATGACAGTTTCCCCCACAGCTTCACAGTTGGATATGTCACAGTTTCCAAGGTACTTTCACACTGTTGATATGACTGACATTTCTTCATGCAGCAGGACTGTGTTCGCATGAAGGAAATTTTTTTGGTCCCCAGGATCAGAGAACTTCCTTTTTCTTTTCAGGAATCAATATATTTATTAGCAAAAAAGGCTCCCAGGCTAAAACTTCATCCTTTAATCAGCAGCAATGAACACCAAGGGTGAAAGTTTATCCAAATCCCTGACTATGTGAAGAAACAAACCAGCATGAGCTTCTGGCGCAGAGAGTGCTGAGAAAGCATGCCTTCCAGCTGCATGTTCAGTCTAGTTCCCACAGCAAAGTGTGTGATCCTGAGTCAGGAGCTGTTGTCCCTTCCCTCTGAAACACTCCCAGAGCTCTCAAGTCTCTGAGAGATGCATCTTGCAGCTCTTTGCCACAGGAAAATCTGTCTGTGGCTCATAGGGACTGAAAGTTTGGTCATCTCCACTCTTGTGGAACACAAGGCGCTAAGTGTTGCTTTCCAGGCAGTACTCTTGTAAAGAAGCCAAAGGTTAAACTGCTTTTCAGCCTGAAGACTGTGCACTTGAAATCCAAAGGGTTTTTTCCCCTTTTCTGAGAATGCAAGGATAAGGATGTATAGGCGGCAGATTTTGATGATCTGTGTGTAAGTGGTAAAAGGCATTGCAGATATGAACTCCACTACCTACACACTTGTGTCTGTCCTTGAAATATGTGTCACTAGGGGAGGTGGAGAAATGTTTACGCATAAAGGCAGTAGAGACAAAGAACACTTTCAGGGCCACGTATCCACACATCTGTGGATTCACACATGACTCCTGAACTGGGAAGAAAGTCAGGTCAGCATTTATTGAGATGAGGCTTGTTTTGGTTTTGGTTTTTTTTAAATACAGTTGAAGTATTGTAGGGACTTTAAATATGACATTTCATTCAAACCAATTCAATGGCTGTTGTAACAGTGCCGTCTTATATGTAGTGCCAATACGAGTGTTACCCACACAAGCAGAAGCAGAAATCATTCTCCCAGTAGAAAGACCTTGGCAGTGAAGAGCAGCATCAGACAACTTAAAATTCAGCATTGCCTGATAGTAGTCAGCCACAAAAACTAAAATGGTCTAAGATGAAAAAAAAGTTTATATAAAATTCGAGTAAGAGCCTCTAATCATGCGATACTATACCATGGAGACACATTTCTTTATGGTCTGAACCGGTGATCAACTTATGCTCTGGACATCTAAAGGGGAGAATGCTTCCTGAACAGTACTGTAGAAATCCTATTCAGAAAAGTCTCCATTTTGAGCTTAAACAAACAAACAAAAAAGGTGATATTTATAGGAAAGTTTAACATTGGGTTAAAATGCAAGGAATAACGATCAGGGCAAAGAACTAGAAAATGGAGCAGGCATGTTTCCTACTGCTCTTCTACTGAATGAATTATCTCACCGGTAGTAACAGACCTGCACAGACAGAAAAAGGTATACCCACGCTGAAACTTTAGCAGTAACAAGCCAGGGAGGCTGGGTCTTGGAGGGATTTCAGCCTCAGTATCACAGAACCCCAACTCAGCTCATTCATTCGGCTTCTCAGGCAGCTATACTTAGCTCTGTGTTACCAGAGCAGGCTCTGCACTGCAATCACAGGGTGCTACAGCTGATACTGCTGGGGACAGTTTATAACAGCACAGTGGCCTTATAGCTGTGCTGTTTCTGGTATACGGAATAGCTAGATCAGTGCTAATTCATTATCTCTGCATTGCACTGTGATTTCTAGATATACCCTAAAGTTCATGTAGGAGGTCACGCAGGAAATCAAGCGTGGTCTTAAACTGAAGCCAGGTGTCTTGCAACTCAGTTCAGGGCTTCACCCCCAAAAATAATTTCTCCAGAATACTACAGATCACTCCACAGACAGTCCATTCAATCTCCTGCTGTTTTCTGACTGAGGAGGCTAAGTATCTGTTCTTCTACAAGCCTGACAGTACCAAAATCAGCAGCTAGTAGGCAACAGAGGTAGTCATGCCTTTGTGCATAGTGTGGATTTAATGCCCATCAATTCCATGTGACAGCTGATCTTCAACTATGTAGATGTTTTCCTGTCATGCTGCCCGTCTTTTACACTTTGACTGCACAAGCCTTGGTTATGGAAAGGATTTGGAGTGTTTTGCAAAATCCCAATAAGGGGAATTGACAAGGGGTTTGAGGACAAAGTTAATTTCTACAGAAACATCCAGGATATGCTTCATTAATACAATTCAAAAAACATGTTGGCAGGGAATGTAATCTCTTATCTGTGTGCATCAGAGGGAGGGGCTAGTAACTGTGCTTGATACTTTGAATTTGGTCTCATTGCCTTCAACCAACTCAGCTTCAATTATTCAACAGTACTATGGCAGAGTGGAGGTAAACATCAAACAGGTGAAAATGAACTCCATTTTTTTAAATGAACTTCAATAATTAGAAGCCATTACTGTGCAATGCATAGAAATTAAAAGCACCCAGGAGATGGTGCTTTAAAGTTGTCTCTAAGGACAGGAGGATATAACTATTTTCTGCTATCCAGACCCAATATTCAAGTTTTTAATTGCTAGAATTTTCAGTCCCAAAAGAATATCAGGTCCCTCAAACTAATTATTAGTAAATAGCACATCCCAAGAGGTTCATGTTGTGGAATCATAAAATTGGTGAAAAATGGGAGTGAAAGGGACACCAGGAGGTCATCTAGTCTATTCCCAATTCCATACAGCAGGTATATAACTATATTTCTATAGCAGAGATTCACGTAACTCACTTAAACATCTTCAGTGACGGAAAATTCACAGTCTCCATAGGCAGTGCTTCACTCCTTATTTTTAGCTTGTGCTAATGTCTAAGCTCAGTCTGCCTCTCTGCAATTCCAGTCTATGTTTCTTTTCTTGCCCGGCATGGGGAAGATTATTACTTTCCTCTTAGCAGCAGCCTTTAAATATATGAAGACTATTGTGATGTCTTCTTTAGTCTAAACAGCCCCACATCTTTCAGCCCTTAAATGGTAGTGAACATGAACATTCAAATTTCAGGAGCTCTGAAAAAGATATAAAGACTTTTAACCTTTTCACTGTATCTCAGATAAAGAATTTAATTTTGTTTTTCACTTTTTTTCTTTTTTTTCTCAGTACAATAGAATATAGTGAAGAGGATTCCTCCTTCCCAAAAAACAGAGGTGGAAAATGTATTTGCATAAAGAGTTTATAATGCTGCCCTTGATTTTTGAGAGGAAGTTGATAACAGTAAAATAAACCATTGCCTGGTCAGAGCTGCAAGCCAGACTTTACATTCCTCCAAGAGATTTCCCTTGTACAGTCTTCCAGTTTCAAGGAATTTACAAATTCAGTAAAATTTTCTTGTTCTGATCAGGAAGCCACAGGTCTCCCACATTCTTTTGTACATCAAGACATAATGTTTGAGTCTCATTAGAGCTGACTGGTTAGGAATTACCAAGTCTTATGAACAGGCAGAAGTACCAGGATATTGTGTACCAGGAATATGCTTTTGTTTTGCTTATTTGTAAGATATTTCAATGTTCATAAGCAGTGCCTGATACATCTTGTATTTTCTTCACTTCTTTTGCTTCTCTCTGTTCTATTATGTATTTAAGCAGGGCAAAAATACACATTCTTAGTGATACACTTACAAATCTCTCCTGGTAGGTGATTTTATCCTTCTATGCATAAACAAAGAGGTCTCACATTAGGGATGGTCTTAACCTTGTTTAAGATGTCATAAGAGGCCGCAGGATCTGAGGTCACCAGTTCATGGTGGTTTCATTTTAATGAATGTTCAATACATGTAACCAGACTACATGAACAGGCTTGCACTGTATACACAATACATAAACCAGGAGAGTTTACTTAACATTTTGGGGAGTCACACTTAAAACTACTGAGTGAATGAGGAACCCCATGAAATAAGAGTCACACAGTTCCTTCTGTTATATGTCTCCAGGAGATTCATTGATACCAGAGGAGGTATGCTCTGTGGAAATGTATATAATATGGATGGGCTGACATTTTAGTCTCTTTTCAAGTCACCCCTGGGGAGAATTTTGATTTACTCTTCCAAGAGAATGTTGTGCTCTCTAACTATTCTGTGTGTAACACCTCATGCGAACACAATCCTCCAGCATCCATGTGCTTCAATTCAGAGCTTCCTGTTCACTAGGAAGATCAACCAATAGCCAACAGGTTAGACAGGAGAAAACAAACAAACAAACAAAATATTCTTTTTTGGAGCAGAAATGATGGCTCTTCAGGGAAGAAGCAGTAATATCTGCCCACAGTTTAAAGAAAAGGGGAATTCAGTTATCCAATGGACAAAACAGCCAAGTCAAAATGCACTGATACCGCATTGCGATACTTGTATCATCCTCATGCAAAGTTCTGCTGATGTTACTCCATGGTAGTGTCACTTACAAAATAAATCTGCAGCCATTATAAAACACAGGTCAGTCCCAGAACATTGTGTCTGTCTCATGGTTTCGGAGATGGACGGTAACACAATTAGAAAGGCATAACGATATCTGCCAATGGGATCTCTCCCTTTCCTTTTTTCTTAAAGGGAAATTATTCATATCATTCCCAAAACTGCATTTACTTGTAATTTTCCCAAAATATCCAAGACTGCCTATGTCATTATCAAAACTTGGAGTCTGTAATACTGTGATTTCAGTAAAATGTAGATTTCCAGTAGAATATTATTAACAGTTTAGAGACAGATCAAGCCATATTAAGCCTTCTAATACATCACAAAACGTTGTTTCCAGAAAACTAAAATTTAAACAGCAGGGTGTAGGTTTAGGTACTCTTTGCTTCACAAGGCGATAATGAAGGGAAAAAAATAACCAAAGGTCTTGAAAGTAATTATATTAGGCCATTACTGACAGGAGGTGAAGAAAGTGCTATGAAACCTGTCAGAAATGACCAAGCTAGCAATCAACAAATGTTAGTTGTTTGAAAAAGAGTAAGTGAGGAACAGAGCTATGTATCCAAAGATAAAGACAAGCAAACAAACTATGGCAGTGTATGAGAAAAAAAAAATCCATTGCAGCCATGATTTTCCAATAGCAAAGTTTTATCCGAAAGCGAACCAGCTCCTTAAACTTGTTTAGTAACAGATAGCAAACACACAAGATGCTGCTAACTTGACTCAGACAATTCTGTCTGGGTGCAAGTACAGGAGCTATACTTGCTATTCTTAAATATGTTCATAGAGTTAAGAAAGCTTATGTTTTTTCAATTGCTCATCCTCAAGATGAAGAGAAACAAGTTATATCAGCTGTCCAATAGTTAAGTTATACATACATATTTAGTAAACAGATAAAACTCCGTATTTACTTTTACCTTTCCAAGGTTAACAGATGATGAAATATACAATAAACTTCTCCCTTTTCCTTCTCCTTCCCCCATCCAACAACTTTCAGCAAATGTTCCGTGCAAATAAGTTGGTCTGAGTGGTTGAAAACTGTTGCCTCCCATTATTTGAAAAAAATGTCTTAACAGAGAATGTAGCATTGTTGGCTGTACTGGAACTTTTGTGGTACTGTTTTATAGATAAAACTACTTTTTTTTTTTTTTTAAACCTAAGTGAGTCATACAGATAGGAAATTACAGCTTCAATCACTAAAGTACAGCAAAGTTTTATACAACTATAAAGCAGGATGTCATAGAGGCAGAAGTCCTTTCTAAGAGGAAGTGTTGTGAGCCAGCTGATAAAATTCTTATCTCCAGTTCACTATCTGGAAGTCATTGTTATGAATCAGGTGAGTCCAAAGTTAAGAGAAAACATGGAAAGAGAGATGTGAAAGCTATGTCATCTCTGAATACCATAAAAAATAAACTACATAGAATTTCTCTGTTTCACATTAAGTAAAACTCAGAACTGAGGTGCATAGAAAAGGAGAAAAAACCCCAACAAAACATGTGAAAAGAGGAAGAGAAGAAGCTACATTACCCCTGCTCGATCTTTGTGGCCACTCAAATTCTCTCAGTTTGTAAATTAATCCAGATGCCTCTCTCTCTACAAAGATGCTGAGTTCTTGTAAAAGATACTGAATTCCTATGACAGCACAAATGAAAACATACAAAGAGAAAATTATTTAAGAGTTAATACTACAAATCTATAAAAAAACCTACATTGTTTTTTCACCGCTTCTCACAATGCTGAAAGAAGAACTGGACACTGACTTTAACAAACTCTTTCCTTCTGGAGAGTAAATTTATATTGCCAGCAACCCTGAATATAGGTGTGAAAATCATTGAACTTAATTTTTAATTAAATTTGGAAATGTGGTCATGTGTTCTCGACATCTGGTTGCAGTGATACTGTTCTGCATTTATCAATATATTACTGGATTTCCAATGATTCTCACAAAAGTGTCTGTCAGGAATCTACTACAACTACACCAGCCCAAAGTACAATGAATAATAGAAGAGAGTTTAACACTAGATGGCAATATGCCTTTGCAAAATATTTCTCTGAGGTGCCTGTAGATATAGGCAAATATTTTTCCAACTATTATACTGTTTCTTAGTTCTTGTATAGGTTTAGGCATACAGTTTTTATTTGGTTTGCACTAAAATAAACTTTCCTTTCATGCTATTGCATTTTTCTCATTGTTTGCTTTAAATTAAGTTTAGACAATGCTCTGATCTAGAGCTGACCAAACAGAAGAGATTCACAGTTTAACTGAAAGTATGTTATGAATTATTCACTATTCAGTGTGTGTGTAAAACATGAAGAATCACATAATGAATGTTGACCAATTCTATCACGCTTGGTGAAATGTAAATCAAAAGAAAGCTTATTTGGTGGGCTACTACCTAGCATCTACTGATGCCAATCAGAACATGAACCTAATCATGTAACTATTAAACTCAAGATTCCATTGGGTAGCATTTTTCTCCGATACCTGAAGCATTAATCTTGGTTATCCATTTTGTGCTCATGCCTAAGCATGTAGCCTCTACTGAAGTCCAAGTCAGTTATGCAGGTAGAATAGCCTGGATTGTACTATGGTTATCCAAAGTAGTTTGGCTGGCTTACCTGTACTTAGTGTAGCACTTTCCCGAGTTCCTTGGAAAGCCCAACGTGTTATAAATCAAACCTACAAGCCCACACTTCGTAAAACTAAACCCACATTACAATTATCAACTAAGCTGTTAATTAATGGGTTGCTTGGTTATTTTGAAGAATGATCGGTATTAATCTGTCTCAGCAGTGGCAGCAGCTCAGAAAGGCCTTGGCCAATTCCCTGCATGACTTTAAGCATATCTTCCTCCTACTGGCACTTCTTTTTCTATGAAAATGGGTCCCTGAAGCTGTTACCGCTCCCACACACAACTTATTCTCCCTCCCTCCAACTCAGTAAGTAACTGATCCCAAAACAAAATAACAGGTTAACTGCCAGTACCATTTTGCCTGTTTATTGTTTTAGCTATTGCCCTCTGGATAGTTTGTCCCATATTTCTGCAAAAGGCACTTTTACAGCTTTTGTGCTTTATATGGATGTGTCTGTGAAGACAAACATGGACAGCACAGGATTATAGTAGGTAAGAAAATGGGACATCTTTTCAAGGTACTTTGTAGAGGCAGATCAAAATATCTGACAGAACAAGCTCAATGACACTTGTAAATTAAGTGGAAGTCTCCAAAGCATCTCAATTTCTATCACCCTGATATGCAATATTTATTTTAGTTTGATTTACCATCACAGAAACTGGATATGTGACTTAAAGCAAAAATATAGTTTGCTTCTAACAACCATATTGACAGTCAATGAAAATTTCACTGATAAAAGTCACATTGGAAAAACCAAGGCGAGCTTTGAAGTGATACCACCATGCAGCCTAGTTAGTATTAATAGGCACAGTGCAGTGACATAAAACCACAGTCTTCCATTGTAGCAGTTCTGACAGTTTCATTCAGAAAATGTTTGTGGCAATATTTAAATCAATCACCAGCTTCTCAAGAAAACACTTGATCAAGAAAGATTTGAAATGTGCTATGAAAGTATGCCTACATCCTAGCATAAAATGCTTCACTGGTTAAAATGAATAAGAGCAAAAATAACCAAAAAATCCAAGAATCCAAAGAGACTGAAGAATGATAACAGCATGGGAACAGAATGGAAAGGGGGAAGGATGGGATAATAGTTCTGAAGCAAACAGCTAATTTACTAATTCTTCACTCCTAATTCAGGATTTAAGTACCAAAAACTAAACTATCCACACAGGTAGATGACGCTCATTACCAGCAAGATCCAATATCTATGAGAAATTCCTGGCTTATACTTGACCTCAGCTTGGGTTTTTATAAAGGACTTTTTGTTTTATTCCAATAGAAATAAAAAAGTTATTGAAAGAACATTTCTTCCCTCCCACATATTTGCATTTCAAATCTTGCAGCATTGTGCTAGGGCATGACCAGAAATCATTCCAGCTGAGCAGAACAATTGCTTTAATCATAGTTATTGTAGCCTACCTCAAAGTTAAATATAATTATTAAAATTTAAAGAAAGCAGCAACCCAAACCCCTCAGGTATTCTAAAGTGCACAAGGACAATAGCTTGATGCTTGATTACACACAGGGAGGTGGTTGTTTGGACTTACGTCAGCACCTGGATGAAACACTTCTGGTTTATGCCCAATCTAGACAGCTGTGATGACAGCTGGCTGGAAGAAAATGTTCTTTTCCTCCAGTACGAGAAATATCTCACCTCCCACTGCCAAAACAACATGATCCTGTCAGTCCCATACAACTCATTATTAAGTCTAAATGACTAGATAGTGGTAGTGGTCTAAAGATCTTTGTCTCCTAGCAATTTGCTACAAACCTTACCTCTTTCCTGCAGTGGCAGTCTGGTTACGTGATACAGCCATCCATCACACCCAAGCAAGGTTGCTTGAATCCATTCACGGAATTTGGGAAAAAAGAATAAAGGGCTTTTACACTGCACAAACTTCAGGTTTGTGATGCACTGATGGCCTAAGACCAAAATAAGCACCACCACTGTGTGGAATAATGCCAGCGAAATCCCTTTGTTCTGATATTATAGTAATCATCTGTTAAGACACAACTACCAAGCTGCATCTTTAGCACAGGTAGTTTTTTCATCAATCCTGCCAGTCAAAGGGACGGGGTTTGAAAGGGACAGTCGAATCTGGCAAGTCAACAAATGGTTACGGGACTGGTGCCACAGCCAGGGATTCAGCTACTTAGACCATGGGACTTGCTTTGAGAAACCTGGTCTACTGGGGGCTGACAGGGTCCATCTGTCAGAGAAGGGGAAGAGCATCTTCGGTCATAGGCTTGCCAAGCTGGTGAAGAGGGCTTTAAACTACAGATGCTGGGGGAGGGGAACCTCAATCCATCCCACTCCTACCAGTTTGATGCCAGGGCCAGCACTAGATGCCCAGAGCCTGGAGAAGGAACACAGGT
>NW_008794159.1:654696-721997 GCF_000699145.1 Aptenodytes forsteri | reverse complement strand
ACTTTTTAGCAGGGCCTGTTGCGACAGGACAAGGGGGAATGGCTTTAAACTAAAGGGGGGTAGATTTAGACTAGATAGAAGGAAGAAATTTTTTACGCTGAGGATGGTGAAACACTGGCACAGGTTGCCCCGAGAGGTGGTGGATGCCCCATCCCTGGAAACATTCAAGGTCAGGTTGGACGGGTTCTGAGCAACCTGATCTAGCAACCATGGCAGTGGGGTTGGACTAGATGACCTTTAAAGGTCCCTTCCAACCCAAACTATTCTATGATTCTATGATCTTAATCTGCAACTCCTCCATGTCAGTCTTGCTTCTCTTGAGTCATGTATTTTATGACGACAAAGGTGAATCACATGGAACTGGAGAGAAAGTGCTCACATTTGAGAGGAGGGAGCTTTACAGTCCAGCGAAACTCCATATGAAGGTTGGATCTGGAATTTGATCTCTTTTTGCATCAACACTGGGATCCAGTTTGTTAATAATGTTTTTTCATCAGAACAGGTGAAGGAAATGGATTTTAACATCCTCCTTTTCCTATATTTTGAAGCCCCTGTAAACCAGTGCAACTCTATAAAAGATAAAGAGCTAATCCAACTCATACCAGATGAGGATCTGGAGCAGCAGATGCACATATCCCAAACACAGCCACAAAATGAAGAAGATCAGAAGGTGCGGAGAAGAACATCAGTAGAAGAACAGCTGTGTAAACCTCAAGGGAAACATATTTGGAATAAGTTCATCAATTTCATCAGTGTAAGGGAGCAGAAGCTGGCCACTGTGCAAAAAGTTACTTTATCTCAGATTGACATCAAGAGTGCAGCTTTGAACCCAAACAGAAGGCAATTGCCTAGAATGCTGAATGGCCTAAGAACGACCAGAGCCCCACTCCTTACAAGTCCCAACACCAATTGCTCTCTCCTGTTTTCTGCTGCCATTTAAGGAAGGATCAGAGAATATGGGGCAGAAGGTGATGTCTCCTGCCAGCGGCAGCAAGAATATCATGCACAGCTCTTTAGGGCTGCTGTTACCATTTCAGATTACTCTATTTGCAGGGCACAGATGCTCCATTTTGTTCATACTCCTGACAAGCCTTGACTCAGCTCCTCAGGACAGCTGAACATGCCCAGTCTTAAAATGGGCTGAAAGAATATTGCATGCCAGCACTGAAATCATTAACAGAAAGTGTGTATCTGATTGGGGCAGAATTCTTTTTGAGGTGGGGGTAATGTGTCCCTGTGACACAGGCATGGTGACATGACATGCCTTTGTTTTCCTAACATAAAGGACCTAAGAAGTCTATGTTAAGCATTAGCCAAATAAAGGCAGCTGATACCTATCTATTTAGGTACTAAGCAAGTGAATTGGAGTTGGAATTTTTTTTGTTCTGGCTGTTAGTTTATTGCAGCTGAATGAATGATATCCTCACTTTTCTTTATCGTTTAATCACAGTGTGCAAGCAAGAGACAAACAGGTACACTGTAAACCAGAGGAAATACTGAACTCTATTTAGGGACACATACAGCCCTGATCTGACTGGGGCTGAGAAAGAAGACATGGAAAAGGCATGGAAGTGGACATGGACATCAAAACTGCAAAAGCCACAGAGTCATGACTTCAACACCAGAGGCCGGAATAAGTATCCCACTAGGGGACATTTCAGGGAGGGGGAAGGAGGGGAGGCAGGGTGGGAAGGTTGAAGTCCTCCTACACCTGCCTCCTTCTCCCCCCACTAATTCTACACTGGAGTCATCTCCTAACATGCTTATTAGTGTATCATCTTCAACTGATTCTGATCCTCCTCCACTGCCAATGAAGAAGTAGCATCTCAAGCTGCAAGTCCAATCCTACACTGTGTTTAAATACCAAGCAGATTTAACCCTACACTTAAAAGCTGGGGGAGGGGGTAAGCATCACAGCTTGGAGAAGATTCTTCCTATTGCAGTTTGGGGGTAGAGGGCCGAATTTTGTCCTTTGGATTACTAAGCTTTTAAATACAATAATAGCACTTAAACCGTGAACCTACTTTAAAGCACTGAAGGACTGTTAATGAAAGCTTACATTCCCTAAACAATGTCAAAGATCCAGCAGCATTTCTTAACACACTGACTTTTCAGATATCACAATATGGGACACAACACAAAGCTGTACTTTTACTTGCTTAATAATATTATGTTTATCACGATCCCATAAATATTTCAAGTTTACTGGTACGATAAAGGCATATGATCTACACCTCATATGTTTTCCTTTGTACTTCCAAGGCAGTGAGGGAGGTTCATTTATTGTCATTATCATTATCTCCTCCTCTTACGCTTTCAACTGTTGTTTTTTACACAGGCTGCAGGCATATTAAAGAATCAGTTACCTTGACTTTGAAAGCAGCTATAGTTTTCACACCTCTCACCACCTGCAACAAGGGATTTCTGCAGGTATGAGTTAGATGCCAAGAAAGCTCCGTCTTCTGCCCTCTAGAGTTTCAGTCTCAGGTACGATGGTACATGGCACAGCACACTGTTTCATTCTCCCTCTATGACCTTCAGCAGGAACAGAGTTAACCAATGTGATATACTTTAAAATAGCTCCAGCCCTTTATGTGTCTTCCCACAGAATTAGCAGCACCAAGATCAGATCAGAGGAAACAAGTATCAGCTTTTACACTAATATTTTGTCATGTCCAAAGTAAGAGTAATTTCACCTTCCTTGTTAAAAAAATCTTACATAAAGTGTGAGGCAATGGGTGCTTGAAAAGAATGAAGTTAAACCTTTCTGCTTCTGTTGTATATCTGCTGTCCCTGCTAGACATATCTACAGTTTCTGAAGAACCTGAATGGAGCCTTGCAATTCTGAGAACTTGCCTATTTTTTCTTAGTGATATCAGCTGGTCTCCTTAAAAACCTTGCCTTGCAGAGCAGTGTATTTTAGGAGTGGTGTCTGATGTCATGTCCTCTAGAAACAGCAAAACACACAGTCTCTTCAAAGAGATTTTTGAAGTATGACAGCCAGTGGAGGCAGGAAAATGTAGAGGGTGTGAATAGCTTTAATCAGTTGACCCACATCTCCTCCAGGTCCCTCATATTAAAAAAAAAATAAAATATATCTTTCTCAGTAAATGTGGGCAGCTCCCCATATTTTTCTATTTCTGCATGAGTGTGTTAGACTTGTCAGGCACAAAAGCAGAAATGACAGATGAACCATCTTGCACCAAGAAAGTCTGACCTCTGAATGTTTCATAGAGGAATCTCTTTAGCTCTGACAGATGTGAAAGATACAACATTGTTACTTCAGGAAAGAGAACTGATCCCTCCAGGCAAGCCCATATCTAATAATTACGAAGGAAAGTTTTGTTATTCGTGCCTTAAACTAGCTTGAGATTATATAACCTTTTTGCATAGCAACATGATTTTTTTTCAGTAATTTCATTTAAATTTTTACATACAGAGAGCTTTTGATCACTAAGAAATCACCCTCAATTTTTACATACTAACAGGGCTTTCATTAACACATGAATGTGACTGAACATAGACCACTAAGCTTGTAACATCAATCCTGTCTCTTGCAACATTGTCTCTGAGGTAGATTTTTTCTTTATTTAAAATGTACTGGGGAAATGACAGAAACAACTCTTGATTTATGCATGCTGTAACAATGAGAGTGTTTGCAGCAAGAGAAATTTGAAAATAAAAAAATTACCTAACTATGAAATTCTGGGGGATAGTTCTAGAAAACAGTGGCACACACTTTGCGACTAGAGACATAGTCAATCTACTGTAGAGATGAAAAGTTCATTTGTGTATCTTTATTTTTTTCCAGTGAATTTAGGCTTATCCCTGCTCCTGTGCAACAAAACCTCCTGCTGTTTATTCCTCCTACAGACCACAGCCAAATTCAGGGAAAAATCCAGAGGTGCTTTATAAAAGAACAATCATCAGCACTGCTCCTTCTAGCTTTCTAGTACAAAGTGTCCAGAGAAGACTGTGTGAGCACTAGGAACGAGGATGGTTCACTAGCTCTTTTGCATATGGCAAGAGACAGCATATCTGCAGCATTTTCAGTTTTGAGAAGGCTGGCTGACCCATACTAAACCCTAGCTTAAGCAATAGAAGGCAACTTCTAGTTCTTTACTTTCACCTGCCTTGCAAGAGCCAGGGGCAGGAATTAGAGGGCTCAGAGATGCCACTTCATGTTATGCATGGGACACAGAAATTGAGTACAAGTGCAAAATACACTTTTCATTTCACGAATCCCCTGAAAAGCACTAACCCAAGAAGGGAAAAAAGGGAGGAGGAGGCAAGCTCACAGCCCACTTTCGGACTTCACTGAGCACAACTGACTCCTCCCCTCTTAGCCACATATCTACTGTATCACCACATCCAGCCAGGGACCTTGGGGTGCAAAATAGCTGAAAGCTACCCTCAGGATGAGAGCAAGGCAGCTGGTCTGTGGAATTTGGAGTCTGTGTTTCATGTTCTGCCTTTTCTGCATCTTTCTTCACCAAACGACAGCTAAAAGAAAACTGAAGTTTGTGTCCATAGTAAGTAGATAGTTCACGGGCAAATGGAATTTCTTCAAAACCTGTCACTTACTGCTCTTCTTGTACTCTAGGGCAAGGGGGCACTTTTTGAATATTTAGGTGTTTCCTGCATATTCAAAATTCAATATTGCACTGTACAAAAAAATCCTCAATTTTAAATAAGAGTTTATAATTTTGTCTCCTTTGTGCAGTCCTAGATGAACTTAACTTTCTGGATTGAAAAAGAATGGGTTTTTTTAATAGCACTAAGAGAGGAATCACATAGGATTCTTTTTTAAATTGTAAAAGAGGATTTCATAACTAAATATCAACTGTGCAAAAACCCTCTTTACCATGGAAGAGTTTCCACTTTTCCAGTGGTTTCAGTGGATTAACATGCAAAACAAATTTCATTATGTGAAACCCAAACAAGTGTACAATGGCATTGAATAAGCAACACAGAACCAGCGCTGTGAAACTAATGCTATTTGCAATGATTATGATGTACCGTTTGTTTGCAGGAAGCCTGAATCTTGTTCTGAACATCGCACATGCTTGTAAATCACTTATATACTTTTTGTGCTGCAGTTTTTATTTCTCCCTACTTGGATTAAGAAATAAAAAAAATCTGGTGGGAAAATTTTAGAATTATATGACACATATCTACAGGAATTATGCTGGACAAAGAAAGAATTCATTGCAGGAATGAAAAATCTTGATGTATCTTTATAGATGTATCTTTTATCTGAAGTGAAATTCCAGAACAGGTTCAATGTTTTCAGAGTAACAGTTTAGTCTGTATTTAGATATTAGATGACACTTTCATCACCTCTTGTGATGAAAAAGTCAACACGTGGCTTTTTAAAGCTGATTTCTTCCAAGAAAGAGTACTTCACAGCAGTCAGCCACAGAAACTGTATCTAGAGCAGTAGTTTGAGTTTTTTCCTTCCAAATTCCCAGTTAGCCCTACCAAAATATTACTGTTCTAATATTTCTGGAAAATTACTTACATGCTTCTGTTTGTTTTCTGTTTATTGTGGTCTATTATTTCTGTTGTGGTCTATACCTCCTAAAATACATAAAACCTCTTCAAAATATATTAAGATATTTTATAGTTTTTATAACTTGCAAAAATTTATTTGAGCTAATTACTTTTCAAATGCCAGGAAAAAAAGAAGCGTTACGTTTGTCTAAATAAATCAAACAAGTATTGTAGCTATCTAGACCCAAGTAAAGCACCATGAATATATTTAGCATCTGTCAGATACAGTACTCACTGTCATCGCATATTCCTTGTGACTGCACTAATTATATCCATTACAAAAATCCCAGTAACGTGAAGGGAATTCCATCTATTTTACCAGGTATTTCGCCATGGCGATCATACCCCACAGGAGTTCTTTCCAACCGACAAGCACAAAGAAGTTGCAAGGCAGCAGGGATATGGACAGCTTACCAAGGTGCGTTTGCTTACCTGGGCCAATATACTGAAATATTGGAATGTGGTCTGTTGATATTTGTTTTTTGGAACTTTGTTTTCACTTGGAGAAAGGCGGTATTAAGTTGCCATACACAGATCTCCAAAAGGACAGCCAAAGAACTTACCAGGAAGCTACAACTATGAGCAGTCACTGATTTTAAATGACACCGAGTCAGCCTGTTCTGGCCCAATAGCAGCATATGTTGAGCTGTTCGATTGCAGACTGGGGTCTCCTGGGAGGAGCCAGGCACTGGTGACCACCGCAGTTCACCTGAGACAAAACATGGAGCTTTAACCATCAGTAGCATAAGGTGGTGTAAGTGCTCACAGACCACCCTCAATCTCTGCTGAGCAGGAGTGCTTCCTAGCTCATGAACTACTAAGATCAGTACTAGCAGAAACTTCTCTCATGCTATGCCAGGGAAAGTTGATTTAAAGCTCAGCTATTTTAGTGCAGGCATTGGTGGAATACAGCAGAGCTGAGCTCGCACACAAGTATCAGCTGATGGTAGCGACTAGCAGCAGCTAAGGCAACTGCAGAGTCCTGTAACTACAGCAGTACTGCTTTTTTTCTCCTGTCTTCTTTCCTCCTTCACTTTAGAAAGGAAAAAGGTCTTTATCAAAATAATATGAAATATTATCTATTTTTGGTTGTAGGAATGGGTGCATAGCTCACTTCTTGAGCCTCTTACACTATTCTGTTACTTCTACAGCTTGGCATACAGCAACAGTATGAGCTTGGCCAGTACATGCGGAGGAGATACTCGTATTTCCTGAGTGTTGTATACAAGCAACGTGAGGCAAGTACTGGATCTGGGAGGGAGGATGTTTTTCATGGATGCTAATGGGACTTCCTGAATGCATGAGAGTCTGAACCTGGTACGATTGGAGATAACTCAATACCTATTGAATTCAATGTAATTTCAAAGTATCCCTGAAACTGGGGCTCAACATTTATTCAGGCTGATGGTTAACTGAAAATCATGCGAAAAGTTTTTTAGGCTGTATATCAGGTTCAGATGCCTCACTGTTGTATGGCAGATTAGCTATGTTGGATATCTCCAATTCTACACTCCATATGGGGTGCAGATACAGCTTAGTTTTCTTTTAGGTTCAGTGCATACACGATGTCCCAAAGCCTAGACGGTCAAATGGAGTCAGTCTTACGCTTTTCACTAGGACTCTTAAGGGAACTGCTACCATGTTGCAGCTCCCGTGCCGACCAAAATTTTATTCAAAGGCCCTATTCCAGCTTCACTATTTCTCCCTCCCCCTTCTTTCTCACAGTCCTTCTTCATTCCACTCTACTTTAATGCCATCTTCCCCAGCACAGTACCAGTCCCCTTCTTTCCTACCAAGAGAAAAAAAACAACTAACAGGAGAAATGACCTTCCAAAACTTTTTTTTTTTTTTTTTTTTTTTTTTTTTTTTTTTTTTTTTTTTTTTTTTTTTTTTTTTTTTTTTTTTTTTTTTTTTTTTTTTTTTTTTTTTTTTTTTTTTTTTTTTTTTTTTTTTTTTTTTTTTTTTTTTTTTTTTTTTTTTTTTTTTTTTTTTTTTTTTTTTTTTTTTTTTTTTTTTTTTTTTTTTTTTTTTTTTTTTTTTTTTTTTTTTTTTTTTCTTGCTTCAGATTTATGTTCAAAGCACTGACTGTGATCACACACTTATGAGTGCTCAGGCAAGTCTTGCCGGGCTGTACCCACTGACACAGGGCCAGATTTGGAACCCCAGAATCCTTTGGCTGCCAATTCCAGTTCACACGGTACCACTGTCGCATGATAATGTGAGTATAAACTAGGGGCATTTGCTTTCCCTTAATCATTAGTAAAATACCTAGGATATGGGATGAAGGGGCAGGATAAAAGGCATGGTAAAGGCAATGAAAAATACATTATGTTACAAGCATTGTGCAGAAAGGCCTAATAAGCTGATTAGAAATATTGTCAAGAGTTTCCACAGGAATGGACTTACATATCAGAGACCTGGAGTCAACAAAAAATGAAGAAAAACAGAAGTCCTAGGTACAGAGAAAAAGAATTAACCTATAATGTGAGTAAACCACTACAGAAATAGATTAATCCTAAACTTATCACAAACATGAGTTTGTTTGTGTGAGAAGAGGAAGCATACCTATTCTCACTCGTGCTTCAACATTTCTTAGTCCACAGCCAACGGAAAAGACAAAAGAATTGTGCTGGGATTTTCATTACAGTGAGAATTGAGTCACAGGATTGTTTTTCATGCACTTTGAAGGGTTGGTGGGAAAAGTAAAAGGGAAAAGGAAGTAGGACTCGGGGCTTTAAGAGCATGAATTCATAGGGCAATGTATTTATTTATCTCCCTTCCTCAACTCCTCACCTTGGAGCTGTAAGGAATTGTGTGGATAGCTGCTCTGTAGCCTGCATATACTTGTCCTAGAGGGGAAAGCTGGGCAGCTGAGTGGAGCTGGAGTTTCCCATTTGTGGAAAACCTATGGTAAAAAGCTAGGAAAGATCAGGAGTGTGCAGTACGAGTCCCAGTTTGGGAGATGAGGTTTGCACATCTGATGCAAGATAAATTGTGTGGGCTTACAAGTCTAGTTAACGCAGTCTGTGCTGATAGGGGACTCAGGTTAAATAGGGACATGGAGCAATGGTTCTCACCTCGGGGTGATGAGAGTATGGAGACACGTCTTCCTGTTCATGCACACAGCCTGGCGTAGAGTCAGGGGCTGCTTCTGACACTGTCACAGATGGTAGTACCCCAGCAAACAGTCAAGAATAGCTGGCCAGTATCAACACCATTAGCAAACTCAGCAAGCCGGTGCTGTACCTCATTCACATCTAGGGGAGCAAGTAAGTTTATTCAAACAAATCATAAAGTCATGAACGCATACACATTTTTCATACTCTTTTCAACTATTTGTGTTTTAAGTCTATTCGCCTTTACTACATATACAGGCTAAGCTTGAGACCACATGGATCCCACTACCCAAAACAAGTGTCCATCATTTATTGGTAAAGTCATGCCTGTTCATGAACCATATTATGGTTATTATGGTTATAATTCAGAAATACTTTCCTACTTTCTGGAATAGATAGATTATATTTCTAAAAAGATAGAGGAGCTGCTGTGAAGCTTTCCAAGCTAATTTTCCCTTCAGGACTCTCAAGTTCTTTTAAAAGTTCTTTTAACTGTGGGACTATATAGATAGAGCTTTATTACTGGAAAAAGGACAAAAAGCTCATTAGAGAAAAACACTAAGAATATCTCAGTGTCAAATTTTGTTTTAACTTTTGTTTAAAATTTAACACAAAAAACTTCAAACAAGAATAAACTCCGTTTAGCTTAGATAAATGAATTAACAAATTCTTAAGTTATCCCAGTCACATGTAACCTTCAGCCTTCATATGTCTTGAATTAATGAAAGACAAAAGCGAGTTACAGAAACTTCACAAGTTTCTACGATTTAGCTGAACTAAATGAAGCTGCGGTAAGTCCACTTAATACAGCTGAGTATGCACAAAGGCTCCTATTGCAGTCCAGCTGCTGCTTGGTAATTTGTTGCAAAACGGTGACGGTGTGTTTAAAAAAAGACTGAACACGAGTGAAATCATCCCTGGGGAAGCCAAGCACAAAGCAGTTTGTGGGTACATGTGTTAGTCTTCTGTCAAGGTACAAATTTCACCTTGTGTAGATGAATCCTTTAACTTTGAACTACTGCAGCTATTACTCCTCCAAACATTTAATCGTTATTTTGTAAGCAGTCATCAGTATGACTCTTACAGTCCTGAAGATGAATATCCTTGAAAACTACATTCCGGAATTATTTTTCAGCTTGTCCTAACTAGTGCAGCCAATCAGAACAACAATCCTGCAAGGGTATATTGAATTGCAGAACAAGAAGCACCTTGCCTAACTAACATTTTGCAATTTTCTTTTCAGTTGTTATACTTACCTTTCTCACACTGCCCAAGATACAATGAGCTTCTGAGAGAAACCTTTGCAACAAGGGATTTCCAAAGGCAACTCAAGCAGTACAGGGTAAAGTATTTTCAGTTCTGGAAATCTAATTAAAATGTACCACTTCTGCCCACATTATCTAACAGGTAGGTTTAAAAAATGGCAGTCAATATGCTCCTTCCAGATCTCTAATCTTCACAGTGGGTGTAGACAACATACACAAAAAACAATTACAACATTCTAGATCCAGCTAGACTGGGCTATTCCCATCAATTGAAAATTGCAAGTAATGGAAAAGATAAATTATTGACTACCTTGCAAAAAAGCAGTCCACCTACCTTCTAGAAGAACAGACAAAACAAAAACTCAGATCAAATCAGTGCCAATACCTCTCAAATCACTCCAATACCTCTCTCTGTTTACTCCCATGTAAAGCAACTTCTCCAACATCTCTGTCTATACAATTCTCTGCTGGTTCAGATTCCTCTTCCACCACCAAATGGTCACAGCTCAATTCCCCAGATTTTCTAGAACAGCCTCAGTGCTTTCGTCAAGTACCTGTTCATGTCTCACACCCAAAGTCTTCATTCAGGTGCTCACTTATATTTTGTTCTTGCCTCTGTAAGGCATCCTTTCCTTTCTTTCTCCACCATCAAAATCTTTGCCATGAGTATGTAATCACTTGTCTATTCTGCTGCAACCTTCTTCTTCACAGGTTTATTCAAAATTACACTATCAAACTCACCTGTTTTTCTATAATCTTTAACCACTGACCTCAGCCATCTATCTCTGGCTCTGCATCTGGGTATTATATGCAAGTGAATCACAATTCCTAGTTTTACCAAATTTACATCATACCTCCCTTCTGCTCAGTACCAACGTCAGAGTAATTCTGTTTATCACACTTCCTTTAAGCACTTTTTGGATTTCTGCCAGACTTCCTCATACACCTGTGTCCCCTCTACTCTAACCCCTTCTGAACATTCCCACCAAGCATAAACCACCACCATACTTCAAACCTGAACTCAGATCACCAACCTTGTCTAGATGAATAGGCCAAATTCTCTTACCACTAGGCAGTAGTTCACTGCTTAAGTGCAAAGTGCAAAGACTATCTTGTTTCTAAAAATTAGTATGTAGTAGTATGGCAGTGTACAGAAATGATGTAAAAAGGCCCTGTGTACTACAAGTTTGCTTTTTTGTATTCCAGCCATTTCTGAAGTTTTTAGCCACTCATACAGGATACCCGTTGAAGAAGTTGAACACTGAAAGAATTTAGAAGCTCTCTGACACTTTACAGTATGAGGTAATTAATATAAAGAAAATTCCCAAGGTCCAATAGAAATACTAACACTTCCTCAAAACTGGTTTTAGCTCTTATTTCTATTGTTTGTAGGACATCAAAAGAAGGTAGGTCTGTGCTTCCAAACTTTTTTGAACCACAGGCTATTTTCAGCTTCTTCCCCAGAAACCCTCACCTAACATCAAACTTGCAACTGAAAATCCTGTAAAGACACTATGACTGTGTGAGGCTGCTGTGGGTCGTCCACCACTATAAGGAACACAAACCAGTGGCCTACCAAATCCAATATTCTGTCAGTGACTGCATATGGAGAATTAGGCAAAAGCATACCTTGGGATAAAATTGTCTTGTTACTCCTCTAAACCCCATCACAGAGATAAACAGGAATAACATTTGTTGTTGGCAAAGTAACGTAAGCATCCTTCCACAAAGATTTTATACAAATTGTATAAGGAAGAGAAGTCATAATTTGCATATGGACAGTAGTGGTCAGAGTATTTTCAGGAATTAAGCAGCCATTGGAATGACACAACTGGCTATTTGTGCAAGTTTGGGAACCTGTTCTTAGCAAAGGAACCAGGCGTATCACAAAGAAGCATGGATTTTATAACAAAAGGGATACTGTAGTGCCCAACTGTCATGGGTATCTGGGTCCCACAGTCTGGTACCTCTGACTGGGATTTGAAAAAATCCTGAGTGTCCTTAATTTAGCAACAAGCCCACTTCATGTCACTTCAAAAGTCTAGACTTATCTCAGCTGAAGCAAGTGAAAATTGCAGAGTCTTGTGTTAAAAATTTATTTTTGCAGGCAGCATTCACTACAAATGCTTTAATGCAGAATTATTTTTAAACTCAAATATTAATGATAAATTGGTCATCAGTACTGAGATATCCACTAGAAAACTGAGGGTGGATCTAAGGTGGATTTCACAAGCAATATGTAATACTTGGGTGTGATGCTAATGAATTTACCTCTGTCCTGCAGTTTCTCAAAGGTCCAACTTTGGTCAAAGTAGTCTTGGATGGAATGTTAGCCAGGGCCTTAAGTTAAATGAAATGTTAACATGTTGGGACACCTCACTGTAATTTCAGTGAGGTCACCTTTCCATATTTTCCAAATGCAGGACAGCTCAGGGCCACAACTTTTTATTTCAATTGTTATATCATACTGAGAAACCTGTGTCACCAGAGAAATATGCAAAATTGACAACTCCCATCAGGGATCTAGCTAAATGCTGGAAGACCAAACCAATTAGTTGGGTTTTTCCTTCTAGTGTTAGATTTGATGAGCTTTGGTCATTCATACTACTCAGTGAAGACTCTGGGGTTATCAAGACATCTGCCATAAAAGCCACTCTCACCCTTTCAAGCATACAGAGAGAGCTTTCTTACATAGTTTTTTAAACACAATTCATGAAACTACAGTAGCATGCATTTCTCTGTATTTGTTATTATTGGCTAAGTGTCATCTGACTTTCAGGTAACCCGGAGACTGAGGTGCTTGCTTGCCCACAGCACTGTCTTAAATAGCATGCAATTAGCCAATTCTTTCCTCAAGACACAAATCACATTTGTTGAAAGAAAAAGTGATACATTGTGACCTGAGCTGGTTTAACCTAACATGTTCTATTGTTTCACTTGTGCAAACAAATCCTTTAAGTAGTTGGCATTTTCCTTCAAACTTGTTACAAGAACACTCCCTCTGGTGAGCTCAGCCCAATGGCTCACATTCACGGAGGTTACATTGAACTAAAGGAAAGATACCAACCTTGTTTAAACAGGAATTCAGGGTAGTGCGAACCAGGAGTGTTGGGCATACCTTTCCTTCTCACAGTTGTGACCATTAATATATCTTGGGCTGTGTCCCTAAGGAAAGACTAATCCATTCCACTTCAGCTTCAGGACTGCGTCACTATCCAATAGACCTGGTATACATAGGTAGGAATTCCATCTATATGTCTAATCCCTATACATGTACCTCATACTCTGGTACATCCAAATTACAGCTATACATATTCCTACTTGATCTCTGGATCTCACTTATACCTCAGTGCTGCCAGCCCTTAAAATCCTGGCATCTATATAGGATTTGTTTCAGTAAAGATCTCGGATATATCTCAGTAGGCGGCTGAAAAAGAGAGTCATAAAGTGAATTTTTTGCACCTGACAACTGCATTAGCAATTGGCATAAATAATGCCAGTTGCTTTTTGCATAATAATTTTTAGTATTATATTTCCTCTTCTTGTTGAACACTGCCCTTCAAATTTGTTTTAAGCAGTGTGATGCTATAAATAAGAAATCTACAGCTGTCTAAATGCAAAATACAGTCATTATTTTTATAATAAAATAAGAGAAAATGTTACTTGAGTGAAACATTCAGAATTTGTTCTGACAAGCATTTTGTGCCAGAGCAAACAACATTTAGCAGTAGGAATCAGTAAGAAAATCACCATGTTTTCTTTCTTCACTGTAGGACATTAACAATTACTCTTTACCTGTTTGGGCTACTCATGGTGTCAGGACCAAGCTGATAAAGCTCTCAGAATTGTTATTGCAGGCGGAATTTGGGTTCCACAAACAAACACAAAAATCACGTTTGCAGGGAGGTAAGCCGAATTCTTACCCCATTTAAAACCAAGAGTAGAATGGGAAAGAAGAAAGGGTATATAATAAACATTGCTACTGATTCCATAGTAGAACTATGAAAGATGCCATGATGTGGATATTGGTGATCAGCACTGAAAAATTTTGATTAATGGGAAGAGATGTGGTGAGGATGTGAATCACGAATATCCTAATCCAACATTATAAAGGTGGTACCGTTTTGGTTACCCTGTATAAGAAATCCAAAGTAATACACAGATTCTTGCTGAACTGAATCAAGTCTGAATTTAATGTAAGCCACCATGCTTAACTTACTTAACAAAATATTATTTGTAATAATCTCTAGGATGGTAACTTTGTTGCCTAACAGTTTTTATATTCCATTACTGAGAGTACTAAAATGAGATTATTAAACTGCTTCTAAACTCAGCAAATAGTAGCTGAAATTTAAAAATAGTTTTTATCTTTTTAACCACTCGTTCTCCTCCATTCATCCACTGTCACCCTTTGGGCGTCATTTTTGTTTTATATGGACACTGTACAGTAAGGCTCTGTGAGCTACAAGGACAAATCACATATAAGCACGGGTTAATTTGTTTGTCTTTTTGGAGCTCCAACTTACAAAACTAAGCACAAAGTTCAAACCTCTGCTCTTGCTTTACTAACAATTGCTATTAAAAAATGTGCCAGTAGCTGAAGACAATACACGTGTCTAACTCTGCTAGAGTGTATAGTTCTCATTTTAGGATTTTAATTTGTTGAGATTCCAACCTTATGCTAGCATACTAGCACAGCCATTGATTTAATTCATATAGTTTGTCTTACAACTTTTCAGCAGTTAACATTAACAAAATACAGACAACCACATAATTTAAGAAGGCCCAGAGTCCAAAGGATGTGCTCTTTCTTTTTCTCTGGAAATCAGGAAGCCAGTGGAGTTACACAGAAAAGAGGGTGGTATTCATTAGCGTGCTCTTCTTGCACTGTTCCGCTGGCACAAAGCAGCTGTGAATGCACTGTTTGAAGCTGTTGAGGCTATTAGGGATCCCCAAAACACTTTGCACAGAAGCAAAATAGGCCCAGTGTTCATATAAAAGATATTATCAGAATTAACCAGGGCACTCCGCACAAATTACCTATAAAGTCAATTGAATAAATCTGGTGCATTTAAAGACAGATTGTGTTAAAACAGTAACAAGTGATACAGATGTTAACACAAGCATCCCTTTCATTGCCATTGCTTCCCCATTTTCTTTCAGGTATTCTTTTAAAAACTATTCTAAAGCATATCTCAGATGCTAGAAAGACTTCAAACCAGCAAAAAATGGTTATGTATTCTGCGGTGAGTCCTTTCTGTTTCTTTTATGCTCCCTTTCTGGAGGTATTAAATGCAGTGAAAGCCATGAAACTTTATTTCCTTCATGAAATACAGCTACAAGCATTTTTTATTCGGTTAACCTTAAATATCGTTGGATTATTTTCATTCTTTAATGAACACATACTACTTTGAAACCTGCAGCATTCCATTTTCCACTTGATGTCATGGCTTGTTTCATTGTAATATTTTTTTGACTGAGCAGAGAACTGGAAAAACCATGCCTCATGTTTTATTGAACCTCTATCACAAAGATAATTTAGAAACAAACCTCCTGCTTCCTCCATCGTTTTCAGATGCAAAAGGAAAAAAAAAGAAAAATGAAGTTAAAATTAGTTATTTTAGAAGTTCTTATGAAGACAGTTACTCAATTATGACTTTATACTTTTGTTTAGAATGTGCAAACACTGTCATTGGAGAAGGGAATTTTTGGATTGCTCTCGGTAAAAAGCTCCTATTTCTAAACTGCAGTTAGATTATGACCTATCAGGTATATATCAGCCAAAGAGCTTACTGATCTGATCTCAAATAGTGTTTACTTAACACACGAAACCATTAGTTCTTTTTATAAGAAATTTTAACAGCTCCTACTAACTTTGATAAGAACTGCAAGTGACTAAGACTTCTTAAATATTTACATATATGTATACTTTATACAGGCAGCATTTCAGTTTGTTCAGCCATAAAAGGACAGTATTTGCTCAACGTTGCAGAGGGCAGAGGGCAAGTATTAATGAGGCCACACAAGTAATGTTAAGTGGACAGATAATGTGCTGGACATATTGTTAAATAATAGGTACATGCAATCATTTTCAATAGGCCTTTAATCAAAGGTTTCCTGTATTTACAGCATGCAGCCACCATTGTTGCCTTACAGATGGCACTCCATGTCTTCGATGGGAAACTGCCTCCTTACAGTGCCTGTCATTTTTTTGAACTTTACCAGGAAAAAAATGGGCAAGTATCTGCAAGCCGTACTGTTAACATATTCTTTTTCTAAAAAGCAATTTACTGATACCCCAGACTAATTAAACTGGATACACAAGGTTCACTACACAGGAAAAGATTACAAATTTATTTTAATTATATAACTGGACTCAATTTAGCAGTTACTGACAGTAGCAGAATCACAGCACTGCAGCCTGAAAATCCTCTATATATTGCTTCATTACAGTTATGAGAGGTTTTACTCTACCCTTTTTATCTGTTTAACTCCTTGACTCTCTACCAAGAAGACAAACTACATGCAAATTGGTGCTGACCATCTATTGTTTAAAAAGATCTCTTCAGAGTACTAATGATACATATTAATAGCCAGGCAAATAAGCTGGCTAAAAGTTTGTCCCAAAGTACAATCACTACAACACAGAAAGGCTGTGTGGTTCTGCATACCTAACTTTATTTTGAACCTTCTGTATTTTGAAACAGGCAATACACCATAGAAATGTACTATCGGAATAATTCTTTGAGAGATCCTCACCCCCTCACTCTCCCTGGCTGCAAATTTCGCTGTCCACTGGAGAGATTTACTCAGCTGGTCTCCCCAGTCCTAGTACACCATTGGACAAGAGAATGTAGGATGTAGGACATAAAAAGAGGTAAGTTAAGTGCTTTGGGCACCTGTACCCAAAAGTAAAGTCAGGATTACATCTTCTGCCAAGAGCTCATTTGAAGTAACAATCATTTTCATAAGGATCTGGTCTGAAATGAAAAATAGTCAGATTCAGTAAGACAGATTGTACCCATGGCCATAATTTCTACTCCATTGATACATTTATCTATTCCAGCCCAACTTTCTGGTGAAATGGAATCAAGGCTGATTAGACTTTAGGGTATTTTTCATGGGTTTTTTGTTTCAGTACAGTCAAAAAGACCTTCAGTTACCGAGGAAGCAGATACAAATGCACTGAATTATAACAATTCACCTTATCTTCTCTAACTGTAGAGTATTTGTCTGAGCTGATTAACAACATTATGCATTCCCTTGATTTTAGAAGACATTCAGAGATCAAAACAGATGAATATTGAATAGTGTATCAGACTGGTACTTACCAGAATGTCAAACATATACAGACACACATTGGCATACTAACGCATCCCCTAGTAGGTTGTCTGTATCTCCACATTAGGATGTCTAACTTTCCATTTTGACCACTGGTGATATTTACGTTTGCAGAAAGAGGGAACAGGAAGGCAGAGAATTACATTGTCTCTCTTGTATCTAGCTCTATATTCCTTAAGGGAGATGAAAAGCAAACAGGCCCCAGGATTCAAAAGTGTCCCCACTTTTTTGATGATCAAATGTTGTACCTGATGTTAAAAAATCCCATATGGCCTTCTGAATCACTGATCTCAAGAAGAATTTGAAATGTCAGATATTAGAAGAATGCAGGCAAGCCAATTCACCTGGTTGCAAATAATTCCTTGTTAAATATCTGGAATCCATTAACAGACTGGAGATAGTTTAGCCAGAGTGAATGAATAATTAGCAACTAATGATTCACTAAACACATTTCTTCACTATATTCATTGCTCACAAATTCTCAGGAAACATATCAGAAAATTACCACATTTAATTGCAAAAGGTAATTTGTCAGGGGGAGGGGGAGGTTGGTTCTGACTATTTTTTTTTTGGCCAAGGAACTAATACAGTCAGTCATGGAAGATCGTGATAAATACTTCATGTTTATACTGTGGTGCTTATTAATCTAAGTTTTGTGGAAATTAGTTCCCCTCCTTCACAAAGCAAACTGTGTAACTGACCAAGTAAATAAACAAAAAAAATACCATATAATCAAAATTTGGCATTAAAAAAGATACTAATATTTAGCCTTTAAGTTCAACACAAAGGCTGCACATTGTTTCAATTCTCAAATTTTGCTTAAGTAGAAGCTAGATGGTGTTCAGGCATTTTACACCAAGTCCAGCATCACTGCTCACAACTGCCTTCATTAGTAATCCTGAGTGCTGAAAACACGTATGGATCACAAAAGAGATTACAACCAAAACTGACGCTTCAATCAAAATATTTGATATTGTCGTATCAAGATTTGACACTTTCCCCTATTTTATCCTGGTTCAGAATGGTTCCATCTCAGTAACTGTTGGGGCCAGATCCTAATTTGGGGGCTCATAACTCTTTTCCTGCAGGCAGAAGTTTTAAACTCTCTGATGTGGGTGAGTGGCACTTGGGAAAATGCCAAGGCAACGCTGCCCCACAGCCTGCACAGTGCAGCACACTGACAGAGGGACTGCACTGTGCTAAACCACTGTGCATTACCAATTCTCAGTCAATGCAGATAGGCTGGAACAGCTGATCTTTAACACCAGGAAGCTAAACCAAGCTGAAGAGTGATGCAAAGAGTTTACAGGTCACATTTACACCTAACATACACAGCTGCAATATCACTGATTTCAGCCGTTTTCAGCTTTGTCAAAAATCATCTCAAATATTGTCCTTTGCTAATGCGTATGTTAATACTTTGATTATACATGCATCAGAGCATTTGATGAATAGAAGCCCATAAATGTGATTTTTTTGAATGAAATACAGGAGTGTGACTGAGCTCAAAAATTTACCTTACATAGCTATTCTACGCAGAGACACCATTTCCGAAACGTAGAGTTGTTTCCAGAAAATGCTTAATTGAAGTTTCATGGAGATGACTTATGTCCTCAGTACAAGAAAATACAGGGGTTGGACAAGTATTGCTATTACAGGTCACACAAGAGAGTAGCAGTATTTGAGGGCGGTATAAATCAGAGCCAAGTTCCTCCACATGACGAAGACCACAGTGTGGAACATAGGAAGTGAAGACAGCTCAGCATATTTAGGAAAGAGATAATACATTTCTCTGTGCTCTTTTGGCTGCTCAGGAAAGTTTCAGTGTGGATTGGCTCACCATTTCAACAGACTTTTCCTCATTCCATCAAAATGGGAGCAAATCTGTTAACTCTTTTGCACTTAGTCTGAGCTACCCACTTGTTGAGGTACTATTAATAGATTTGCCATGTTTTTGGAGAGTGAGGCCATATGCTAAGAATGATTCTCTCTTTTTGTCTTACCTTTAGGTGTTCCCTCCATGATCTTCAGTGTGATTAGCTTTTGAAACAACTCCTCCCACACTGTGATGTGACTACAGTCTAACATTTCTCATTAACTTCGATCAGCATGACCAACAGTCTCCTGATCTCTATCAAAAGAAAACATTCCTCAGTACAACAAAACAAAATTATAGAAAGCGGTGACTTACCCTTCATGAACATTCGCTTTATTTTATCAAGTAGTAAAACCCAAGTGTAATATGAAACCAGAGTAATTTTTCAAGACCTACTAATTCCAAAGGGACTTTGGCAGAACTAATTCAAGAATGCAATTGTAGTTATAGTGTTTTGGAGGGCTATAGCCTTAATTTACAGCAAAATTGGAAAATACCTCTGAAGGAGTGTTGCCCTCTTTTGAAGAATGAGACAAGAACTTCCAGAATTGGTGAGGGAAGCAGTACTTCAAAAGGAGCCCCCAAAAGGAGGAGTCATTCTAGTGTCCTTATACTTTATTTTATTCAAGAAGTAATGAAGCATTTTACACAAACAGATCCCAGAAGCTACAAAAATGAGGATAATGGCTATTTACTTACCAAAGAGATGTCTTTCTTTTTCTTTTCTCTGTTTTATACATGCACAAATATCCCACCTCTATACAGAAGGAAGGTGAGACTTATGGAAAGAACGGACCATGGATCTAGACCTAAGAGAAGCCTACAAACAGCCATGAAAATCTAGCAGGCAATTGGCTGACCCAACAGGGCTTTCGGATATTAAGTCATTCTATCTCTTTCCAAAAAGACAGCAAGGCTGAGTGTTAATTTTGAAAGAAAAATCATTTGTGGTTTCAAATAGCTTTTCAAACACCTTCCTTTTGTTATGTTACCTTGATTGTATACTCTGATCTGATCATATAAAGTCTGTGCTTCAGGGAAGTCTGTAAGTCCATGCTGTTCTTGACATTAACAACAAAAAGATCCTACTGGCAACACAAAATAAAAAAATCCAGAGCTACATGCTAGTTAAAACATGCAGAACGTGCGGGGCAATCCTTCACTAGTTACATTTTCTAATAGTGCTATTGCGAAAACAGTTCGTGTTCTTACTACAAAAGCTGGATTAGAACAATCAGTCAGATGCAACTAACTTCTGAAAATAGTGGGCACTTCTTTGCTTGAAGAACTAGGCTTTCTTATTTTTTATTTTTTCACAGTGGATAGGACCTTTGTCAACAGCCTTGTTGCCCGCAGGTCATTTCAAAGAGAACCAGAATAATAGATGACATGCAGAAAATTCTTACATTCTAGCTTCCTTTCCTTGGACCAGGCTTTTAAAATGGATGCTAAGCCTACGAAAGGTATATTCCTTTTTAGAACTACAGCATACGCAGATAACTGGCCTACGAAAGGTATATTCCTTTTTAGAACAGCATACGCAGATAACTACTACTCCATAAGCTACAAAAGAATCAAAAGAATAAAAAGATCCCTTTCCCCTCTAGCAAGAATCTAACTTTCAGAATTCTCACTGTAAAAGCCCATTCTCTTCTCAGCAGGGCCCAAGCAACAACTCCTGCGTTTCCTAAGCCAGCATAGGAAACACAGTTCATCAAGAAGAGTTGTAGTTAGATTTCACAGCAAAGAAGTTCAAACACATAGATAACAATAAATTATTCCCTCTATTGAAAAAATGCAAGCCCTTTTACCATAGCATCCAAACAAGGGTAAAAATGTTTTCCAACAGCATGAGACAACCAGTTCTAGCTGCTTCTTAACGCAAAGAACAAGAAGCTTGTTTTTTCCATATTACCTTAACGTCCATAATAGACACCAGCAGAAAGCCTTCTTTGGTCTGGCAGCCCTCATAGGAGAGTTAGTGCAAGCTATTTAAACGATTCATCTCAAAACCACGCAGCTGATCATCACACCTCCCTTAACAAGAAGTATTTTAAAAAAAAATTGCTAAAAGAAAGCAAATAGAGAGGAAAATTTAAGACTCCATCTTTATCGGTATTGGACTACTAACAAGATTGTAGCCTTGGCTGCCAAAAAAAAATTTCTAGGCATCCTCTCTTCTATTCTGAACCTGTTTCTATTTCTCCTTTTTCTGAACTTGTGCCAACTTGCGTTGCTTGAGTTGCTTTTAATGTTTTGTTTGCCAGATATTTAGAAGCGGAAGTTCAAGAGCTATAAAGGTGGTCTCATTCTTCTCCCATCAAAGGCAAGGGTAACTTTTCCACTGGTTTCCTAGATTGGACAAGGCTTACATAGAAAATGCAATACAGAGCTGAGACATTTTTCATGATTCTCTTTAGCCTCCAGTTCCCAGTTCCTCCCCGCCTTCCTCACCCAAATCCATCTCTCAAAAATTTCCAGAACTGCATGAAGACCCTTCTTCTGTCCCACAGATTTGTCTGGTATGGGGGATCATGGAGTTGGACCCTGGCCTCAGCACTTCAGTTCAGCTATGGAAGTGCATCCTAGCTGAGGCCACTGCTCACAGAACACCAATAGAAGGTCACCCTTTTCCATCACATCATTAGACCCTCTCTTCTTCCCTGCTACATGGCCCAGTGAATGTACCTTGAACATTCTGATTTCTGTTGAGCAAAATTAAATTTCAAATTTAATTTCCAAATTAAGGTATTTCTAAATATTTTATTCCCCTCATTTCTATTCAACAGAAACCCCATCACACACATTTTTGTTCTTAGGACTATCTATCACTGTAGAAACAGAAAGGAAGACTTCCTTTATACCTTGCTTACTCCAAGGGAAAATGAACACCAGTGTTCATCAGAGAGTTCAAAAGTCTGTCCCATAGTCTTTTGCAGGTATGAAACCATAAACAGTTTCATTTCAGTTGCTCTTAAAGAAGAAATGAACAAAAAATTACAGTTAAGCTTTGGAATTATTTAGAATGCAAAGGAAAAGATTTTTTTTATATATATATATCAAGTTGCAAAAGCAGGATCACATGAAAACACAACTCTCTCCCTTCTTTCACAAACAATGCATAGACCGTCCAGTCATATTTTAAAGAAGACTTGGTATAATACAATAACCTGAATAGTCATAGATGCTGTAATATAGGTGAGATGTAGCTCGTGATGTTCACTATTTTTCCTGTCATACACTGAAACAATGTCAGCAAGATGGGGAATGAACAACAGAAAAACAACAGTAATTTTGTGCTGCCTGGGAAATGTGGCACTGGAATTCCTGGACTGTAATTTTCATTCTTTTCACCACTTCCTATTCTCTTTGGGTTATTTACTGAGCTGAGTGACTACCAAAAAAGAAAGAAAAAAACCCAAACTCCACATAATTCAGAAATATGGATCAAATTCATTGACTAATTTTGATTTGTTTCACAGTAGTGCTACAAGTAGGTGTTCTTCTTTTTACTTAGTGCTTAGGGTACTCATCTGAGATGTGGCAGACACAAGTTCAAATCCCACCTTTACCAAAAGGATCTGACTCTACATCTTCCAGAAAATAAAATCACCACCAGGCTGCAGAGTTTCAGAGGGGAAAGTGAATATGAATAGTGCTTTCTGCCTCTTTCTCACTGCTGTTCACTTTGTTTACGTATTCCCTGGTGTGCAAATTAGGCTTCCTGTGTCTCAGGCAAACATCTTAATCGTAAGACCAGAAAGAAATTCTCTGAGTGCCCTGTAACCAGGTGAATATTACAAATTTGGGACAAACTAAGAAATTATCAGAAGACACTGAGTAGACACTTTATTCCCCCCACCTGCCTTAGAATAGTAACTTTGTGCTTAGGGCATTTTCTCCAGTAGTGCAAGATATAGGATCATGTCCTGTCACCAGCCTAAGTAAGTTAATTTTTCCTGTGTCACAAATGAACTCCTTTGTCCCTTCCCACTCCCCACAGCTGAGTGAAATCGCCCCAACACAGGACTGCAAGACAGTCTTTTGCTTTTGTCATAAGTGCTTCGAAATGGTGCTTGGAAAACATGTCACTTTGTTTACTGAAACCAAAATTTTTCTTTTCTTTCCCTTTTTCACCTCAAAAAAGCTTGAAAACATGATTGCAGATAAATCCAAACTAGGTTAAGTGCTGATGTGCAGATTCAGTCAGTGACAGAATCTGAGCTGTTTCCCCATGTGAGCAGCCTGGTCCGTAAGTGCCAGCAGCAGTTTCATATCTGGCTACCTTGACTGCAATGACTTCCACCCTTTCAGGGTGTAGGCTGTGCTCCACCAGCAGCAGTTACCTAAGGTAACCCTTGCGTACATTAAAGCATGGGTTCTTTTGCAACCAGTGCACTTCAAAGCCAATCCAGCTATGCTTCAGCAAGCATGGCTTGCATCAAGATAGATACATGCACTTTAAATGGACAATTGTGTTTAAGCTAATTCTACTTAATGCCATAATTTCATAATTAAAATATATGCCAATGAGCCAAATAAACATAAACATGATTAAAATTGTTTAGGTCCACTTGCATTATAATGCTTGGACAACTGTAACTAGATTGATTTAGGAATGATTTTTTGTATTTTGAAGCAACTTTTCCTGAAAAGGGTAAGGATTTAATTGTTGCAGAATATGACAAGTTTATAGCTGCCAAATGCGCAGTAGAAATGGAGACAATCTAAGACAAGCAAGGAAATTTCCAAATGAAATACCTGCTACCAACATACTTACAGATTACCTCAAGCAAGGAAATTTCCAAATGAAATACCTTCTGCCAACATACTTAGAGATTACCCACAAGATTCCTACAGGACCCTGTCTTAATCACTATGGCACACGAGGGTATTGTTCCATTTTGGAATGAGATTTATTTAAGATGTTGTGGTGCCCATTCTTCTGGGCATAAAATAATCTCACTAGCAAAGTATACATGCCAAAGGGAAGAGTGAAGCCACAGAAAGCAGAACTATTTATCATATGCTTGGTCTTGGGTTGAAATACCATTTTTTAAGAGATGTTAGCAAAGATTTTCTATAAAATGCAGTTGTTAAATATTTTCAAACATCCCTGAATGATGCCATCCAGCATCACACAAAAATTGAGTTCATGTCTAAAGTGAAGTTACTATAAGAGTTCCATAATAATGAGACTTCATTAGTCATAGTCACTCATCAAAGAAACACAATAAACCAGCAAATCTTAGAAAAACTAATCAGTTATGAATTTCATGGTAAGGGCTTAGGAAGGACAAGAAAAAATTTTGAGAGCCAACAAGGATTCCTTGATCCAAAAAGCTTAGGAACCACCTATCTAAAAAACGATATAGATTAAAAAAGTAGAACATCTACTCTTGGTTTTTGAGGCATATGAAAATACTCTAAAGAAAGTATATTTTATGACCTGCACTCTTAAATAATAGAGGAAGATGATCAGCTTACATTTGTTTTCAGAAAGACAAAGTATTATATTTTTATGAAGTGTGGATTACTCTCTTTTGCCTTCTGCATAGGCACAATCACACCAAGAGAGACCAAGAAGGAGGGTGGGGACATAACAGTGGAGGAAGAAAGAAGTTCAAGTGCTGAAAACTGGGCATGGACTGACAAGAGAGATGGGGAAGTCTGGGAACCGTGGTCCTCCTCCCTTCCGCTCCCATCCATCAGACAAAATGGATACATAAGGTCATTCACACAACTCAGAGAAGAGAGCACTTGAGGCTTAGTGGGGTTTAGGGCCCTACAGACAGAATTTCTGGTAAATGGTAAAATACCTGTTGTAGAGAATACTGTTGCAGAAAGCTCAACTGAAGACCCTGAGACAGGTTTGGGTATGACAGGAATGGGATGACTTGGACAATACACAGAGGATCTTAAGTTTTAACATTTAGAGAACTCTATTTATAGGTCTCTGCAAACTGTAATTCATTTACTTAGAAAACCCTAATGAAATCAAGTCTAGAAATATCATTATTCTTATTTTACAGCGAGGAAGTCAGCAGAGGCAAGTTGAGCAATCTTCTCAAAGCCAGTGAGCTACTGTCAGAAAGAGTGTTCTTAATCAGTAACAATAAAAATGTGAGCTCCAGGGCTTGTTCACAAGAAATTTCTTAGAGAATTGAGGCCAAAAAAGAACTTGACACAAGCAGTTACAAAAGGGGAAATACAGATATACTCCAGGGGAAAAGAAAAGCAACACACAAATTGAAGAGCAAATAACTGCCCAGCAAGGAGCTTAAAGAACATACTTGTTGCAAGATTTATTAAACTATTTTATCTGAGGGACAGGTAATTTTAACCTACATATTGTTTGAAATAATTATTCTGATTTCACAGGGACAATGTAGAAGAGGAAAGAAAAAAGGAGGGGGGGGAAGCTGAAAAGAGGACTAACTGAGCAGCAAAGAGAAAAGAGAAACAGTATTGCCTGGCTCTTGTTTCCGAGTTTATCCTCGTGGCCATGCTATAGTCTGGAAAAATTCCAAGCCCTGAGAAGTGGAAACAGAACAAGTAGGTTGAAACATTAGGAATGCTTAGCAACTCCTTCGTATTTTAACCTCATCCTTACACTGCAAAAGAGAAAAATATCACAGAGAAAAAGGAACTGAATTATGATTTGATTAAATAGAATGTAAACAGTAATTTGAAAACAAAGGGCGATGCAATTTGTTGCGTAGTCACACAACATTCCTCTTGGATTTGAAATTCACCGGCAGCAGTTCCACCCCTTTTGAAAGTACAGCCTGACGTCTGGGCTGTTCAGCCTGAGCAGCTGCTGGAGCTACGAAGCCTTTTTTCATCCTCTGCCAGGATGGGAGTGATATGGCTTCCCAACCCATCTAGGATCCTGTGTTTTTCTTTTCATATTATCCTCATTCTGCTTCAACAGACTACTGCAGAAAGAGAACTGAAATTTGTCGTTGTAGTAAGTAGATTTGTTTTCTGTTTTGTTGCGGGGAATACAGGGAATTTGGTATGGCTGTCGAATCAAACAAGGTGTGCAGTTGCTTTGCCTCTTTTTAGACTTAGAAATAACTGCTGCTGCCCTTCTGCTTACTGAGTTCAAAGGCTTCACTTAAAGAAGATTAAAATGCCTCTAGTTATAAGAATTTTCATCTCCTAACCCCTAGTTATTATTTCAAGATAACTGAACAACTTAGCTTTGTGGTAGATGCATAATGCACAGGAGTTAAGAGATCTGAGGTCTAGTTTACCTGTTCTTGCTTAATTTAGCTGACACTCTGATGCATAGTCTGAGAGCTGGTGATTATGGCCTACCTTCTCTGTGCTTAGAAGCTGAAGCTTACGATGTTACAGAAGTTATCACAAAAACAAAAGTATTTTCCATTTCAGAATAACTGAATTGGCAGAGCAGTATACTGAGAAACAGAAAAGGGCATTTTTATGTAGAGATTTGAGACACATGTTGCATTAACTGCAGTTAGGTTGAGAACAGACTGTAATCGTTTTTTTGCTGGGCCATTTGTTATTTTAAAGTAACTAGACACTACTTCAACATCACTTTCCCCAAGTGCTCAGGTAAAAGAGAGATTAATTCAATGAAATAGTTTGGATCGTGAAGGTTGCATCATAGTCCTTTTCATTCTAATTTCTTTTTTTATCAGAGGTATACCGATAAAGAATAGTTAGTCTAAAGGGATATTTCCAATATAAAGTTGTGGGGATCGGAATTCACATTTATAAACAGGAATTTTAAGATCTTCTTCCACCTTTCGCTATTTGAGATATTATGTGCACATACAGATAACAGACAGAAGTACTGTGTCCAAAACATATCATCTAGCTCTAGATAAAGTATTTCATATCTAGTTGTCTATTGGCTGCATTGTAGATGTACCACTTGGAGAGAGGCCAGAGTGCACAGGAAAAACCAGTTCCTTCTCCTGCCGAGGCTTATTGCTCTGTCAGACACTACACAGGCCAAGGACTCAACGCTAATTCCAGTAACGTTCTGTGTATAGCAATATACCTAAATGTTGTTTCAATGACAAGAGGGAGAACTGGACACACGGATGAAATCAGGCAGTCAGCAAGCCTTGGAGAATTAACTCCTTGAAAGGAAGGAGACTTTTATTGAATTGCAGCTGTTATTGTGTTCTAACAAGCAATGGTTTTGCAGAAAGAGTTACAGGAAATGCTCACCATTATGGAGATAGAGGCTTCCTATCCAAAATCAGCTGCTTACCACAGCTATGCAGCCACCTTTCCCACCTACCAAAAAAAAAAAAAAATAGCACTTTATTTATTTATAGGGTAGCTTATCCCAATTAATATTAAAATAATAGGTAAATTTCATTTAAACTGTCTTCCTTTTATCCCTGATACTTTCCCTCAGACTGACCAATCTGCCTAAAAAGTTACAATAGGTTTAATCTTATTATCAACATACATCTCTTTTCTCAAGGCATGGTTTCTGTGTGTTTGACTGAATTTTGCCTTCTGAACTCACTGATTGAATTTCCATGGGAACAGATTTACTAGCATAAATAAATAGGATAGGAACTGGCCCCAGAACATTTCACTGATATAATGGGATATAATGAGGGTATAGCTACAGTCAAGGTAAGTCTAAAAGGCATCTTTCTGAGATAATTCAATAGCCATTTTCCAGCTGTACTCTGTAAGTTGCTATGTTTTCACCTGAGAGTATTACTGCATTGTGAAAATGTGTCATAATGACTTTTTTAATCTTTCTTAGCAGAACTGCAGAATGTAAAATACATCTGCAGGGGAGAAAAAACAGACAAATGTTCCCTTTTGCTCACTTCTAGAATTGTGCTATGCTCTGGGAAGGTGCCTTGCTCTCTCCTCATGGTTTCCATCTTTGTGCTGATTCTGTGCGTTTTGATTATTGGCCACAAGTCCTTTTGGCTGAAAAGCTCCAATTCAAGCCGATTTGTCAAAATGTTGTTTTAATTTTCTTTCTCACATGTAAACAGTAGTCTTCACCATAATTCCTGTGCACTGAATTTAAACTAGACATAAGAGAAGAAAATAGGAAATACGTAGGCCCATGGGGTACCCAAGTAGAAATGAAATACTGCTTTACTGCCTCTGTATAAAGAAATTCTGACCTGTAACTTCTGTCTCCACACAGGCACCCATTTCACCTGCCATATATACAAAGAGGTTTGGTTTCTGAGGTACTGTGATTTCATCATGTCTTTCTTCCTGTAACTCAGGATAGGAAGTGTTGACTGAGCATGTTACCTATTTGTCTAATCAAGCCAAGCCATTTGAAACCTTGACTAAACATGCTCAGTATTTCTGCATCCATGGTTTCCCTGAACTGGCAGCATGACTGGTTCCATTTCTCTCTTGTTTCTTCATTCCTACTGCTGGCTTCAAAATAAGAAATCTTTTTGTCTGAAGTTGAGTCTGTCAATAAAAATGTCTGTGAGATGCTTACTATTACTCAGAGACAGATAATTCACTGTAATTCATGGCATTTCTGAATGAAGATGTTATATGGCATGTACTACACATGCCATATTCTCAGTTCACCCTCTCCTCCGCACCAGTTTTTCTCCAATATGATTTTTCACCTGACAACAATGGAAGCAAATGCTGGAAAAGTCTGAGTCATGTGGCCATTTTGCTCTGAAGTGATCACCCTCACAAAGTTACAAAGAGTGAATGGGAGAACCCAGACACCAAATCAGGTTCAAGCTGTATTAGAGTTGAAGGAGAGGGTATTTGGTAACTATCCATCTATTGCTTTTGAGAACTGACTGAGGTGAAGCACTTCAGATGGAAGTGCTGAAATGAATATACCAAACAGGTGTGCTTTGCTCTTTTTGTGTACATCCTCCTTGCCCTCCCTTCCTTCTTGGTTTCTAGTGTCTTTTCACCTTTTATGATGCCTCCTTGTTCCTTTTCTCTCATCCTGCCATGTTCTATGTCTTCTGAAAGGTCAGGAAGGCAATCTGTAGGCCAGGAGTAACAAATGCTGCAGCACACATATTTTTAAATTAATTTGAAGGATCAACTCTTTTTTAACAAAATCCAAACGATGAGTGTTGAGAAATACATATTGATGAGCAAAGCAAGCTTTGTAGGGATACATTTTCTTTCCCTAACAGTATCAGGTGTTCAATGAAAAATACAAACTTTCAAATACACAAGCTTTTCTTAAAGTTTTAAATTAAAAAAAAAAAGTCTCCTAAAATGTAGCTGACTATGACTGAACGAGTTAGCCTTTTAGGTTAAGCAGTTGTTCATAAGGTCACCGTTTCGTTTCCAACTGCAACTGAAGCAAAGTCTTTTTAAGAAGTAGCAAGCAAGAAGGAGGTTTGAGCACAAACAAAAATCGGTTGGCCGAGAAGCTTATTCCTTCAATTCCTAAAACCAGGGTTCTGCTCCTAGAAGTATTTGTTTCTTTCTTGCTACTTCCAACTTAGTGTTAATATCATATTCGTATGTCACTGTGCAATGAAGATGCAGAAATACAAACAAGGAACTGAACTTTTTTCTATTTTGTGTGGACTTAAAGAAGCTGTGCTGTTTTTTAGAAGAGAACACCCTCCACTGCTTCCATTTCTTAAGGTTACAAAGTGAGAAAATATTTTTCTTTACATCTCCTGCTCCCACTTACATTTGAATATCTTTTCATCTTTATCTCTTTGCCCTCTCACCTCTGTTCAGGTAAAATGCTACTCTGTTCTGGTTTATTGAAAGTTTTTAGGGGTTGACTGTTGTGACAGCGAACTATACACTGAGGGTTATGTTGCATATTAAGTATAAAGCACCATAAACCAGTGTTTAAAATCTAAAACATTTTCAGTATTTTTTCACTAATAAAAAGGGCATATTTATTGGCCAAGTGTTGATCCATTGCTACATATTGCCTAAAAAAATAGTCATTTAATCATGTCAGTCAGTTTGAGCAACTGTCAGTTACTCATAAAAATGCTTTTCTGTGAAGCTGGATAATTTAACAAGAAAGTATGCAGCTACATTGTAATTGGGAATTTAACCTTCATTCTTTACAGAGGCATCGGCTTTTTCCGGAAAAATAAATTATTTAATGAATCCTACCTGACACCTATGTATGTCAGCATGTCAAAACACCAAGGAAATAAGCGGTGACACAAAAGTCCTCCTCACTCATTTTTCTTGCATGCAACTGAATCAATCACCAGACAATGTAGCTCTTTACCTATTCTCCTGTTCACTAGAGGTGCACTGAGAAATTATTATAAAGAACCAACTGAGATTCCAGATTAGTAAGAAAAGACATGTACAGAATTGAAAATTGCATAGAGAAGCAAAAATAAAATATTTAAGAAAGATTTTATGGACTATTTTGCTGTACTCGAACTCAGAAAAAAAAGGTGGATTTTTTTTTCCTTGAAACTGTGCAATTTCATGTTGATCAACATGTTGATGATGGAGGAAAAACCTCCTTGATTTGCTGAAAAATATTCATTTCAAGTTGGCCACATCTTCAGTGAAATTCAACTAGCAAAGCAAAAAAATAATAAGCAGTTATCTACATGGTTCTAATGGTAACATCTACTCTAGCAAACCTTGCTGTCTAGTGTAGAAAACAAACAGAGGGAGAAATCTAATTATATTTGCTTTTAAAGGATAATATTTTCCACCTCCGAAGTACCTGTTCTAGCACAAGTTTGTGCACATTAGTGCAGAAGGCTGATGAAAAGGGTGTGTGTTGTAATTAAAACATTAAGCCACATGGCTTGTGTCTACTTTGAAAAATATAAACATAAATCACCTCCCAGTGGGAGTGGCAAACTAACTAGTGTGTACAAACCTCTCTGATGTTTGGGCAAGAATGATGTGGCTTAATGACGCAATGAAGAGTGTTAATTATAATCAAGCTATATACCAGTGAGGTATTATGGAATAAATGTAATTTTATGAACAAATATACCATGCTTCCACACTGTCATTTTATTCTGCAAAGTCAGGAATGACGTTGGTTATGTGAACATTGATACAAGCAAAGGTAACTTTTGCAACAGTTTGGCTCAGCATCCTTGAAGATTGTCTGGAGCCCTGTGAATTTGTATTCCAGCATTTCCTTTCATGTGATACTTTTGCGGACTTCATTTCTCTAAGCCCACACATGTCATATTTAGGGAGGGTAATTCAGAGTTTTTCAGAACTATTTAATCTAGGGTTGGCACTCTCTTTGTATGCTGGAATAAAAATAGAAAAAGGCTCATTTAAGGTTTCTGATGTAAAAATCATATGATTGAAAGTATCACACTAATATTCACCATGCTGGAGTGTCCAGGATAGGGAAGCGACAAAACTCTTTGCTCTCACTGAATTTAACAGAAAAAAAAAAATCCTACAGACTTTCAAAAATATTAATATTTAAATACATGTATGTAAAAATATTAATAAATATTAAGGAAGCTAACAGTGTAAATGTTCGTGCTTTTTCATCTTTATATTTTAGGAAGATTGAGAAATCAAACATAAGATCCATGTGTACATGGAATTGCTTTTAAAGATACTGCTATGAAAAAAGCAGTTACCAAAAGTTTCAAGTGTCCAAGCCAAAGTAATTAAATCCTCATATAAGCACATCAGTAACTGGTTTAATATTCAGAGGTGCTGAGTGTCCAAAATGCAGTCAGATTTCTTGTCTAGGTGCCTAACTATGTATGTAATCTCAGCATTAACATCTCGGCTGATGAATTCTGTGTTCTAGGTGGAAGAATCATCAGGCTCATGCCCACTAAATTCCTATATAATTATACCTATTCTTGTGTGTAAAGAATGTACTCCAATCCTACTTGACTAGGTTTCTGCAGACTCTCCAATATTTTCATTTGAAAAATGTCACTGGAAGTATAATGTATGCTTGACTTCTAGCTGGGTAAGAAAGGAATGTTAACAGTAATTAACTCGATTTTTTACTGGTAATTTTGTGAGGTTTTCCGACATGGTGACCGAACACCAATTGTAAACTTTCCAACTGATCTACACAAAGAAAGTGAATGGCCCCAGGGATTTGGACAACTTACCAAGGTATGTTGACTTTCTTAGAAGCACTTATATATGCTACTAAAATAGGAAGTGGGCAGATTTTTTTACGAGTGCCTCAGAAACATTAGCAAATCCCAAGTACTGATATATGGTATTAGCAATACCCCGTAATTCATAAACATTTTTGCAACATTATTCATCCAACTACTGTTAAATTGAAATCTTGTTCATCATAGCTTTGTAACTACCTTCCTAAAAGCAAAAACCTTCTGGCAGTGTGTCTGCATTCAAATAAATGGCAAGTTTAAGCATTGTCTATACTCCTAACATTGATGAAGTTCTAATGACCATTAAGCACTGGGCCCTGTGACAGGGTAAAGGAATGACACCTGCCCACCAGGTCAAGTTTTGAGTCCACACCCCATCATTTGACTGGCAACCACTTACTGACAAAACAAGGGAAGTCTTGCAGGAGAAGGCTGCTTCTGGGGACAATGTGTCTTCTAATAAGGCTGCTCTCAGCCCAGAGTTTCACTAGGATGCACTGAACCTACTTCTTGCTCTGGCATTTCAATATCAAGCCTTAGCTCTTTAACTCTGTTTGACATACGAAATTCTGGAGCAAAGAGAGGCCAATGCATTTCCTAATAATCCTTCATCATGATGCAGTTCAGGATTTAGTGTTTGAAGTGAGGCTTGAAAGATCTGTAAAATTCAGACACTCAGACAACACATTACTATCCCCAGGTACATAGCTTATGTTGTAAGAAGAAAAAAAGTTTCTGCTTTGACACAGATTTTTTTGAGAGCTTTTTGCTATTTTATTATCTCTTTAGCAGCAGGAGTAAGAATGTACTTCTCTGACAGCTAAAAGTTAAAAAGTTCAGCTCAGGTTTGGAAATGAGTAACAGAATCGACAGTGTGCAATCTAAGACAACTGCAGATGAACCAAGGCAAAGATGGAAGAACGTTACTTAAGGCATGAAATGCAAGCCACAAATTTATCAGGTTGATCGAACAGCAGAGCAATGACAATAATAAATACTAGGTTATCAATCATCCTTTCTCAGCTGTCATTAACTGACATACTCTTTGCAATGTTGATTATGTATAACTCCAGGAGTGTCTACAGAGCTACAGCACTGTGGAAACAGTATTTGTATAGGATCAGGTGCATGGCCTTTCCTGTAGCAGATGTTGGAGTCTTAGCATTTCAGAACGTATCTTTTTTTTCATAGATATAAATATTTCTGTTAAAAATTCTAGATCACCTACAACATATACAGTACATTATACAAATGGTTCATGATCACTTAAAAACTGATTGCTGAAGACAAAAAAGAAAACAGAAAAGAAACTTCTACATTAAGATTTTCCAGTCACCTTAAACTAATAATCATCTGTATGCTTGCCTTGCAGACTGGAATGCAGCAGCTATTTGAACTTGGACAGTATGTGAGGAAAAGATATTCCAACTTTTTGAACAGCACATACAACAGGCAAGAGGTATATAGCAGAACTGTCTGGAGGACATTTCTCTGGCATAGCGGAACTATGGACTTGTGCTAGATAAAAACACATCATCATATTCACTTCATTAATGGAAAAACTAAGGTAATAGAAGAACATTTTTGTAAATCAGGCTTTTATGTCAAGGTAAAAACATAGACTGAAGTCTAACTTTCAGCTCCTACATTCAGTTCAGGTCTTCCACTGCCCAGTCTTCCAGGACTGAAAAGCTCCACACCACCAAACGAATTGGGAATTTATACATAGTGACCCAATGTTGTTCTATCCTGTCGAAAGGTGAATGCATATCCAGCCATGTGATGGGCCATGTTCACATACTTCATCCTGTAAAAGAGAGGTCTAACAGTTGTTTGGATGTGCTTGTTATATGGTACAGATCCATTGTGGGGAAGGTACCACTACCATTTTGGTCACTACATGAGGGATGCTTTGATGGGAAGGCGTAAAAGACTATAGCTTTGCCATGCTTCCAAGAGAGGTTTATGGTTCTAAGTGCCTTCATTCCTGAGGTATAGCAGATGGATCACAGAATCATAGAATCAGAATCATTTAGGTGGGAAAAGGCCTTTAAGATTGAGTCCAACCATAAACCTAACACTGGCAAGTCCACCACTACACCATGTCCCTAAGCACCACATCTACACGTATCAATGTTCCTCTGAATCTCAGAAGATGGAGAGCTTCTTTCTTTTAAATCTTGCTTTCTTATTCTTCTTAGTTCTGTCTGAGGATTAGATTCCAAATTGAAAGATGCTTTGGCAATTCCATTTATGCAAATGAAGTAGGGCCCTGGAAAGCTGAGTTATGGTTTCACTGTTTTGACTTTATGCAAAAAACATAAAACTGAAAACGAGAAGCCAGGATTGATGAGTTGGATAAAATTTCCTTATTATTTGTATCGTTTCCATTTTATTTTTAACTCTTTGTCATTCTATCTTCAGTTTTACATCCAGAGTACAGATTATGATCGCACCATTATGAGTGCCCAGTCGTACCTTTCTGGCCTCTTTCCACCGACTAGCAGTCAAATTTGGAACCCTGAGCTTCTCTGGCAACCCATTCCAGTTCATATTTTGCAAAAATCAACAGACCGGGTGAGTACTGGCTGGACACTTCCTATAACACCTTAAACTTTCCCAGAAGCAAAAAACAGAAAAAAGGGGGGGAAAAGCTAAAAAATATTTTCTATTCTTTTTGAGTTCAATCTAATAGAAAACATCAACTGCAGCTACTGGCTGACAAGCATGTCATAGGTCAACTGTAATAGCTGCATGAAAATCCTCCTATAGTTGCAGAATACCTGAATTGTAGTCCACACTACCATTTTCTTCAAGGTACAGCTCTAACATTTCTCTTGGCAAGGACACTTTTGGACAGTATTAAAGGGAAGTTGCCCTAAACCTTTATAGAGAACAAGTGCTTCTCTAAGCACAAATCAGCTAGACAGACCTCCCCTCCTTGGCAAGTTTGTTCCATAGTTTATTCAAGGAATGGAATTTTCACCAGCCACCATAATGACCTCTCAATTACTACTTTCCTATTCTGGTAGCACTTAGGCACCCTAATTACAGACAAGGGCCCTTTTATGCTCAGTGCTATACAAACATTTAATGAAACCCTAGCACTTGCCTTGCGGTTCATAATAAGAGCAGACCTACGTGAATAATAGGTCTTGTAGAAGTTTTACTATATGTAGCTCTCTCTGGCTGACTCAGGTTTACATTTTAATTTCACTGGCTCCTGTGACAAGAACTGTGTAAGGAACAGTGTGTTGAACAAGGACAAAAAGTTATTGAGTGTAATGACAGAAAGGCTAATTGTCTTCCGCCTTTAAGGACAGAAGTTGACTTTAAGGAAATGTATACAAAAACCCTATTAAATAACTGCCTGTCCAGTCACCAACATCAGAGGATGGACTCTGTCATTAGGGGATGGCTGCACCTGCCTCCCATTGGCATTCCTCCATTCTTGGAAGCCATGCTTGAAAGCAGGTACAGAGAGAAAGGGTTTCCACAAACTGGATTAGGCACAATGTGCTTCAGCTTGAAACTTGACTCTGTCCCTCAACAGAAAAGAATGCTGTCACTGTTATTTAAATGTGGGACACTAGGGGAAGTTCTTTCACCAGAAGACTGAAAAAGCATCAAAACGGTCAGAGCTTTGGCCAAATAAAACCTCAAAGCCCTTAGGGGAATCACAGTGCAGTGCAATGACCTGTTTGGAGAAGGCAAGCTCATTTGTAGGAATCTCTAGAACCTCATCACTTCTGCAGCTGCTTCAGGAGTGGGTATTGATGTTTCACTGAAACACACCTCTGCGGCAACTCAAAATTCCTGTTAAATATGCAAACACCTGGAAAAAACATTGTTCCCTTGTTAAACCAAGCAGATGTTTGAGGGTATTTTCAAGCCCTAAGCAACGCAAAGTGGGAAATTGAGGCCAAGTACAGTCCTGTAAAAAAACCTAATCACAGGTTTTTTTCAGCCACTGAGATCCTTCAAGACCGGACAGGCAACAGTACTGAGCACTGCTTAATGAGGCCAAAGGGAGTGGCTTAATTAATAACACCTAGAGGGGGATAATTAAGCCATACAGCAAGAGAAACGTTTGTTATTGTGTAATTAAACAACATTCCCCAGTTTCATATTGCAGCTTTGAGCCTTCACCCTCCAGTGTGCTGCTGTTACAGAAAAAACGCACCTTTGGAAATCTGTCCAAGTAAAAGTGTGCTAGTGTCAGTTGGTGGCTGCTGCAAGCTTCACGTTGATAAATCAAAGAGAAGAGATGCACTGGAAGTGCAGTCTGCGAATGTTCACCCCAAGACAGAGTAGACCTCTTTGCACATACGTAAGCCATAGATATTGAAATTAATGTCTCCAGTGTATATTAAATCAGTTCCTTGACATGATTTGTATGGATATAGGATAATATTAGTGCTGGGTCAAAAGTGCTCTAGTGATGTGACATAAAGTGTTGAACCAGCACAAGCTTATTTTGCTCATCATAACTTTTTACTGACACTTTATGCTGGATCAGGTATCATCTGTCCTTCTGCAATTAGCATAAAGCATATTTGCCAGAGCACAGAGTATGATGGACACATATGTATTTACACATGGTTCAGATCAAATAGGTACTATCAGGTGACCTCATAATGCATACATGTGGAGTTATTAAAAGTGAACCATACCCCTAAACAAGAACAGAGCCATTAGGCTCATAGCTTTTTGATATTTCTGGAGCACAATTTATTTGTCACTCTTGTTTCGAGTTCTGTCCATTAAGTGGTACTTAAAATGCTTACCATAATACACTGCTTACCTCCAAAGAGGTGAGAGCAGGATGTGTAGATGCAGAAGCAGTTCAGATTCCAGTACCACGTGGAGTCAAGATGCATCTGGGGGGATTCAGAAATTAAGAGGGAAATGGTAGCTTTTTAAAATTTCTGATCATGGACCCTGATCCATTTCTCAAAGCAATCCCTGACAGACATGCATAATTTCTTTTTGCCAAAATCACTTAAACTGAGGGAAATCAAGCTACCATAGCCACAAGTAGCCACTGAAAAGTCAAGTTACCACAGTCCATTGCTTATGTTAACTGAATTCATGAACAAGGTAACCAAACAAACCATTATGGATGGAGTAGCTGTGGCACAGTCATGAATCTATCTAACAAATATTACATCAGCAATCTCAGCAATAGAAAAACTAGAGGTGTGTTGATTAATTCTAGAACTATTCTAAGTTTTACTGCTCTTGTTTCAGAGGCTGCATTTTCCTCTGCCTGACTGTCCCCGTTTTGATGAACTTCAGAATGAAACACAAACATCTAGTGAACTTCAAAATAGAATACAACCATACATGGTAAGACAAAATAAAAAGGAAACAAAATCTAAGAAAGAGAGTAACTAAGATGTAGAAGTTATGGAATTGCCTTGTTTCCTTTTGCTGAAATGCAAAAATAAATGAAAAAAAAAAATCCTGAGCACTCTCTTAAAATCAGAAATTTAGGCCAATATGATCAAAAAGTATGTTTGATATGCTTTTGCATTTCTCATACTTTTGTATATTAATCTTTTAAAATGTGAATTTAACATTAATTTTCTGAGACTATTTAGAGCTGCATGTAATTAAAGTTCCATGATCTGAGGGGAGACTAAATTTCTGGATGCAGCAATTTCCGGTTTTACAGCGTAGCACAAAACCAATTCTAAAAAATCTGATAAATCTGAAACTTGCGAAGGTTTATGCCTTCCTGCTGTGACTTTCTGAAGGTGACACTACAACAGAGAACTAAAGCAAGCCCAACCAGGTGAACACTCTGACTTACGTAAATTTCTCCGAGATGCATTTTGGAATCATCACAGGACATGCTTCTGTTTTGGCCATGACACAAATCTTCACAGTCAGAGATTCAAAATTTCCCACTCCAGTGCTGCAGCAGGATGTAGGTACATGGATGGTATACCTGCCGCAAGCAACCATGTTCTTGTGGATAATAATTGCTCTAGATAGGGGTTACTGCTGCTCTCTTTTTTGCCTACCATGCACTTTGTAACAGCTCTACTGCACAAATAAAGCAGGGGTTTTGTGTTCCTCATACCCTGACTGCACCTGTACACATTCTCTCAAACTGACTTCAGGCTTACTGCTTGGGCTAAACCCAACATTTTCCTTTTTTGGTTTATTTCTAACTTTCTGCTAACTCAGCTACTCTGGTCAGTCTCACTCACCTGCAAGGTGAATTATGACTTCATAGCTATCCTCTCTCTCAGCTACTAGTATGAAACAGATAACATGGGAATAAGGGATAATAAGGAGTCCCTTTATTCTTCTGTGGTAGCACATAGCAAGAATCCCTATGGGAATTGTTGTGGAACTATTACTTAGATATTCAGCTCCCCTTCAATGGCAGAAGGAAAACCTAGTTTCCTTTACAATTTCTTTTTGCCTCATCCTGAATATTTACCTCAGCTCTCTTTAATTTTCTATTTTCTCCTCATCTTTTTTCTCATGTTCCTTTTCCCTTAGTGCCTTCCTCTTCCTTATATCTGAAGGCTTGAGGTGACTGAGGTAGCCTCCTGGCGCAGTCAGAAGAGGGAGAGAAGAGTGCAGCAGAGAGAGCACCAGACTTATCCATAGCAGGGCTGAGGAAAAGCAGTGTCTGAAACAGAAATCAGTACCTTGAAATGGTTACAAAACGAAATCTGCAACCAAAATCTTCCTCTACAAAGGTGTCACCTGTGTAAAATTAAACACTACTGTGTTGCCAGGTTGGGTGCTAATGAATCTGTATACATATATGTTCCATATGTATTAAGTATTTGTGGTATACTCTTCACTTTTTTTCCCCCCAGGATTTTTTACAAACAATGGCAGTTAACACAGGACTTGAACTAAATCATCTTAAAATACTGGACAATTTCCAGCTCTGGAATACATATGATACTCTATACTGTGAGGTAATAATAAGGCAATAGAGGTCGGGAAAGAATATAACTCCTAAGCTGGGTTTCAATTAAACCATGGCAATGTGGTTTCACAGGAATGAGTTGCTTTCTCTCCTGGATTTGCTTTTTTTTTTTTTTTTTCCAATTTGAATCTAATTTCTAATTTAGTGCATTGGTAAAAGATAACCCAAAACCATGGTTTACAACTTGGGAAACTGTTGTTTCCATTTGATGTTTTATCCTGAAGCACTGGTAGTGAAATCCATTCCCTTTATTCCCTCATTTTCCTTCCCAATATGCTGCTATAGAATTATTTGAGCATGCTGCCTAGGACATATTTATGATTTTTAACAGGAAAATGAAATTATTTGCTTTAACCTATCAACAGGTAATCATCAAAATACTTAGATGTTGAAAATGAGAAGTAAGATTATGATCTATCAGTTAGAAAATTAGGAGGTGATGATTGCTACCCATGAATAAATGGGTAAATTTATTTTTACATATTATTAATTATTACACTTGTCTGTAAATGGCCAGTGATGGAACCAGTATCTGGACAACTGTATGGAAAAGGCAGGAAAAGTTGGAGCTAGGTTATACCCTGAAGACCCAGAGGAAAGGAAGAGGATAAGACGTATGTCTGCAATCTTTCACACTAGCAAAACCAAAAACATGTATCGCTATAGCAAGAACACATTATACCTACAAGGGATCCCCTTCACACAGGTGTTTCCCCTCTTCCCATTCACCCACTTCAGGTTGATCCCCATTCCCACAAAGGGTATTTCAGGGTGTGCTGATGAGTGAAACCACACTGGACAAAGAATTGCAGGACAGCCTCAGAGAGGCTAAATGTAGTAGTGTGAGGCTGGGCAATAGGACAATGGAAACCAGTAGAAGAAAAAAAAATTATTTTGTTTTCCTTTGTCACTAGGGTATTCACAATTATACTCTCCCTGTATGGGCCACCAAAGATGTAATCGACAAGATGGAAAAACTGGCAGAATTATCCTTATTATCGCTATTTGGGCTTTATAAAACAGAAGAGAAATCACGACTACAAGGAGGTAAATCAAAAAATGCATAGCTCTCAGAAAGGAGGAGACAATGCTTATGATAACATGCAACATCCTGTCACCTTACTCATGCAAAGTTATTGATGCAGAACCTTGATTTGTAACTGTGGACACTGGATGCCATATTAAGCATGAAAATATGTGCTGAACGCTGGCATTTGCATGGATGAGATATTGAAACAAGGTGTAAATATTAATGTCTTTAGTTATCCCACATTTTTTAAGGGATTAGGATTTTAAGAAAGATTATAGAAATCCAAGGGATAAAATCAAGCCCTCATGGGTATGATCATTACTTGTCTGATATTAGGTTAGATTAAGTTTAAGTTCTGTTTCTCCAACGTTTATTCTAATTGTTTCTTGACCTTTGTTTTTCCCTTTGATGTACTGGTTACATATTGTGCCAAAACCTTGGCAACACACTGGTGGCTCTCTGGGAGACTGATACAAAGCTGCTCCAAAACAGTCCAATCAGAATAGAAGATGAGAGATTCAAGTTATGTCTATACTGCAAGAACTGGGACTAGTGCTTAGCTCCAAAATTGGGGCACGTAGGCTATGCACATTCTGACACTACTTCAGGACACAACCCAGGCATTTATCATATCGTTCCCAGGTGTCCATGAGCAGGAAACTCAAACAAGTGAGCTTGAATATCTGCAGGCTGGACCGTTTGGGGCTAGGCTTTGTAATGCACCTACCCTGCAGTCTAGACCTAGGTAAAAAATTATTAGCAGACTCATCATCTAGGCATATATATCACTGGATCAAGCCATATAGTAATTACAGGCTCAGACCTGCGTTAAAGCCCACTATCTGGTAGCTGGCTGTATCATGTGGTCAGGACTTTTTTTCTAGTGTTCACAGGCACACCAGTTATGCCCTTTCCCTATAACGGTATAAATTGGGCTACAGGGAATTTCTGCTGCCCTTATCCCCTTGGCTTTAGAATATCTTTGGTCTGGAGAAGGAGTACAAAAGAGCTTTGGAAAAATGAAGAATTGATACTGTGTGACTTGTTGGAAGTAAACAGTTCAAAATATTTCTTCAGCTTCTGAAGAGGAAGAGGCTAGCACAGCTGTCATTATTACAACACTCCAAACAGGCAAAAAATGACGGAGAGGAGGTCTCAGCATAACAAAACTGGAAGTGTCATTAGTCCCAGTTCTCAGGGTAGTTCTAGATGACTTCCTGTAAATCCTGTCACTTCACCTGACCTGGATGATGAATGATATATTTCACCTCTGTATTATCTTCTCACTAGTTATGAACTTGTAGTGAGCTAAAAAATGAGTATGAGGCCTGAGTAGATGTCTTCTATTTGATACTCAGAATCTTTTGCCTTTTTGATTTCTATGCAAATGTTATATCTTCATTTTCCTCTTCCTTGTTCCTATCTTTTTAAGGTGTCCTTGTGAATATTATTTTAAATAGTATTAAACAAGCTGCCAATTCTTCAAAACAAAGAAAAATGGAGGTCTACTCTGCAGTGAGTATTTTCATCTTTCATAAATCTTACTATGATTTTACCAGTAAAAGTCCCTTAAAGAGAATAATCAGTCTCCCTCTAAGTTAAATGAAAGAATAATATAATACAGTTCAATTCAGCTAACAAGCTGAACGCCAGTCAGTACAAGAACACAGCAGGAGCATGGATCCCACCTCAGTTTCAGTCAAACTGTACTTGGTAAAGAAAACTTTGTATTTTACCATCCATTTTTTCTGCAACTTAATGGTGCAGTTTCTGTAAGTTGCATCTTCCCTTAAGTGCTCCTAACCCAGAGATGCTGGCACATAGCAGAACTTCAGCTGCTCCTCCAAACCCTTCCTCTGCTTAGAAAGGGATGACACAACTGTGGATTCTTTTTTTTTATTTTAGAGGATGAAGAGGGCCATTTGGGTCAGACCAAGATCCACTTAGCTCATTCATTATCCTGTCTCTAACCATGGCTAACGGCAGGGAAGAATGTGACAATAATGCCAGCAGAGTGATGCTTCCCCTGATACAACCTTCCAGCAATCTGTGGCTTAGGGACTTCCTGAGATAGAATCTGTGTCTGTGTGTTTAATAGCTCTTGACAGACTTTCTTCCATCAATTTATTTAATCACTTTTTAAATGTATTTATACTTTTGGCCTCTGCAACATCCTGTGGCAATGACTTGTGTGTTAAAAGAAAAAAGTACTTCCTTATTTTTTTTGAAACTTAATAATGATTTAGCTCCTTCCTAGCATTTCTATTGTGAGAAACAGGGAATAGTCATTCTTTATTCATTTTGCCTGGGTCACTCATGAATCTACTGTTTTCTGTCACACCTCTTCCATCTTTTCTTTTCCAAGACAGACTCCTACCCTATTTAATCTTTCTTAATCTTTTTTAATGTAAATTTAAAATTTACCTTAAATCTTTCTTGCTGCCTTCTCTATGTGTTTTCTAGCCCTACTATATTCTTTTTGAAAAGGAAGAAGTGCATCCAGAATTTTCACTGCTGCTTTAATGCCCTGAGATCAAGTATACTCTTATTTTTGAAACTGATCAGTCTAAAAAGTTCCAGATCCTGAATAATAATTAAAACGTAGATGTTAGACTATAATATAAATAAGCCTAGCCAATATGTATATAAAGATGCTTACAAAATTTAGGCATCAAGGTGTTTGGACTTACTTCCTTCAGCTCCTCCTCCTGGGATACCCTTCAAGAGGAGGGATAATGGGGAGAGGAAGAGACTGCAGGTGGGTGGGTAACTGATTCCATCAAAATAGAAGCCAAACAGAGATTTTATTGTATAAGTCCAAACAGAAGGGGCAACAATTTTAAAAGTTCTGGAGTGTGTGTGGAGGTGAGGAGGATAGTCTTTGTATGCAACTATTTGTCTGGTATACTATCTAAAAAAAAGTACTTGGATCTTCACCTGAAATGCCATAGGATATACTACCTTATACTGCCTTAATCTGACTTTGGAACCAAAAACACTCCTGAAGGAAGGAGTAGCAAAATGCACTGAAAAACTAGATTTATTTCTCAGACCACATCTTGCTTTCCCCCAGTATCTCTGTCTCCAAAATATTGCTAGATGGTGTAAGACACATACTGCAGCAACTCTTTGGAAATGTCCCCTGCTGTCTGTACTAATCTGTTAACATGTTTTTCCCAATGGTGAATATACCGAATATATTTTTATGGTCAAATTTACACAGGTTTTGTTTTATCTTGATTTCCACTCCCTCTCTACTCTTGTCTCATTACTCTGCATAAATGGTAGTTGATTTAACTGACTTTCAAAGATGGATTATTTTTTTTTTCCAATAGCATGACACCACAGTTGGGGCCCTCCAGATTGCTCTCAATATTTTCAATGGAAAACTGCCACCATATGCTGCTTGCCAGTTTTTTGAACTCTACCAAGAAAGCAGTGGGCAAGTATCTTCTTATCCATGCAAGAACACGGAGTGTTTGGAATTTGGTTCCCCCTTCCCCAAAATCATTTTCCTCTCAAATATTGTGAGGAGATACAAATCTGTTTTAAACTGATTCTTCACTGAGCAGTCCACAGGCACAAAGTTATATTAAAACTAGGAAAAATTATGTTTGCGGGATGTGCATGTATCTGTGTGCTTTGAAAGATAGGAAGAAGAGGAAAACAGGCCTTACCAGCTGGAAGTAAATGGTAAAATAAATTTTCCTACTTCTTCAAATGATAGCGACAACATTTCCAAGACATCTCATAAATCCCAAGGTAAACCAGTTGGCTTAGAAGAGCCTGGTGCTGTTGCCATTCAAGGAGCCTTCAGAAGGACCTTTTGAGCTGACTGGTGATCTGTGCAGTAATGTAACCAGCTTTGGCAAAGTGGGCATTGCAGATGCCTTTCACAAAGCCTCCATTCTTGAAGAACAGGTCCTAGGATGTTAGAGCCTATTTCCAGCATTCTGTCTCTAAATAGGAAACCTTGTGTTTAAGAACCTTTTTTAAAAAATCTTTTCAATGTTGTTAATCAGGCGATATAGCATTGAAATGCATTATCGGAATGACTCTTCAAAGGATCCTTACCTACTCACTCTGCCAGGATGCACCTCTTCTTGTCCACTTGAGAAGTTTGCTGAATTAGTTTCTCCTGTGATTACGGAAAATTGGTCAAAAGAATGTGGGAAGAAAGACAAAATGAAAGGTAGTGTAACAGCTCTGTATTTTCTACATAAGACATGGAGGCAGAAACTGTATCAATGGCTCCAAACTTTGTACCTTTCACACGATAGATGTCCCTTTAACAAGTGTGGACCAGCTTTACCATGGACAGGGAAAGCCGACAGAAATTAAATTTATCAGAAAATGTGAAGAGTAGACTTGTCTGCCAGTGTGAAGGCAGTGCTATTATTAGCATACTCACATAAGGAGCTACCTAAAGGCCATGGCCAAAACTAGAGCTTCGCTTGTTGAAAATGTCCGACAGAAATATGGGTGTGGGTGCTGTGCAAGGAGTCCTGTGTATGTTGGATGCATCAGACCTTCTGTAGATGCAAAGCAAAAATGGCTTGCACACACACAGTAAGACCGGTGCATCTGTATTTCTGGCATGTGTACTATGTACTGAGGATACCTTAACCTCCGCTGTACACACAGAGTGCAGCTGATCCATGCAGATACAGCAGCTGTGTGCCTGGGACTACCAACAGCTGACAACCGATAACCTCTTCCTGCCTGAATATTATTTCCAGGAGGGAAGTGAAGGGCAAGGCAGCACATGCTACTTTCCAATAGTTCTGGTATTTCCCCCTTCCTGCATATATTCTGTGTTTTGCTGATCCCTGATGAAACTCCTAGTTTGCATTAAGTACACATGGTCCCTCTCGCCCTGTGAAAACCTAGGAGTAAGATTTTACCCATGCACAGGAAGCTATCTATGCATTTCCAGGATTGAAGCATGTTTTTATACTTATGTTGCATATGTCAGTAAATGCAGGCCATGTGACCTTGCCAGAAATATGAACAAAATGTAACTATATTTCCATTGTACATATTTGTAATTAGACTGTTATCTCTGTATGCAAAATGATACACATTTACATCTTTCATTAACTCCCTTTTTCTTTATTGTTTTTCCTTCACAGATATTTTTATCGGATTTGACATTGCTGTTGGCTTGTTGTTCATTTTTGATCTTGTACTGCTCTACCTCCTTTATCATTATGGACGCTGCAGGCGCAGAAACAGTTACCAGGACATTTAAAGGGGAGGTAAAGAAATGAAAGAGAGAGCAGCTAGACATCAAGCAATCCTTTAAGTTGCTTATATCCATCAGTTTGCTCTGGTCAAATTAATCTCCAAAGCATATTCAGTAAACTTGAAGAGCTGAGGTATCTGCGGCCTCGCTCCTAAAAGACTAAACGTCTGCAGTGAGAAATACTGTAGAAATACGTTATTGTTAAGAATTTACTTTTGTAGGAAGACGGAATTACTTCAATTTCTATCTTTAGGTTTTCCACTACTATTAATCACTCTTAAGTCAACCAGTGGGGTGAAGGGATGCTATTGCCTATGGTTTTTTTTATATTGCCTATTACCATTTAGCCCTCTGCTTCTCTCTTACCCTGCTCAATGAGTCTTTCTTGAAAGTCACAGTCTGTAATATTTTCCTTAGTTCTTATAAATGGCTATTTTATTGATGCACAGGAAAATGTTTTCAGTAAGCAGAAGATGCAATTACTGTGTGAAAAAGATTCATACCAGCACTTGGGCATACTGTTTCTGCATTTATTCATGCAAATCTATGCCTGAGTTCTGACCTTGGCCTTCAGCTAATAAAAGTCTGCAGCCTGCTTTTCAAAGGAGTTACACTACTACAGCTCTCACTGAAATTAGTAGAAACTGGAGGGAGCTTTGTCGCATATGCAGGCATCAAGCAAGAAGCTTAGTGCAACAGGATCTTGGTCAGTGTCCACAACTTCAGTAATATGGATAAGTAAATACATTAAAATCTATTTTCTGTTGCTACGCTGCTTTCCTATTTTTCTGAGCTCCCAGTCATGAATGATCCTTTGCCCTGCATCTTTTCTGTGATGCATCTGTTCTGTGTCCTGCTTCAGGTCCTTTCTATAATCTTACTTCTTTGAGCCACTCTTACAATAATTCCTCAAACTATCACTCTGTTCATCACCTTTCATTTTAATTTACAGTAACTTCTTTAACTCCTTGGTCTGTTCAAAATCCATTATGTTAGCAGACATGCACTGAAAGTAAGAAAACAATGATTCTGCTTTTTGTATATTGGTCTCTTCTGTGCAATATATTTTGTTTAGATTGTAAGCTCCTAAGGGCAGGGAATGTGTTTCCATAATTGCTCTCTAGTATCATAAACTAGTATCATAAGCACTAATATTGCTATATAAAATACTGCTTATCGTCATATGTTTCAAGGGCTGAATCAAGATTTTTTTATCCTGCAGTCCTGCAGAGGATACTGTGAATTACATTACCATGGAGAAGCCTTTTTAAAAATCAAGACAACTATACAGACAGGTGCCAACAGCAGGTTCAGCCCAACAGATAATGAGCAATCATGTGCTCAAGCTAATGAGTCCTGTTGAGATGCAGAAGTCTAGAGAAAGCTGAGAGATGGAGCTGCTTAGCTCAGGCATAGCATCACATCAATGTGAATACACTGCTTCTGGACTGACTTGGACTCACATCTGTGGGTAGCAACTTGAAGCCCAGGAGCTTGGGTCAGCTACCACTGATCTAGAGATCAGCCCTCAATATTACAGCTATGGACACATTTAAAATGTGATGTAGTTAGATGTATTGATATTAAATAGCATAAATCAAACAGAATAGCAAAGGCTTGTGGGAATATAGCACTTTCCAAACATCATTGCATTTTCTTGTAGTAACTTCAGCTACTGAGGTGTCCACCTTTTGAAGCAGTATTTCCCACTCAGTACCTTTTGAAGCAGTATTTCCCACTCAGTAAAACGCTTTCACTAGTATCCCTGACATTTCCATTTTATCTATTTTAGGAAATATCATAATCAAGTGATGGACTTGATTCTTACATGGTAAGGATGTTTTATTGTAGAAGAATTCGGGGTAAAGCTGTCGAAAAGATGAAAGGCTATCCTTAAATCAGATGTTTTGCACATACAAGCTTCAGATTGTAACTAGTAGTTCTGATCCTTGGTGCAAAAACTTAAAGGAATGTCTATATTGCACTCAGAAGTGTTACAGCAGCTCTAGGAAACAAGCCTGAGCTGTCTTGGTTACTATTAGCAGTGTACTCACAGTGGGGAAAAGCTCAGGACAAACTGCAAAACTGATCCTGGCTCCTGAATATATATATACTCAGTGATTACCTGATGCTGAGCTTTGTATTACCATGGCCACAGTGCTGCTGGTACTCACTTGAGGACAAACTGAGTATGCCTTTTATTAGAGGCAGTCAGATGCTTGACAAATGAAGATGTATCGTTGACTGATAATGTGCAGTAGGAACTGGTTTTGAGATATTAGAAAGTCAGTCAGTTGCACTCCACAAGAAGCAGAATGGGGCATGTTTTTTCCAAGATTGCTTCTTATAAAAAGAAGTACATCCAGAGAGAAAGTAAAACGTGATGTGTCTGAGACATCTTTTGTGGTTCATGCTACTGAAGCCTAAGCTGTTCCAGAGAATTTCAGGAGATGAGGCAATTTTAGCTATGGCAGGAGCTGTCATGAAGTAATTTTATTGTAGGAACACCTTTTTGTTAACAGATAGTCATACTTGAAAATGTCCATGCACTTTTAGAAAGGATCCAGTGAACACAAGTTACACAGACTGTAATAGATAGGTTCAGATGATGTAACTTCAGAATTAACTAAGGTACAATAAAGATGTAATACATTAGTAATGTAGGCCCTGAATCTCACTTATAGTATAGATGCTTTGTCTTGCTGTGATTAAATCAAGTATAATTTCTCCAGCGGAGTAAAAGGTGGTAAGTGTCATACAAGCTTGTGGCTTTTTTAATTTTTCAGCCATATTTACAATTTGCTTAGTATAATCTGCAGACTGTTTGTGATTAGAATATATCTTGTCTCCAAGCAATTTGTAGCACTGCAATAAAGTATATTAAAGAAACAATTCAACATTTGCAATTGTATTTGAGTGAAAAATAATGGAGCTTTCAGTATGCTTAGAGTTGCCAAACAAAAGTGAATGTTCAGATTTGCTCCTTCTGTAAGAACAGATTTTTAAAGCACTGATGCTTTGACATGAATAATGCTAATGTTGATGACATCAAGCCCTTCCATTTGCCCTCTAGCAATGACATCATCTGCCTCTACAATAATTACGGTAGCAACTAGCAGCTCTGCAGCAGGGTTTTCTGGTGCATATGGTAGACAGCAGTGCATACACAGCACTTTCCAGCTCAGTCAGCAACAAGCTCCTCTGACTGAATTGATTTCTTTCTGGAACTTGTTTAGTCACAGCCCTGAATATTGCACACACTGGGTCAGCACAGCATAGCTGTCTGACTTCCAGAGTAACACCGGCTCAGTCTGGAGCACTCATGTTCATTTGTACCTGTAATCCAGGGACATTTGATCCAAATGACATTATTTCTTCTCACTTAAGTACATTTTCGTAGGTGTGGTAAGATACAGAAAACAGAATAACAAATACACTGCATTAAAAAAAAATATAAATCTGTTCAGTCCAAAGAATATTGAGTTTGGATTAAACCCCAAAAGACAAAGGTTATGTTTCTAAATTTTTCTCCACAAACAAAAAAGGCTAAAAATTCTGCTGTAAAAAGAAGAAAGATTTACAGTGATAGAATTTGAGAGTGATGATGAGGGTAGAGGCTGGCTTATTCTTAGGCATACAACCTTGGCCCTTAAGAATCCATGTTGAGGTGGTGTCAGCAATATTGCATAGGATTGTATTCTTGACATGAAATAGCTGAAACTACTGTGCTCCTTAAAGCATTTCTTATAAAGAAAGATGGGGATGAAAGGTGGACATTTACCTATAAAGGGCTAGCTTTATTGATTTAGACAATAATGCTTCTTCATCAGAAGTTGCCAAGTATTAATATTCAAATAAATAAACATGAGTTGCTACTGAAATAATAGCAAATCATTTGAACTATTACATTACATGGTCTCTTCTATGACTAGGCAAATTCACTTCCAAAGGGATTTTAGCACTGGCAAGGCCTGCAATACCACGTCTAGGAGATCAGGTAGAATTGGAAAGACAGTTAAAAAGACATGTCCAAAGTCCAGTTGTGCTAATTTCTGTAATTTCTCTTAAATAATGACACTACTTCCTCTCCTGAGACTGATGGTACATTGTCAAATTCATCCATCCTGCAGACTGAGGTTGCAGTGATCTTTTAAAAAATCTGTAGAGAGAAGAAAGATATCATTTATCAATTCAAAATAGGTAGTGGCAAAAGAAAATAGTCCTGGCTCCATCTCTCTTTCTCTATATTTAGCTGGAGTCATGTCCATGCCAAAAAAAGGTAATTTCTCTGCTCTGGTTATGGCAGCTAAAGCTCTTGCCCTCTTCCTATAGGGAGCCCTCGACTTCAAAGGACATAGCAATTCTGCTAGCTCATCTACCCTATAAACTACAGAAAGGTAAGTTGTAAGATGCAGGATTATCATAAAGCCTTTTCTTTAGGAAGATAAGAATTAAAAGGATATATGGACTCAAAAACCTGTAACTTCAGGCCCAAATAGGTAAGCACATGTCCTCCATTCTCTAAAATACTAATCTTGACAGCATTTGGCTCAAGAATTACAGGAAGACTAGAAATATTCTGTAATGCCCACAACTATTGAGCTGACTGAGGACACTTCCAGTACTTCTTGAAAGCGGAGCTCCTCTATTCTTTCCATTCTAAGGCATTATCAGAGCTTCTCCTGGCTGCTCTTCAGGAAGCAGCAAGAGCTGAAGCAGGTCTGAAGCCTACTTCTTGTTCAGAAGTTTTGAACCACATGCACTTAAGATAAAAATGGATGTGATTACTGTTTGTTGTATGACAGTTTCTTCATTTGTGAAATTAATACAGGAGTACTTTTACAGTACAACTCACCTCCTCCAGGGCAGAGGAGTTAAATGAACAATTCAAACATAGCTCGTCACACTTGTACTTTTCTTGGTAAAGGAAGATGTGGATCAAAAAACACCTAGCCTTTAAGTTAAGACCCTTCAAATAAGCACATGAAAATCTCCTTCTGACAAATGAAGGCCTAATTTTCACTTAATTTCACTTAATTTCACTTCACTGTTTTGAAAGATGGAGTTGGCGAAGACAAGATGTATTAAGCTGCACTATGTGGTGGGTAGCTTATCTCCAGCACAGTTATTGAGTTGTCTTCTCTTGTATGGCTATTTGCTCTCACCTCTGAACTACTGGTAGGATGGAGGTGAAGGACAACAAATCTACTAAACTGTAGTGAGCAATACAAGCTGCTGTTGCTTACTTTTACATGTTTTAGCCACCAAAACTATTTGGTCATAGATGTGAACCAAATGGGTCTTTAATCCCCTCAACTCTTCATTCTAATTACCACGCTCAACCTTAGTGTATGTACCAAAGCATAGTCTCTATTGATTTATATCTCTTCCTTTGTGACCACACATTCAGTAATATCAATATTGTAAAAAAAGCCATTAGCTGAGTTGCAGCTGTCTTTGTTGGTCTCGTTGTCTGGTTGATGTTTCACTATCATTTGAATACCAATTCTCTGTAAAGACCATTCTCCACCATTAATTGCTGTTCTCATTAATGACTGTCTCACTTGAGCCTTAAGAAGAATCCTATTTTCTGCAGACAAGTATCTCTGAAAAAAAGCTAGGAGATTTTCATAACCATAGCTCGCATTATCAAAAGCAGACTAAGCACTCTATACAAACTTTCTTCTTTATTTCAGTGAAGTAACTGCCACTTTGTAGAGTGCAAATGCACTCTGACTCTTCTTGAGTGTGTCATTTTATAATGACGTATCTTTCTGTTTTAGGATGTAGTTTCAGAATGCAGTCCTAAGTATGTTTGTTATCAGAGAAAACACAAAGACTTATAAGAGGCTCTTGATAATGATAGGTCTTGACTGTTCAAGAAGAGACCAAATATCCTGAAATAACAATTATAAACTAAAAGAACTGCATTGTTGAGATAGAAGGATGTTAGACTCTTATCTGCTCAAAGCAAATCCTTAGACAACTGGAAATACTATAGGAATGGTCATAGAATAGTATGATTTCGGGAGGTTTCTAATAATAAAATCTAACACTTTTGAAAATGAGCTCTTCTGTCAGGAAATTATTGGGATGGTCCTGAAGCTATGCTTTCTGTCTTTCTCGGAGATGTTTCTGTTTTCCACCATGTGCTTACATCTGCATTGAGCCCTAGTAAATGTTACTGTGACAGGACCACTCAAGATTTCCCCTAAGTCTGAATAAGTGTGTATGAGGGAGGAAGGAGGGGAACCGTGCACAGCTGGACACTCCCGTCTCAAATCAATCTTTCATTCATACACTAAGCAATTGATGCAAAACTGATAGCAAGCTAACACTGCGAATGGAAGGGAACTCAGACAATCTATATGTTTCATTATGTATAATTTGTCAAGTTATTCCATCATGTTTTAAGGAAGATACAAGCAGGAGAAAGCATCTTGAAGACTAATGGCATAATCTTAGTCTAACCAAAGCATGCAGTAGAAATGTTAAACAGCCTGAGAAGGAAAGCAAAAAGAAAAGAACTAAGTTTCTGCATACCCATGTGATGTCCCAGTAACCATTAACAGAGCCTAAAGAACCAGCCTCAGAAGCCAACTTAAATACAGAAGCAGCTGAGGAGGTATAATTTTAAAAATAGTATAATATTAATAAAAATATAATTTCCATAATGTTTGATTATTTTGTAGTTTTATAATGCTTTTCCCATTACAGAAAAATCTATGTTTATAGATTCTTTTGCTTTTAAATCGTCTGGTGACAAAACCAGTTCTAGATAATCTGGTGAATGCTAAGCATCTCATTCCATAAATCAGATCCAATCTTTTCACATAGTGGATGGGCAGCTCCCCCAAGTGTTTACCAACTGTTGGGTTGTGTAGTTTTCAGCAGTCTTTGGGCAGTCCCCTACTTTGATACAACAGCCTAGTCCTAGGTGGGTAATGAAACATCTCAGTATGTACTAGATGATAGAGCCTTTGGCAGTCAGCAAAATAACGGCATGAAAAACAAATGTGATAGGAGAGACAGTTTGTGGAAGCACCACAAGATTCCCTTGCAATGGAACATATGAGACAAAAGCTAAGGGACAAGGCATTTCCCTAAGTGTACTAATTATTAGCAGCAGGGCATTGTGGAAACCCCTCAAGGTGAATTTAAGCTTGAAAAAAATCTGCTAAATAGAGAAAAGGAGACTTGTTCCAGGTTAGCATCATTTAAGGAAGGGCAAGCATGAAAAAAAGCTTTGTCAAAAGACTGGATCCCAGCTTTTTTGGCACTGTACAGAACCTATTTTAATGGGATGGTCTGCTGTTTGAAGAATACTTTAAACACATCATTTATGTCACATGTATGTAGAGAGCAGTGGAGGCCTTGGTTTATCTGTAGACATCTTCAGATAAAATAACCCATGTGTTAAACTCTGTTTTGCTTAAAAAAATCCTTGAGGTATCTGGAGTTAAGAGGGATTTCCACGTAGTGAGTAAACTATAGGCATATTGTTCTGTAGGGGTGGCAAAGCCATGAGAGCACTAACTTACCATCAACAGCGGCAAATCCTCCAAAGCAAGATCAAGGTCACCCAACTGCTGCAGGGCAGGGTAAGCTGCCACAGCCACTTTAGGAACTGATAACGCAGGGTGCATAGACGCAACATCCCCTCTCCTGGCAAGTCCTTACCAGAGTATCCCTGGCATGCTTTGTAAGAGTAGGTAGTCTGTTTGAACCCTAGGAGTCTCTCCACCTTTACATCTCTCTTTACATCACCTTTAACTACAGCCCCATGGGCATTAAGAAAAGCTTGAGTCACAATTTCCTACTGATTACTGGGAGCAGTCTGCCACCTACTGCCTATACAAGCTCTCCGTGTTTGCAGCGTTCCACCTAAATTGTAAGAAAGCTTGTTTTAAATGGGATTTAGCCCACTTCGATGCTTCAGAATCTGGAGCCAAACTCATCTTGGATGTTAAAAGGCCAGTTCTGCCCTTCCAGAACTAACTTCTTTTTTTAAAGGAGTGGAAAAGAGATTGTTAACAATTTTCTTCTAGATCATGCATGCAGGGAGTTGACAGGTAGGTTAGCGTCAAATGAACAGATCTTGCTGCCTCAGAAAATAAGACTTCACTGTACATTTGGTTCAGGGATTAATCAGTAATTTTTTTCACAAAAACTCCTATTCAGTCATATTCAATGGCTAAACTTGAGAGGATGATTATGTTTTTCTGACCTTCAGTTAGTTAGTCTGTGTCCATCTTAACCTGTGTTATATATATAAAAGGAAGGAATAATTACACTGTGCTTGATAGATCAGTATTCCCCTGGTGCTATGTGCTATTTTTTTGGTATATTCTACTCCGCTGAAGTGGTGTGTGACTTTTTTCAGTTACTTTTGCTAACAAGTTAGATGCACAGCATAGCTCTTTCTTCCTTTTTTTTTTTTAATAAAAACATGTAATACTGTAAGGCAAGTGTGTTAACTACTAGCCCGAAAGCATTTGCTTGAAATCAGTAGCACCAGATTTAGCTAATTGTTTAATGTGTTCAATGACTTCGCATGTCTGAAAGCTATTGTTAGGAAGCCTTTTTAATCAACAACTGAAATTTTCAAAATCATCTTGCACAAAATTATTGATGATAGTAGGGAAAGGAAAGTATCTTAAGTTAAACTGCTTAATTCCTGTAGTCAGCTGTCTGGGAGGAGTTGGCCACAGGGCAGTGACAAATGCTCGTTTCTTGTCTTGTTTTCCTTTTCATTACTATTTTTATATTATTATTATTATCATTATTATTATTATTACTATTATTATTAAATTTCAATCATTAAACTGCTCTTATCTCAACCCACGAGTTTTCCTACTTTTGCTCTTCCAATTCTCTCCCCCATCCCACCGGGGGAGGGTGGAGGGTGAGCGAGTGCCTGTGTAGTGCTCAGTTGCTGACTGGGGTTAAACCATGACAGTCCTTTTTGGAAATCTGTGTGTATATATCAAAAGATGGGAAAAGTGGTGGTAATTAATTGGAATGTATTGAGAGGGGATTGAACCCTGGAAGAACTGAAATGTCAAGTGTCTCTGGTCCCAAGGGTCAGTCGAGTTTCCCACATTTGGGAAAATAGCAGGGGTCTGCAGATCACTGCCCCCCAGCCAACTCCCCCAGTTTATATACTGAGCATGATGTCACATGGTATGGAATATCCCTTTGGCCAGTTTGGGTGAGCTGTCCTGGCTGTGTCCCCTCCCAGCTTCTTGTGCACCTGGCAGAGCATGGGAAGCTGAAAAGTCCTTGGCTTAGTATAAACACTGCTTAGCAACAACTAAAACGTCAGTGTGTTATCACATTATTCTCATACTAAATCCAAAACACAGCACTGTACCAGCTACTAGGAAGAAAATTAACTCTATTCCAGCCGAAACCAGGACATCAGCTAATGCAACAGAATCCATAAATGGAAGAACTTGAGAAGTGTCTTTGATCAGAGTCTAGCTGTTGATTACAGGCTTAGCTTTCTATTCAATCTCCATGCTGACCACAGACTTTCCACCAGTATTTTCTCATTTCTTGTTGATTACAATGATAAATCCATCCCATCATATCTGGCCACTCAATCTGACACTGGACATTTCAGCTGGGGATTTTTCAACGTTTTGTCATCTGAAGTCAAATGCTGTTGTCACACACAGATGCAAGCTTTCCATCAGAAGTCAACGAAAGCCATACTTGTTCTATAAACAGATTTTTCTGGCCTAGCAAGCTTGAAACTTTGTAGTTCTCTAATTTTTGGAAAATCTAGAACATAAAAAATTCTTTAAAAACTAAGCTATTAATGGATAAGCCTGTAGTAATTTGAGAAATGTCTCATGGCAAGGAAATTCCCACCTCCAATTTTCCCTTCAAGATATTATACTAGTGTAACTACTGAAAATTATGATACACTGAAAGCAAGTTAACTGTTGCAACAAATGTATACAGCTTTTAATAGTAGTAATCACAGTAAAAAAGGCATTTCTTGAGGTAGCTGAATTAATGATCAGAAACTGATTACTAACTTTGTTTTGCCTTTTGTAGTACAGAGCAATGCTGCTTGAAGTACATTCAAGACAACACACGAAGAAGAGACATGTAAGAGTATATATGAGACAAAAATAGCCAATAGAATGTGAAGATATGGAACATACTTGTAGCCACCTGCTGGAAATTCTCACCTGTGTAATTACTCATCACACATGCATAGCTCCATTGACTCCAATCGCTCACACTGAAAGTGCTTGCATAAGCAAAGGCTTGCAGAGGTAGGTCCTCCTAGATGGTAAAGGCATGAGCAGTTAAACAAAGAACTAGTAAGGTGAAAACATCTCAAATTTTGGGCAGGGGTATTAAGTCTCTCTAGAAAGTTGAGAGAAGGAAATATAATTACTCATCACACATGCATAGCTCCATTGACTCCAATCGCTCACACTGAAAGTGCTTGCATAAGCAAAGGCTTGCAGAGGTAGGTCCTCCTAGATGGTAAAGGCATGAGCAGTTAAACAAAGAACTAGTAAGGTGAAAACATCTCAAATTTTGGGCAGGGGTATTAAGTCTCTCTAGAAAGTTGAGAGAAGGAAATAAATTCCTTCTAATGAAAAAAAAAAACCCAAAATCACAACAAAACAGTAATATTCTGCATTGGGATGCCTGAAGCCAATAGCTCAGGAGCTGAATAGTTCCATTGACTCCAATCGCTCACACTGAAAGTGCTTGCATAAGCAAAGGCTTGCAGAGGTAGGTCCTCCTAGATGGTAAAGGCATGAGCAGTTAAACAAAGAACTAGTAAGGTGAAAACATCTCAAATTTTGGGCAGGGGTATTAAGTCTCTCTAGAAAGTTGAGAGAAGGAAATAAATTCCTTCTAATGAAAAAAAAAAAACCCAAAATCACAACAAAACAGTAATATTCTGCATTGGGATGCCTGAAGCCAATAGCTATCAGGAGCTGAATGTAAAAGGAAACAGAATCCCATGTGATGAGCTTGTTACAAGTTGGAACATTGTCAAACCCCGCTTCAGTTTTTTAGTTTTGCTTTTAATCAGCAAAGTCCATGCTGCACCACTGTTTACCGGTTGAACTGAAATAAATTTAGGGCCACGACTGAACAATTTGTCTTTTATCTGCCGAGTGCCAAGTCATCACTCTGTGCTTCTGTCAAAAGCTCTATTAGTGTTCCTAAAAAACTGAGTGCACCAAATCTCTAAGGACTGCTCAGAGAGAAGAGCAATTTATATTCAAAGACATAATTGCTAGTCACTTTTGCATAAGAAAAGAGCAGAAAATAAATAAATAAAATGCTTCCGTTTCTCTTAACGACTACCCAAAATGCTTAGTTTATTCAAATCCAATAAACTAACAATTCCGTTTTAGGCTACTTCTGTATAGACTATGTTCTATACCTTTCTTGAGTTCAACCTTACTTGTGCATACAAAAGTTTCCTTGTAAGGGTCAGGTCACTTCAGATCATAAGATTCACATCAAAAGTAATTAAATCAGCATATCTGGTATTATGCAAATAATTTCCTCTTCATAAAAGATTCAGTTTGAACATGCTCAGTGCCTTTTTTGGTAACAAACCACTTATTTTGCAGATTGTGGGGAAAAAATATCAGTAAAAAGCTTGAGCAATTATGAAATTGGTTTATACATTCATGAATTTTATTCTTGACACTCCAATAACAGAAGAGAAATAATGAACAATGAATTGTTGAAATGGAATTTGGACCAAGAGCAGAAACAAAAGAATTCTGTGCTTGTATGATAGGGAACATGTTTCTTTTCACGGCTGCTATAACATCACCTCAATTGGGGGACAGTTTAAAGCATTTTTAAACATCTTAGTCTACTCTTCTCTCAAGTGGATAGCATTTACTTGCTGGCCAACTAATTAAACAAGCATACTAGCTAATTTCAGTTCACTGTTAAGTAATTTATCAGGTAAATAATTCCTTCATATAATCCAAACCTGTTTTATTAGTATAATACAATAATTCAGTATCTTCCAGAAATAAAGAGGTGTAAATAGGGATATAGTCAAGTTTCTTTTCTTAAATGCCTCTCTGCATCTTTACACTAAAAATGGGACAGCAGAAGTTCAGGGAAGTTTGGCCAAACCCCCAAGCATTAATAGTATCATTACAAACTAGCACTAAATAAGATTACATAAGTATCCATATGCTTATGCTTAAAAAGAACAGCATATGCCTTATATACCATTTGATGGTCACGATCTGTGTCAAAGCAAAGCAAAAGGAGTGGGAATATGAATAATATACTGCCTGAAATGGATGCTAGAAATGGTGTTAACTTGCTGTGTGCATTTCTGCTTTGCTTGTTACGCTTTCTCAGATTCATATGCTTTTGTTTCCATTAATTCGGCCAAATGACCCAGTCATCTGATTACAGACAATTTTAAGGATATTAAAGCCGAAATACTTTTTCATCATCAGAAGCAACACTTTTGAAAGCTGAAATGCTGGTATCTCTGCAATCCTGAGAAGTTGGTAAGGCACTCAATGATTCAGTCATAATGAGAAAACCGAAACCAGCAACAGCATGAGGAAAATGAAGGTGAAACTGTAAAGACCTAAGAAAAAAATCTACCAACCCAAAAGAAAAGAGAAATTTCCTAAGTCCTGCTTCTGCTTATTACAGAAAAAGGGAAAGAGCCTGAAAATTATGCTGACCAACGGTCTTTTTATGACTCACTGTGTCTGGCATTCTTACACTGTAGCTGTCATTCAATAGCAGGGGAAAGACAAACTATTAGCTTCTCTATGTCCGCGGTTTGGAATGCAGGAGTTTAGCATTATTGCAGTATAATGCTACGCTCTCCATCTGTTGTTAACATGGATGTAATCTGATTATCACTGTAAATAGCTCATAACATAAGCTTCATAAGCACATCACCTGTGCCCATCTCCTCTGAGCCTTCTTCCAAGGACGGGGTGTGTTGACCAGTGATATTCCCCACCCTGGTTCAGACCAGCACTAGCAATCACTGGTGTTGCACAGTGAGCTTAATACATTCATTGTATGAATGACCAGACCTCTTGCCTGTGCACAATGAGAGTGAGAACATATGCCTACAGCCAATACCAGTGAGCCCACCTCCGTGGGTTCAACCCCATCGTTTTGCTCCATGGGATCGACCCTGTCATCATTTGCGTGAGCACCAGCAATGATTCATGTGCCAAAGACAATGTCCCAGATGTCCCATTTCTTAACCTGCTGCCTTTTCCTGCCAAACTGAATTATCTGGTCCATGGTTCAGCAAAGAGCATCCTCTGTGCGCTTGCCAAAGGACAGCAGCCACTCACCTCTGTTCGTCTGGATCCTGCTTGCTCCAGGTCTCTGTGGTGCTACAGGGACAAGGAGGCCAGTGAGTTGTGGGCCAGCTGGAGGTTGTTGGCCCTGTAGTACCAAGGAGACTTGGCGGCTACCTATCCTGACCTACAGGCTCTGGTCTAGCCAACAGGTCTGAGATGGCAGGAGGGTTTAATGTTTTAATACCAGATTTACTTATTTGTAGATATTTGACATTACGCTGGATTTTGATTTAGAAAAGTGATACAGCATTATGCTGAAATCACAACACAAGCATGATGTAATGATTATAATATACAGTAGAATTACAATACAAACTGATTCCCCGTGCCAGTCTCTACATGCTCCACTGTCACAAAGAGGGAGGTTTTGTCCTAATTAGAGAGGTCCCAAACCATGGACTGAATAAAAATATAGTCTGGAAATCTTTAGATGGCCTGCATAGTGAGGCATTCTTAGTATTTTTTTTCCTAGCAGTTTGCGTTCTGATGGTTAATTTCCAAGACTGAATGTTGTATTTTTTTCCATGTTAAGCCGTGGCTCTCATTTTAGCCAGTACTTCTGAAGGACAAATCTTGTACTTCACTGAAATCAAGTCCTGAAAATCGTCAGAGGGAAGAGGAGTGCCTACATAAGGTTGGTCGTTATTTGGAGATTCAGAGTCAAGGACTCCAGGGTAGTTTTGCATGGCATTTCAGATCTGAGATCTGTCGGCATCGAGGAGGAGGCGGCACAGCTCACTTGAAACATCGCTGGGACCAAGGCCTTTTCTGGCTCCATCAGGAGTTTCAGGTTTAAATGGCAATTAAATCAGATGTATCTTGTGCCATCAGTGTGTGACATGCCAGCTCTGCCATGCAGGGACAGGGTGGCCTTGTGTGCCACCCTTCGTGGTGGAAAGTTACACCAAAATGTAAAGCTACACGTGGTAATATAGTCTAAAATACCATTGCTGATGATTTTTAGGCATTCCGACTGAAGTGACGTGAAAGCAAAGCCACCACAGTTAATTTTCAATTTTCCGTGGTAAAAAAGGGATGGGGGGAGATAGCAGTCTGGTAAGATGTGTATACTACAAACCATATATACACGAAGCTATACTAACCTTTGAAATATTCGTAAACAGTTTCTGTGGAGAGCAGGGGTAGATTTTAAGCAGCAGCAGCCAAAATGTGGAAAGCAGCAGGTGTGGTGCATCCCATTTTCTGTGCCATGGTGCTGGAGCCAGGGGTGTCTGGTGAAAATCTCATAATGAAACAGCTGAATGCTTTGAGAAGTTGACCACAGCTCAGCAAAGCAGATCTGAACTAACGTGGACTGCCTGTCTGCCAGTAAACAGATACTTGCACTCCATTGTTTAATTGAAATTTAATGAAACTGAAATATACTTTGGTAAAATCCACCATGAAAATGTGTTCTGCTTGTGGATCCTGCACATAGAGGATCAAGCTATAGTCAGGGGTGGGGGTCTCTATCAGGTACAGAGATAATGCTTGAGATTAAATTGTTATAAAACCAACACAACTTCCATGTATTATGCAATTTAGATTTTTTAGCCAGAAGTCTCTTCATTGCTGCTGCTGTTATTGGTAGTGATCTGTTCACAGATGGATTAGAGTTGGGGAACGTTATTAGGCCACAAAATGTTCTCATTTTTGCAAAACGACCTTGCAGCTGTATCGTTCACACATGGTTAGTCTGCATTTCTCAGCTACCAGTCATTCTAAACGGTAAAGAGCATGCTACTGCACTATGGGAGCGTTTTTTTAAAAAAAGGAAAAATTAAAGAATCCTTCTGATTCACATTCTTTCTCACGAGGCTATAATTTCAATGGCCTGGCCTGCAAGTTATGTCATCATAATCTCTTCTGTTCTTCTCTGTGCTTCATGAACAATTTTTCATGGAGGAAAGGCTGGATATTCTCAAGAAGATTCTTACTCTTTGAAAATAGTAAGAATTTTCTGATTCTCTTAGGCACTGTGGGCAAGGTTAATAATTACTGTTTGCTGCTTTGTTCACAATTATTTCCATTGGGCATTACAATCTCACTCTTATTTCTAATTCTGGGATTTGATCCCAGGCTAGGGAATCAGAGGATTAGTACTTACTTTTCCTCTATATGCTGTACAGTCTGCAGTGGGGAGTCAAGCATATATAAGTGACTCCCTCATAACTCTTGCTGATAAAAACCGCAGTGCCTAAGCAGAAAACCTGTTGCTTGGTTTTCACAGGTCCTTTTAGTTTGGATGACCAAATTTAAATACCTGGAGGGCACTGCAGCTATAGATGCATTTGAAGAATCTCACTGTGATTCCCTGAGTAGTTCTATCAAAAAAATCCCTCTGACTGAATTTTCCTACTGTCCCACTAATTCACTCTGCTTCTGAAAAACTTTGAACAGTGTTCAAAGTCACTTTTTTGGAAGGCATTTTTTCTTTTTTGTTACTTTAATTGCTGAACATAAATCTTGGCGACTCTGCCAACCTCCAGTTTCTCAAATTAGTAGCATTCCTATTCCTGAACTAGCATTTAAATGCTAACTTAGTTCCTTTCCACAAGAATCAACCTGTAACAGATAAATTGACAAAGAAATTGACAATTCAAAGTATTAACTGTTTGAATTTCATAAGATAGGCGCATGTTCTCAAATATATAAGGCACGTAAAACATGACATGACATGGTGTCACATAGATCAATACATTGAACAATCCTGCAATGTACACTATCATCTCTTTTGGTTCTACTGTCCATAAAAAGAGACAGGGAGAGAATCAAATAGCAATTTTGCTTTTTTACAGGAGGAGTGTGTTTTTGCTAAGAGATACATGATTTTTAAAGCTTGTGCTAGGATACTTGGAAATTATACACAAGAAAACGCAGAAAAAGGAACATTAATGTACTTTAACCAGACAAATATTAGAAGCAGGATGTCGTGAAAATAAATTAATTCATGTTCCTGGAGCACTCAGTGTACTGAAGAACGTCACAGAAATGTCAATATCGAAATTAATAAATCTGGAGCTTGAGCAATAGATTGTAGAGTTCGTATAGCATGCACTAAATAAATCTTGGGCCAGCAAACCGAGGAATGTGGATAGGACACAGTATCGCATACGTGTTAATTCAATGCGTCCTTTCATCTTGTGGAGTGAATAAGGCAAAGTTCCCATGGAAAAAAAATGGTACGTAAGCATGCAACTATTTGCAAAGGCAATCCTAATCTTCTGGAATTTTTTCACTCTTGAAGTCTTTTGGTTTTACAATGTCAATACTGCATAGTTGTTTATGCGTTTTATGTGTTTATGTATAATTCTCTAGGTTTATTTAAAAAATCCACATAATTATGATGTGGGATTATATCATATACCACATCCAGATCTGCAACACAGATCTCTGACAAGAGAACTAACAGTAACTAGCGACTAGAGAGGATGTTAAAAACATTTGGGCATTAGGTTTCTCAGCTGGAGTCATCCTGGAGAAACCATGGGTTCTGTTCTAGCAGACTACTGTGGGTACTGCTTCTTTTGCCCTGTCTTTTTCAGCCTGTTGCTCTGCTAAGCCCCTTCTCCCTCTCCTTGCTTCTACATTTGAATCTTCCTAGCATCCCATGTTGACTCAGCTCCTATTCTTCACAGTATTCCTCAGGTCAGTCCCTGTCTCTTTCCCTAGCCATTCCCAGTCTTTCCTCTCAGCTACTTGTGTCATTAACAGTGTTTCCCTATGCCAGATCTAGGCGTTTCTCTCCTTACTCTTCTCCTTTTACTTTCCCTCTCCTGTGAGTTGTCTGTACCAGTCTTCTTGAGATAAAGCTCTCTTCTCCCTGCATAACTACTTCTTCTGTTCATAGTCTGTTTTTTTCAAATTTTCCAAAATCATAGCCTCACAGCTCTTCTTATCTTCCCAGTTCTCAGGTCTAGCCTGTTGAAGCTAACTGGTCACTCCCCTTCTCCCCTCTCAGCTGTTCCAAGATCTTTATCCATCCTATGATTCCCATATGCAAAACCCACTTCTACCACATTGGCCTCAACTAGCACCGGCTCTCCAGTTCTGGTCTTCCTTTCCTATGCTCCAATTTCTTCTTCCCTAGCCCCCTTGCCTTTCTTACAGTCTACTCCTTCTTAAATGCCTCTCTGTGTTTTAGGCCATTCCACTGCATGGGCTGTGTTTCAACAGTGGGAAGACAAAAAGACTGGGACATCTTCAGTACCTTCTATCACAAAATGGTCCCCAAGAGCCCGATATTTCAAAGAGCAGTTTACCTTAAGCAGGCTTGTAATACTAAGATGAAGTGTCCTTGGGATGAACTAAGTATTTGGGAATTTTCATTGTAATTTATATTGTCATATAAGGTTTCCACTGAACATGTGTGAATGGACTTTTTTCAGATGCACGCAACCTGGCTAAATGCAGTCAAAAGAGAAGATAGTTACAGACTTTCTCTATGAAATGGTTGCTATTTTCTTTTACATGCCATAAACAATGTATTTCTCCTTTACTTTTCCCTTTGAAAAAATATAACCACACATTTTTAAACAATGTCATTCTGTTAATAATTGTTACATCATTGTCCATTGCTATTAAGGTCCGTGAAAAGACTCATTGTACTATGAATGACATCTGACATATTAAGTAAATCTATTACATGCACTGTACTTATGCCAGATGTACCCACATAAACTACTAAGACTGGATTGCAACTAATATTGAAACCTATCTATTGGAAGGTAAAAGAGTTAAAGGATAATCTGTAGATTATCTTCAAAAGACACACCAAAAAGACCGAGTTATACAGGACTATATGTGGATGAGAGATCAAAAGTTAATATGGCAGTATTTACTGCATGTGTCGATGCCAAAATGAAAGGATTATCCAAACAGAAGGTCTTATTGTAGCCAAAACAAATGGTATGAATATGAATACAGTTTAGCATGAATCACTGTATTGAAGACGCTCCTTATTAATAATTCAACAATATTCAGTAACAGTATTATGAAGCTAATTAGCTTAGGCTGCAGTTATTATCAAGCTAATAGCTGAGATAACAAACAAGTTATCACTTAACGAGTCTATCAGGAAATATAGACTTATTAATAGGGAGCATCCAAAAGTTACCTTTTAATTAATCTCACAGAGAAGATAAATTATCAATATTATCTGCATTTATTTCTAGACAAAATATGTCAAGATACATAAAAATTTGATGTGAGCTTTGAACGGCTAGCAAGTTGTCATCACAGTCTTAATGCACCTTTGGGATAATAAAGAGTAGAACAAAGACTGATGCAGTAATGTGGGTTTGATTCCCAGAAGGCCCTCTGTGTAACCTGTATTTTGGCATCTGCAAGAAATGCGGAGTAAAAGTGACAAGATTCATGAGAGAGGTTTTCAAAGACATCTTACTTTATTGGTTTCAGGTGGGACTTGTACACTTACCTCCCCCTTGTCCCTTTGAAAATCTGTTATCCTCTATCGGTCAAGTCCTATAATTAGGCATCAAAGTATTATTGTTATTGTTATCTGGTGACCTAAAAAATACAATTATTAAGCATATTGCCTCTTAATTATCCTAAATGTATACTGAGCTGTGATGTACCACTTAGATACAATCTTTAAGAGGACTGGAGAGATCCCCATCACCTTACAGCAGAAAAATAGTAGTCAGTCTCAGACTGGATGGTCCTGTACCCTCCTACACTGTAAATATGTTGTGAGTAAGAAGGTGAAGTAACTATTCCCAATTCTACTAGGAACTTATTTTCTTGTAAGACAAGGAAGGGTGGAGAAATCTCTCCTTTCTCCAGAAAGCTGACACAAAATTCTGCCCCATCATTAGAGACAGTACTGGGAAAGGGAGTTAATGGGTCCTTTGCTTGCTGCATGCAGGCTGGGTAGAAACTTGTTCTTTATTATTGCTATAAACCACAATATATCTGTTTTAAAAATAATAGGAGCTCTGCTATTATAGATTGTATTTACAATCATCACATTTACTGTTGCTGCAGAGAATCCTAGCATTGGCTCTCTACTGTATCTGTACTGTAGTGTGCTTGAAGAATTCAGCCATCATAAGCCACGGTCTTTCAGATTAGGTGTTCATCACAGAAATAGTCCAGTGAAGTGTTAATTATTTAGTAGTGGACTGGAACTCTTCATTCCTTCTGGATTTCAATAATTGGATGGTAAAGAGAGACCTTGCTCTCTAGATAGGAGGTGGCCTGAACTCTTTTGCAAATGACAGTATTTAAACTGACAAGGTCAGATTGACATTTGCAGTACTTCTTCAGATGAAAGATCTAGAAGTCATGAAGATGGGTTCGCTTCCCTAAAGTGGATTGAAGCAACTTAACATCTTATCTTTCAGGAAGGCATCAAAACTGTGCTTTGTTGTTCTTATTTTAATAATGAGAATGGCTCTAATATGGCTCCTGACTCTGTGACTGGGAAAACTAAGGGTGAAACACTACCTGTGTCACAGCTAATAATAAAACTGCCATTGACGTTAATGGAGTGAGGATTGTGTTCACTTTCTTTTTAATAGCATTTTAAAATAAAATTGTAAACTTTAAAATTGGAAGATGGTGTTAAAAACACAATTTTTGTATTCCAGGCTTTCCACAAACCTTTAGGTAAACAGAAAAACAAGGCCCTATCTCTAAAAATATCCAGTAGTATCATCTCACAAGAAAAAATGACCAAGAAAACTAGAACACTGTTGTCTGCACACAATTATGATTTCACACATGCTTTACAATTAAACAGTTATGAAATCCTGATCTACTTTAATTTCTGAAAGATATTTTACCATGTTGTACAATATCATTTCCATTACTTCCTGTCTGGACTGCTAAACACACCTTTCTTGTTTGCTGTTTCTCTGAATAATAATTTCAAAATTATTATCCCACTTTCTCTCATATTTTCTCGCTCTTAATCTGTATCCTCCTTTCATCATTCTTCTGCATTATAACCAAAGTTAACATCGCTACTAACACAAAAGCATGTCCAAAAATAGAGGTAGTGTGTAAAGGAAAATAGACAGGTAAACACATAGTTTATTACTGAAATACTAGCTTGAGCTGAATAAATATGCTGAAATATAATCTGTGTTGTCTGATTAAAATCTGGCTATGAAAATCTTGATTCCTAGTTTGGTACACCAATCTCATTATGCAAATGTCATTCTTTGGTCTCACGTAATAAACATCTAACAAGCTGTTGCTTTACTTGCTGTGTTTTACCTACCTATATTAACAACACAAAACAAGTACTAAGACAAAATATAACCCCCCTGAACAAAAAAAATCCTCCAGGCCAACTAATCAACAAGAACAGAAAAAAATCCCTCCAAGCCCCTCCAAAAACTCTTCCATGCACTCAGCCAAAGAAACTCTTCTGAATCATAGCACCTCCCTCTGAAATGAGATTTCTGCAATTCCCAGTATGTTAATAAAACATAAATCTTTTTTTGCCCCTCAAAGTTCTGTGACCAAAAGTAATTTATCAGCTTCCTCAAAGTAAAGTTATTTTCCCATTAGCGCTATTTTACCACAGTGCCCCAGATTCAGAGGACTAGTTATCAAAAGAATGACTTATTAGTATTTAAATATCTTATGTAAAATATAAGACACGAAGGATAGTTTACATGACAATGAAAAGGATATTAAAAAATAGCAATATACCGCCTGTGTTTTTAATCTTATTTTTTCTCCAAGATAGTTAGTTCCAGTTATAATTTGTTCCTCAATTCTCTCTTCACTTGCAGACTTTAAGAACACTATTTGAAAGGAAAGGCAAGGTAAGCTCACGTGTTCTAATGTGAGTCATATTTCAAAATATTTGCATCAATCTTTAGGGATTTTAAGGAGATCATGGCAAGCTGTTATAATGCTGCTGTAGTTTACAACATCTGTGGGAAATCTTATGTCTGGTACAGAATATGGGAAGTTGATGAAGAGCTTAACAGTCCCGTAACAACTTTAGAGGGTGGTTAGCCAACCACATAAATCAGTGGTTCAGCAACATTAATATGGGATTTAACATTATTTTTACAAGCACACAAGTAATATGCGTAATTAAAAAGTGTACTTTTTTAATTTTTTGTGGCTTGATGACGTATATTTTCAAAAAGGAGACTACAGGTTAGTAACATTTCCTATGTAATTAAAGCACCTCTCTCGTTTGCTCCATACTTCTGTGATGAGCATGAAAGCGGTCCCAGGCCTCAAAAATGCCGGACCGGGATGCCGACGGAACGGAAAGCTGGCAGTGCCGCAGCTGCCCGCATCCCCAGAGCTACACAATCACAAGACTCCAGGAGCTGGGCACTCAGGAAACTACCAACTAGCCCCAAACTAGTTGACCTAGTCTAGACCAACGGACTAAACTCTGTTAAAATACAACAGAGAGCAAAAAGACGAGCGGGCCCATTCACGGCCCCGGGCAGGCCCCCCCCAACCCGCCTCACCCAGCCCCGCTGCCGCCACGG
>NW_008794159.1:654079-654286 GCF_000699145.1 Aptenodytes forsteri | reverse complement strand
CGCGGAGGGGGTGGGAAAGGTGTGGCGGCTGCCGCCTGGCCAGGTGAAGGGTGAGGGCTCCGCTCGGTGGCCCTTCGCCCTTGTCGCCGGCAGCGGCGGGAAGCGCAGTGCTAGTGCGGGCAGGTCCGGGCAGCGCAGGCTCCCTGGCCAGGTAAATCTCAGCGGCGGGGGAGATGGAGGGGGAGGGGCGGGGGGGGGTCTCCCCCT
>NW_008794159.1:603919-654044 GCF_000699145.1 Aptenodytes forsteri | reverse complement strand
TTGGAGGCCGTGTGGGTGGGGGGCGCGCCCGGCCGTTGGGGCTGTGAGGGAGCGGAGGCAGGGCTGGAGGCAGCGCCTTCTGCCGCCTGGGGGCAGATGCTTCCGCCGGCGAAGCCCCCCCCTCCTTGCCCCAGCCGTGGAGGGGTGAGGGGCGGGCGTCGGGGGGCGCCCGTGGCCTGGGGCGGTGACCAGCCGGCCCGTGCGGCCCTGATCCCCGGGTGCGGTACCTGTTTTATTACAAGCCACTCTCTAAGCCTTTCTCTTCCTGTATCTCCTAGCAGAGGAGAGGCTGGGCTTTTCTCTAGCCTCAGCCTGCCTGGTGCTTCACTGAACGTGCTCTGCACCTGATGCAGCTTTTGTAGCTGCGAGGCAGAATCTGTCCTCTTTCCTAGTTGAGTACTAGTGTGTCCATTAAGAAGAGATACGTTATTTTTCTCCTCCTCGCCTCGGATCAAAATATACCCATCGTGAGATGCTTTGGGAAATAATTTATGAAGAGTGGGAGAGATGAGGAGGAGACTTGCTCTCACAGAGATGAGATTTTATTTCTTTTTTGAGTGGTAATAGTATGCCTGAAGAACATAAGCAGAACTAAATGTATCTTTCAGAAAATCTGTCCTTAATGTGCTTATTTTTCCAAGAGAGTTTTAATTTCTCCCATGGATGCTTTTCACTTGCTTTTTGTTTTCTGCAAGTCAAAACAACTAGGCATACTAAATGGTTTTCTGTCTGCAGTGAGCTGTCAACAGTCTTCAGGATAGATTTTCCTGTCAGGTGGTGTGGAGCTTGCACCTTGATAGCTGTGTCTCTACTGAGGGCCAAGCTCTGGGCAGTAAAGATGTTGTCTTCGTGCTTCAGTTTGCAGGGGGAGGGTTTTTTCTGTTTTCAGTTTAGTGCTCTCAAGCCGATGGAATGTTTGAGCATGCTGCTTGGGGGGAAACATAGGCATAAAAGTTTATTTGGAGTCTTACTATTAACGCACTCATTCTCTGCTCTGTGGCTGCTTTTGAAGTTAATGTAATCTGAAACGTATTTTCACTTTTTCTCTTGTGCTCTTTCACAAATAACATCTATGGCAGTGAGTCTGAGAAGATGGAGTAGATAGTTGCTTTGTTTCCTATTACTTAGCACTGATTAAATAATAGTGTATTTCAGAAAATATTCCTTGTTTTAGAACTTAAGCTCTTTGAAGTTGAAGCCTTTTATTCTTGGTAACTGTAAGATTGTCTATGTAGGCTACTTGCATGTAGTGGGATACGTAGAAAAGGAGGAAGGCTGTGGAAGGGACTGCTAGTGACTCAAGCCTCATCTTTGAATTGAGTTAGGAAGATGCTGTTCAGTCTGCCATGGCTGAGTTCAAAATAACCGGACCAGTATTATAGATGTAAAAACTATTCTTGGCTCTAGCCTGCTTCAGTTTATAGATATGCATATTGGTCTCATTCCTGCCTGCTATAGGCAGACAAGTGCCAGAGCACTTAACCAGAAGTTACTGATTCCTTTCCATTATTACTGACAGGTTTTTTTTCTGCTTGCAACAAATTTCTAAGTGTTTGGAGACTCGGAGCTGAGTATCTGTCCCTGTGTAGTATTGACTTTCCAGGAACTTTACCTTGTATTTTAGCTTTGCTGGAATAAATTTCTAAAAAGATTTATTTCATATGTATTGCTCACTCCTCTGGGTGTCATGTGGTATTTTTCATAGTTTCCAAACATGTATTTGTCCTGAGGGACTGAATCACTGTGTATTTCCAGATTTTAAGCGGTATGCTGGGGATTGGTCTTAAGGGCTAGATCTGTGTTTCAGACTGAGCAGGTGACTTTTCTTTTAACTTGTGTTTGAAGCTCAATAAGTGAAGGTTACTGACAATAAAAAATTCTTCAGCTGGCATTCAACTGTATCTTGAAATGTTAACCTTCAACTGTTTAACCTCTCAATTTGCTTCCAAAAAACTATTCTCATGCCAAAAAAACTTAACAGTTATGCTACCTCACTAATAAAACTTAAAATAGATCAATATTCTGAAGAAATGACGAGGGCTAAACTGTGACTGAAAGGAACACTTTTTCTTTTCTTTCCCCCGTTAGTGAGTAAACCCTCTTGTTCTGATGCTCACCTGTCTAGCTGGTGAATCAGATTGGTTCATTGATACAGCAGAATGCTAATGTAGATGGACAAGAAAACCAGAATCTTCCACACTTGTTTTTAACCTCAGCACTGGTCCTCAGTGAGGGAATGGGAGCAGTCAGCTGAAGGATGGACACTAATGTCATCACCATCATTTTTGGTAGTAGTAAGGTTGAAATTCTCAGCCTGTTTGCATCCTGGACCACTGAAGGTGGCGATGCTGCTATCGCTGAGGCAGGCTGCACTAACCCTCTTTTAAGGATCTGGTGGGTCTCATCTCTTTCTCCTCTTACAAAAAGGGCTGCGAGTTCCTGCACAACAGAAATATCAATTTCCACAGCTAATTAGGCTGTAGTACTTTAAGAACAGAGTACTGTTTAGGGAAGAGAAAAAAGTTTAGTGTTTGTTAAAAAGAACAAACTGCCAGTTAGCACACATAGCCGTGAAAGAGGCAGATGAAACCTAGACAGCTAAAACATTTCCGTGCAGAAAAACTTATTTATTGAAATAATAAAAAAGCTACAGGTGAGTAGATGACTGGAAATCAGGCTCTCCAGACCTTTAAGCTAAAAGGTAGGTATGTAGAACCACAGATTAATAGAACCTTGTGGTTTTTTTCAGTGCCTTGCTCTCATTTCTTTCCAATTGGTCTCTGTTTTTATCCTCTTGGTATGTCTTCTCTCTCTCGGGGAAAGTCACACTTGAGCTTGATGTGAGTATCTGTCCCTGTGTAGTATAGGCTTTCCAGGAACTTTACCTTGTATTTTAGCCTTGCTGGAATAAATTTTTAAAAAGAATTCTCAGTTTCTTATCAGAATTTCTCTTCTTCCTCCCCCCAGTGGAACAGAATAATAATCCTGTTTGGGGCTCTGAAGTGCTACCTTAGCATAGGTTAAACCTTCACTTAAAGATATGGAAGCTTTGTAATAGTAGAGGAATAATATGATCAGGAAAAAAGTCAGTCTGAATTCTGCACTAAACTTTGAACCTGTGTCCAAACTTCTGACTGTATTTAAACTGAGGGATACTTACGTGTAATTACAGCTATGCCTATTGCTTTGATGCCTGCAAGGCCACAGCTTTGTTTCTAACTCTTCAAGTGTTAGTTTGATACTGAATTGTCTCTGACAGTCTGTTTCCTGAAATAGATTCTGTTTTCCCAGATGGTAATTTTGTCTCAAGAATGTGAAATCCTGGAAAAGTGGAAAGTGTATGCAAGTTGAACACAGCTTATGTAATACACCTATTCATGTAGCTCAAACTCTGAAGCAGGGGGGAGTGCTGGCAGCAGTTCAGGCCCTTTAATTTTAGGGGCTGCTATTTCTGGTACATGCAGTACACAAAAATGTGTTTTCAACTCTTCCCCCAAAAGCTGTTTTACTGCTACTTACAGTACTACAAGAACCAAATAGGAAAGTATTGCTGAACTTCTGCCTTGTGAAAAAGCTAATTAAAATATCCACGTATCAGGGGAGTGCTTTAGTTAGGCTCCCAAAAGAAGTTGTAAGTCATGGATAATGTTTTGCCTGCAGGAACCTCAGATTACTTGACTATATAACTTTGCATTCAGCATGCTCGCTCTCAACCAGATGAAACACGTTTATAAACTGCTACTTTCAAAGTACTTGTTGCCTCTGCTCCAGTAGAAGTAGAACAACTGAACTAGGTGTTTCTCTGGTATTAAACCTTTGAGAGCCATGAGTATAGGATATCCAATAGCTGTGCCACAATAGGTTCAAAATAACCTTTGAAGTTGTGATTTTCTATTATCAGGTACCTGGGGACACTAAAATGATCATTAAAATTGCGGCCTTATTGTTCTGGGTGCTTTTATGAGTGAAATAAAAACTTAACTCCATTTTTGTGTCAAGTCAGTAAACTTTTTAAAGTTATCTTGAATACAGGAGGAAGAGGTAAAGGTGACAATAATAAGAATATGTTCTGTTATTTTGGGAAATTAATATGATATGACTAAGCAGGCCGCTCTAGCTTACACTGGCAATATGGCTAAACTTGATTAATAATAAAACCTGATGTGCTCTGCAAAGTAAATGGTTATACTACCTTAGGTACTAAAATTACAATGGATCACATTGTAGATAGTATAGTAATAGTGATGCCACACTGGTTCCACAAGAACAGGTAAGGTAAGATAACTTTGTTTCTTCTAAAATGTCTTTGTCTTTGGCATGAACTATTTTTTTCATCTTGCTCTTACTGTGGAACCAAAGACAACTGAAAAATGATTGCTGGACTTCAACATAGCAGCTCAGAACACTAGGCTATTGTTAGCCTTGTTCTCTGTTAAACTGCAGGAAAATGTACAAGAACTAATTGTTACTAGATTTTGGCATATATTGCCTCTGTGCTAGTCTTCTCAGTGGGAGAGATAGTTACAAACACTGTCCAGAAGCACAGTGAGTAAAGCATCAAAGCTTAATGATTTTACTAGTTTTAATCTAAACAAAAAAGCAGTCTAGTGAATTTGTCGCTTCCACTGCATGTGCAATACTTCATGTATCAGTATCCTGAATCTAGTTAGATGCTGGTGTTAAAATTAATGGAAGCTGCTGGTAGTTCATAAATGAGTGTTTCTCAGTTCTGTATTACTAAGACTAGATGTTGGCAAGTGTGAGAACACCTTGCCTTAGAGCAGGTGGTGTTCAGGTCTGTGAGACTTAACAGAGCTGGTCAGAGGAGTCTGGTGTTGGTGAAACTGCAATTACAGATAAATACATCTTATAATCCCATACTTACTGGAGCTAGTCTTGTTACAAGCGTTTTATTTTTACTAATACATTAGTCACTGTCAAGAAAACGGCTTAAAAAGGGAGGTATGAAGATTGAGTATCTGGCACTTTGTTCTGAAAGAGAACTTAAAAACACAAAATTATCGGATCTAAAGTGTGCTATTATACAGTAAGATTTATGTAGTTTGGACGGAGTGTACTGTTTTGATGCTTATCCACGGCAATAATAATACAACATAGTTCTTAAACCGGGCAAAATGGAGAACTTCAGGAATAATGCTGTTGAATATTTTATCTCTCATGAAACTTAGCTTCTAAAAACTGGATTTAGAGAATTTAACTTGCCACAAGTCAATGGGGTATTAACTGTGAAAGCTTGACTCAAAGATTGAGTCATTGAAATAAGTAAATACTGTTTTTTGTCTTTTTTCCAGAGGCAGTACCACAAGTTCTCTTTAGTGGGTAGTGATGATGGTGCTGGCTCTTCACCTGAGGGAAGGAATTCTCAAGTTCATTTCAGTTGGGCTATCCATTCTTCATGTTCATGACTATATAACTGTTACAGTCTCTGCTCAGAAAGAAAATAGCCTCAAGTTGTAGAGGGTAGAAATTAGCAATGAGCTAATGTTACAGATCATCAATCTCAAAATGAGAAACCTTTTTTTGCCAAATTAAGTAGAGTTAGCTGAATGTAAAAAGATAACCGGAGTTGTAGTCTAACTTTTAGTGGGGTACTGACTGGGATTGGATTTCTTTAGCATTGTTTCAGGCAAGCTATGAATATGAATTCTTGCAGACTAGCTTAAGTGTGTGATGTTTTGGGGATGCCACCACATTAATGATGTGAACCTGAGAGAGTACCAGTCTGTAATCAAGAGCAGGGAAGCCTGTTTTGACACATTTGAAAATAAAACTAATGCTGTAGCAGTAAACTGAGAGTGGCAACTTCACTCTTGCAACTTAATCAGGGTATGTCCACTTATGTGCCTTGTATATGTAATAACAGTAGAGTAAAAGGGAAGTTAATTTCCCAAGTACTCATCATGCATCCGTGTTAATCATGGAAGATGGGTGTTTAGTGTTCAGAAGCATTCCTTAGAACTTAGCAGCTCTTAAAGCAATGATCCAGTCAAGCAGTTGTGGGCAAGTTTCACTAAATTCCTGCATGTGTTTAGGGAATAGGTATTTATGTGTGAAATAAGCATGTCAGGATGTTAGTGGTGGGATTGCTTAAACTTTTACAGCACAGAAAGGGTACTTAGCTCTTTAATCACAATGCTTGGCTAATAAGTAAGTTACTCAACTTCAAATTCCATTTCAGGCTGGAAAAATAAGCTGTTCTATCTATCCAGAATTCTCCTTGCTTTTTATTTAAAAATCACAGTAGGAATCTGGCTTAGCTGGAGTTATGGACGCAGGGTACTCAAATCATTTTGATATTACACAATTTTCAGGAGTTAAGCATTCTGGAGATGACAGGAAAATACACTTGAATCTGCATGTGCAAAGATGCAGCAAAAGTAGTGTGATTGCAATAATATCGCAAATAATGGGGCATAAAAACTGTAACCTGGTACTGTTAAAGAGTAACTAGTGTAACAAAATCACTGGGGAAACTAATAATTCCTGTTCAACTCCATGTGCAACTTAGTCCATGCATTGTTTGATAAACATGAGTATTCCTAATATTTTTCGTGTGGAACTGACAAAGCAGTGATTTGAGTGTTTAAAAACAAAGTCTTTTTGTCTTGAAGCATATTGATGATTAGTGAACTTTGGTTTTAAATGAAAATCATGAGTACTAACAGGATGTCTCTCTTGTTTTCAGGTCTTGGCACAGAATGAATATAATTAGAGAAAACAGAGATCTTGCTTGTTTCTACACAACAAAACATTCATGGAGGGGAAAGTAAGTAGTTTAAAGTTTATTGGGTTTTTTAACGTTTTGTGTGACATCATTATTGGATTTAACGGCATAGTTCCTGTATTGATGGATGAAAATTGAACTAAAGGCTCCTGCTGCTCAGTCTCTGAACTGAATGTATCTTCACTAGAATCAATTTGGATTTTAAACATTGCTTTTTAGCCTTCCTCTGCACATGTTCCCACACTTCAGTATAGCTCTGAAATGGACCACCTGACTTACTCAGCCTCTGAGTCTCTTGAACTTACTATATAAAGCACTAATTTTAAAGTAGAAATGCTTCTTCTCAGAACAGGTTCTTGGGGGAGTAATGTCTTATGTACTTTAATAGATGAGGGTCACTAGCCCACACATATACTTAACATGTTGTGTAATAGATTATCTGTTAAACTACTAACTGAGATTATTTGAAGACTTCTGTTACTAGAAATAAACTTCATCCCTAATTGGGGGTCTTGGATCTAAAAATGAATTTTCAGTGATGCTTCTGTCTGCAAAAGCTAGGGAACTTCTAGTAAAACTATCCATTAAACTATCATAACTGGTATCTGTTATACTGTGTTTGAAGTCAGCTGTTATACATATTTTTAAAGCTTCATAGGACTTTCTTTGGTATCCTTACCCATTGTTCCTTCTCACATGCATAGTAGTGCTGTGGAACTGGGATTTTTTCCTTGCTACCTAAACATCAACAGAACAAAGAGGGTACGTTGTCTGCACCTCAGGAGCATGAATACTGCTTTATTCTAATGTTTATACTGAGAGGTGATGTCTGAATCTGTTTGACCAGTAAGTTGAAACTGGCTTTTTTTTGGCTGTCTGCTGGTAGATACTTCATGAATTCTTCCTATCAAAGATTGGGAATGCTGGGAAGAAAAGGAGGATGGGATTGCAAGGAGTGGCAGCCACAGATCTTTCTCAATTGTGCTTTGAAGAACCATGAGATTGCTTCAATGTCTAATCAAAGAGCTCCCTGCCTTTTTGTCAGCAAAAATTAAAGCCCTGGGTAGTTCAGAGTCCAGAGTAGACTCATCAGCTGTCTGAGGGCAAAATCTTTCCTCTACAAAGACAGATTCTTGACTGACTTGAAATACAGTTTAATATTTAGTCTTACCTCATTAGAATTCTAGCCAATACTTGTGTAAATTGAGTCTTACCTGAGTTAAGATCCATGCATTTGGATTTGTGTGGGCATGGGTGAATAAACTGTTTCCTTTAGTAATAGTAAGATACTATGTTGGGGTAGAACGTTAGAACAGTTTGTCCCTCTTAATCTTTCTGTCATCCAACAGAAAATATTTTGTCTCTTCCTTTGAAGTTCCTGTGGCATATGTGCAAATTCAGTGTGCATATGATTTGAGCCACTTGGTGAAAATCAAATACATAGATTGCTTCTCTTGCCCAATGCCTTCCGTTAAAGAGCCTGTTCCTGCGTGATGCAAACTGTTGGAGAAGTATGATCTTGAACTTTGATGGTAGCGTTCTGATAAACTATGAAGTCTTATAGAACTTCAGAGTAAGTCTGCAGTCTAAAACAGAGGCTTAGTTTAAAAACTCATTGGCACTTTACTTTTCACATAATGAAGGGAAAAGGAGTATTTAGTGAGTAGTTGCCTCTTGTGTTGCACCAGAAGCTTATATAGCTTTTAGTAAGCTTATATTTGAACTGAGAGGACTTAAATATTCATAGTTATACATTCTCAGTATAATCTATAGATAACATAAAAAAAGCGCAGTAACTTAATGTGTAGTGCTAAATGAGCCTGAATCACTTTAACTATTCATATGATTTGTCACTTTGCTGAATATGGGCTGTGTGCATGGCAGCTAAAGTATTTTCTAGTAGTAGAGATGATGATGCTCCAGTGTCGATCTGTAGTTATGTAAAATTAATGAACACTGTCTTTCTCTTGAGTGTGGTGGTATAAAATTTGTCTACCAGGTTCATCCTGATTAAAAAAAAAAGTATAACTACTGACTTCTACAGTGCTTCGAAGAAACTAGTGAATAGGCAATAGTCTTTTTACTGGGAAGAAGACATTTGCTTCAAATTCTTCTCAAAACTGCCTGGCATTAGACTGTACTGCATAGTAGTTTGAGAGATAATTAATGGTAAAGTCTTCAAGGCCTGGAGGTATAAATACCTTTCTACATATTTAAAGGTGAAGTTCTGAACAAGAGTATGTTTAGGCCACATGTAAGAGCTGACTTCTGAGTCTCCTCTGTTTGTGCAACAAGACTTGGGTCTTCTGACTTTGCCTAGGGAGAAGAGATGAAGGAAATGGTAACTTGACAAATCTGCTGTTCTGTCTTGTGTTCCTTGTCACATCACGTATTAAGAATGCTAGATAATAAATATGCTTCCTAGATCTTGAAATGCTGGCTTGAGCATGAGGGGAGAAAAGGAAGGGGCTGTAATGTTTGGAAGCTGGTCTTAAATTGTGTGTGATCATTGCAGATCTTTATTCTGCCACAAAGCACTGTGAAGCTCTTTAGTACGTTAAATGAGTAAACAAAACCTTAAACAAGTAATAAAGTGCTTTATTAAAAATAAATATTGTAAATCATATAAAAGACAGAATACCTACCTAAATTGTGCAACGGGAGGAGAGGGAACAGTTGGTTTGTTCAAAGGATTTTCTTATGATCTAAGAACTGGAGCATTCTTTGACAGACTGAATATAGTGGAATTATTAGCAGCTAGAGTTAACTTCAAATGTTCTGCTTCATTACTACAACTTCTCTTGACCTGCATCTTAAATAAGGAAAATTCAACTACATGGAAAAACAAATAGGTTTTTCAAATAGATTAAACATCTTTAAGGTGGCAGGTCACTTCAATATTACAGATTTTTCTAAGCTTTGAAGAAAATAAGCACTTGCTTTAATCCTTAGATAAACTCCTCTGGGACAGTAATGTCTTGAACTTGCACCAGTTTGTTTGAATAATAATGGGAAATGATAGGGAATGAAGTTTGTGAGATTGACTGTGTCTGACAGATACTCTTGGCCTTGCTATTATGAGAGAAGGGAGGATAGGTCAAATAACATGAGGGAGCAGCTCTGAACGTATCTGAAACTCATGCAAAGTTTGACCTTATACAGAATGATGGCTTGTGCTACAGACCTGGCAAGTGAGAGAGAAGAAGGAACTGTAACACAAGAATGCAGAGAGAGAGGGGGAAGAAACGACCTACTGCTTGATGCAATGTCTAGTATGGCATGGATCCAGATTAGTTGTCAGCCATCTGATTGATCCTATCCTGCTCTTTCCCTAGCAATTCCACAGTTTACCCAGAACTGAAACTTAAATTGCTAAACTGAATCAGTTTTAATATGGACAGCTAGCCAAAGTATTTATATTTGGTTCAAGTTCAAGGCATCCATGTTCAGATCCTGTTTCTTTGGTCAGAGAATAGTTACTTGAACTGGCTCTGGTTCAGGTTTGGCTTGACTTTCTGGGCAGGACTGCTTCCAGATACAAGTACCCTAGAACAAGAAGTTTGTACAAGTAGTAAGGGATTATTAATAATCTACTGTTTCAAACTCTGGTTAGTTACGTTGCAAAACTTTCTGATCAAGAAATATGTAAATAGTCTCTATATAAAGAGTTGGTTCAGGGTATGCTGTGAAGATTGTCAAGGAAATGAAACCATGGTAAGGCTTCCATTCTGCACTTGATACATCTAAATTTCTTAGCTTTAGCTCACTGCTGCTTGTTCCTGATACGCCTGAAATGCAAGCAACTACCTTGCTACAGCTGTTCTTTAAGCACTATGGCAGTTAACATACCTGTGATATCGATGTACAATGACTAGCTGGGTATTGAACTATAGCTTCAGTGATCTGAGTCTTTCTGAGTTTAGTAGTCTTAGTTTTCCTCAAGGTGAAGAAAATAAGGCTTGGCCATAGTAACACTTCGACTTGTTACAGTATTGTGACCAGGTATGTAAATTGGATTATTTCATGTTGCAACTGTTGTCTGAGACAGCTTCAGACAGATGCTTTAGGGTATTGCAGGAATATCTTTTTTTCTATCTGTGTAGTCTTTTTAGAATTTATTCTGGTCTGGTAGTACATTCCAGTGCAAGTTCCAAGAGTCTTTGGTCCTGACTTAGCCAATAATGTAGGAAAAGAGATGCATAAGGAAATATATTTAGTAGTATTTAACTTATATGCCCCCTTTATGGATATATAGAACAGAGGAGCTTGACATATTATAAGGGTAAACTGCAAACTAACAATAAAGACAATTCCATATCTGTTTCCTAACACTGACTTGTATATAGCTTCTTAACATAATTTTGCTGTTCAACGGGGTTTATGTGACTTCTGGAGAAACTAACACTTGTCTGTATTCTAGGTATAAGCGAGTCTTTTCAGTTGGAACGCATGCCATCACCACATACAATCCCAACACGCTAGAAGTTACAAATCAGGTAACCATAATTTTTGAACAGGGCTATTTTGAGTTAATTCCTGATTTACGTTCACCATCCAGAGTGAATAGTGGCATTCAGTCTTCAGAAGCTATCTAGTCTGACAAGATCTCAGCAAAATCAGAAGGTATGGCAGCTGCTACAAAAGCAGCTATAATAGAAAACTGGTGTTGCCTTCACTAAATCTACAAATATCCAGTAGTCTTTGTACTTTTAGGCAATTTGTCTTTATTGGCCAATAAGTATTAGTTTGCTTCTGGGTGTGCTGTTCTGAATGAACTGGGATAACTTTGATCACCATAAGGCTATGTCCCTGAAGGGAGTCAGGACACTTGCTTACTTTGCAGAGTATCAAATAGGAAGCTCAGGCTAGCTAGCTATTGTCTCATTACAGCAACTAAGTTATTATAGGTACTAAGGATTTTTGAGTAGAGGAGATGTAGCTTTAAAATTACTAATGGTATAACCTAATTACTTTCAATTGTCTAGTGGCCTTATGGAGATATCTGTAGTATTTCTCCTGTTGGAAAAGGACAAGGAACAGAATTTAGTCTCACTTTTCGCAAAGGGAGTGGAAAAAAGTCTGAAACTCTTAAGTTTTCCACAGAGCACAGAACAGAACTCCTTACAGAGGCACTGGTAAGAATTTTTTTTTTTTTTTTTTACCTTCAAGCAAGCAGTAAGTACTTGGTTGTCATTACCATTTGTGGTAGCTTACTATGCTTTCTCTCCTTGCATTAAAAAGTAGGAAAGCAAGTTGTCTTTTGAGCTGTTCTGTTAATGTACTTGATCTAGTGCCAAGTTGACATGCTTGCGTTGCAGCAACTAGTGCGTGATTCTTAAATAGCAAGTAAAGCTACAAATACTGAATATATTAAACTGCAGTGGAATGGTGAGTCCTCAAAGAGGCTTAGTTCAAGTCCCTTAAAACAGGGTCAGCTTAAACGTAGAGTTTCTGGATAGATTGGCTATCATATTTGCATTCATTCATGGCTAACTTTCTTAAAAACAGAGATTCAGGACAGACTTCTCAGAAGGAAAAATCACAGGACGGGTAAGTGTCTGGCTTTTCTGGATCATGTGCAGTTTAATGAAATGATCTAAAGACTTAAACTTCTACTGTGTGCATGTGTGTTATGCTTGTGCTATATGCACTACCTAAAATAGCTTTTTTAAATTTGGATCTGAAGTCTTGCTTTGAAAAGAGAAAATTAAGAGTTTGTTCAAAAGCAATGGGAACCTTTTCAGCAGTAGAATATCTGAGTTCTCGTTTGTTCAAAAGCAATGGGAACCTTTTCAACAGTAGAATATCTGAGTTCACTTGGCCTGAGCCTTATGGTGGTACACTTAAAGACTCTGAATGTTACTGCTGAAATAAAGGGCTTTGCCACATGGAGTTCTTATTTGGACAGAAGGAAGAAGAAGGACATAAGCTTTGATTCATTATTCAATGTTTACTACTTCCAGCATTTTACTTTCTAACTCTAAGTAGTTTTCTGGATAACATCCTGAACACTTGATGTGGGAATATTGTTTCCTAGGAGGATTTCTGTAGGCCAGATTAAAGACAAGATTGCCACTTAATGAATCTTGGTAATATAGTAATAAGCAAGGCAATATACAGAGCTAGACTTTGTATTTGGTTTTATGTCTTCTGGTCACAGAAGATAGCACTTAAAGCATTGCTTAGAATAAATTTTCAGTGAGCATAGTAACACTGCTAGAATATGGGGGTCCCCTTTGTCTTACTATAGTTTAGAACAGACCTCTAACTTTTGTTGATTTCAGTAAGTCTGTATTTGTAATGGAATATGACTGCAGGAGATGAAAAATTTGCACTATAGTGGTAAGCTTACCTTAATTTAGTCTTGATTTGCTGAATAACAGCATCTGGTGCAATAGCTATTTCCTTGTCTAACCACAGTGTACAGTCTGTGAATAGGCCACCTTCTACAGCAAGAGAAACTTACTCCCTTTTGGGGTGGCTGTTTTGGGTTTGCTGTTCTCTCTTCAAAATGCATTGTTTAAGCTGTGACTTCCTTGTCAGTAGACAGCTACTCTCATTTGGTTAATAGTATTCTTAACATAGATAAGAGCATTAAGGGAAATGATAACATTTTTTTGAACTTTACACCCACGCTGCTTACTAGATTGGAGAAGAGCTATTGCTGTGTAGTAAAGGAGCGTGTGTGTAGATGTCTAAAAGTAGCTCTCTCTGCAGAGGTATAACTGCTATAAACATCACTGGAGTGATACGAGGAAACCTGTGATTCTAGAGGTGACTCCTGGAGGTGTTGACCAAATTGATCCTGCAACAAATAAAGTCCTGTGCTCCTATGACTACAGGAACATTGAAGGCTTTGTTGATATTACTGGCTATCAGGGAGGCTTCTGTATCCTCTATGGAGGATTTAGTAGATTGGTGAGTACTAAACCAAAACATCTTGGTATGGTGCTTAGGATGTTTATAGCTGCATATTTAATAATGAAGCTTCAACATCATTTGAACATACAAGTATGTGCATCTTTGGGACCCATCTGTGGAGCCTGAAGGCTTGTGGACAGGTTTTAAAACCTCTTTTCCACAGGAAATCAGTTAAAACATTTGAGAGCAATGCATGGGGTTTTTTTTGCTTATTGCATGTTTAAAAACTACAGAGCATAAAATATCCAGTTATTTATATCTGGATAGTGAATATGAATGCAATGAGGACATGGAGTTTCCTGACATTTCTCAAAGTTACAGGAGTGACAGGCAGTATTACTAATCTACCTAACAGATGGAGAGATTCTATTCAGAAATAGATCGATCAGTGGTGATGCTTCCTTCTTAGGCCTGTGGTCTGATATTTAGCAGCTTTGCTTGGCAAATACTGCAGTGTAATGTTGGTTTCAAAATCTTAAAAGGGTTTCTGTGTACTATACTGCAAGCAGCTGAAATGGATCTTTAGCAATTAATTCATGGTTACTAATGTAAATACAGCTACCTCAGTTACTACTAACAAAACAGGACTCTGCTCTCTAGATCAGGGTTTCCGTATCTTTCGTACTGCAGCATGCTTTTCTCTGGCATAAAACTAGCAATATATAATTGATCCTCTAGAGCTGCCATAACCTTGCGTAGCTGGGGCTACCACTCTGGTTCTCTGGCTCCTTGCTCCTGCCAGGCTGTCAGGATCTGTTGCCAAGGGTGGACAGGCAGGTCATGCAGACCTTTACTTTAATGGCACGGTAATGTGTAGCAGGGTATCCTTTAGGAATAGCTGCTATAGATTGGTTTGGGTTTTTTTGAAAGGGAAATGTAAACTTAATAGTGGATCTCTTGTGTAATAAATACCTCTTCTCTTTATACTATGCACTTAGCAAAGCCAAGCCTAGCTGCTGAGAAAATTCTCTACTGTTGGGTATATAGTGGAGGATTATTTATGGAACTATGATTTCTTGAGCTATGCCATATTTTTCACCTGTTTTTTTTCTTGTCAAAACTTGCAGCACCTGTTTGCATCTGAGCAGAGGGAGGAAATTATCAAAAGTGCAATAGAGCATGCTGGCAACTTCATAGGTATCTCTCTGCGGATAAGGAAAGAATCCCTAGAATTTGAGCAATACTTGAATCTTCGCTTTGGAAAATACAGCAATGATGAATCTGTAACATCTTTAGCAGAGTTTGTTGTTCAAAAAATAACACCTAGACACGTGGTAAGGGTATCAAACTGAAGTTACTTGGTTCCTCTTAAGTGCTAGGAATTATTTCCTAACATGCCTTTTTTTTTTTTTTTAAGGAACCTGTGAAAAGAGTACTAGCTCTTACAGAAGCTTGCTTAGTTGAGCGGGATCCAGCTACCTATAACATTGCAACTTTGAAACCTTTAGGCGAGGTAAGAGGCAACCTTTCTCAGTGCCACTTCTTCAAATAGAAGCTCTAAAAGATAATAATAGTAGGAATTTGATAATATGCATAAGATGTCCTCAATTTGTAGAGTATATAAATAACACTGCTTCATTAATGAGATCCTTATCTCTTATTTTTAGGTATTTGCAATAGTATGTGACTGTGAAAACCCCCAGCTTTTTACCATTGAATTTATCAAAGGACAAATTCGGAAATACTCTTCAACAGAAAGGTAACTGGAGTTCCTGTGGGTTATAAATTCAAATGGAAATTGCCACTGTAGTGCTTCTAGTTCCTCAGCTTCCATAAACTCTGACCCTTAGAAGTGTTAACTTGAAGCCTTGCTATTCTAGTGGTCTGCCGCTTACAAATCAAGATTTGTTACAGGATCTAAATCTCTCCCCTCTACCTTCATCCCAACTTTAAGCAAATCTGTCCAGAAGTTTTCTGATGAGCATGTAAAGGTGTTGGACAGTTAGATACTGCCTGTTTCTCATAGGGAATGTTGTTCTGTGTATGTTGTACTTGGTTAAGCAGTATATCTGAAAGAAGGCACAATTTAAGTGATGTGGAAGTGTGAAGGCTGTAAACCCTTTGAGCTGTCTGCTTGAAATGCTCTTAGTTGATTCTATTTAAAACAACCAACAGAATAGTCCCTGGGTGCACTTGCAGTTGTAATGCAATCTAATCCTGCTAAGTGAGGTTTCGCAGAAAGCACAGGGATGAATTGGCTTGCAACATGTGTAACTCATTAACAGGTAATCTAGAGTTGATCCTTTTAGTGAAAGGCTGCAGCTGGCTATACTGAGTGTAAGACTGCTCTGTTCTTACAGTGAATAAAGGAACACTTGAAAGTTAGTGACTTCTTCCAGAAGTGTAGCTGTTAGCACCAGTGTTAGTAAGAGATTCCAAGTATTGCTGCCTTTCATTCTGTACTTGATTTTTTTTGCCTATTTTTCTTATACCTTGGTTCTTCAGCATCACTTTTCTGATCTAAATTGTATTTGTATGTCTTTCTCCCAATCCAGAGATTCTCTCCTGGCTAGCTTGTTGGATGGAGTGAGAGCTTCTGGTAATAGAGATGTCTGTGTGAAAATGACCTCCACACACAAAGGCCAGCGTTGGGGATTACTCAGTATGCCTGTAGATGAAGAAGTAGAGAGCCTTCATCTGAGGTTTTTGGCTGCTCCTCCAAGTAAGCTAATGCTTATTACATGGTTTTATAGTGCTCTTTAAATCATCTGGATATTTAGTCAGGTACTGTGCACTTAACTTTTGTTATGTCTTCTTCCAGATGGTAACTTTGCAGATGCTGTGTTCAGGTTCAATGCTAACATTTCCTACAGTGGGGTACTACATGCAGTTACACAAGATGTAAGAATAAATCCTCTGCCCATCCTCTTAAGATGGTGTTAACGCATAAAGATACTAACAATTATTATTTCTTAACCAGGGTCTGTTCTCAGAAAACAAGGAGAAACTCATTAATAATGCCATAACAGCATTGCTCTCACAAGAGGGAGATATTGCAGCATCTAATGCAGAGCTTGAAAGCCAATTCCAAGCAGTAAGACGACTAGTGGCTTCAAAAGCAGGCTTCCTTGCCTTTACTCAGCTTCCAAAGTAAGTGAGAAGTCTCTTCAAGCTTGGAAATAGTAGGTGAAAAGAGATCTTGAGCTTTTGATGATGTCTTATCTTTAAAACTGAGAATTGGAGTTAAGCCTCACTTCTGAAAGAGACTGGAAGACTCTTTACATGATTGCTTCCAGTAGTATGAGGCTGTCATCAGGCTTTAATGTAAATTGAGAATCCCAAATGATCATTAGTATGTAAAGCTGATTCTTCCTTTGCTAAATACTCTCTGCCTTGAGTCAAATATGGTTTAATGTTTTTCCTAGAGGAAAAACTTCTAAAATGCACCTTCATCTGTCCTTGAGGTAGGCAGTTCTTCATTCTTAAAGTATGTTGATGCCATTGCTATCTTCAGTTCAACACAAGATAGAACTTGATGTTAGGAAGTTGAGTTGTACTCCTACAGTAAGTACAGGCTGCTTGGAGTTTGTGTGTCTTAATTGGATAACATAAGAAAGCAGAAAAACTGCCTGATTTTATTCTGAAAATGAAAAATTCTTTGGAATATTTCTGATCTTGGACTATGGGGCAACTGAATGATGTGAAGAATAACATACGCACTTAGTCTGAGACCTTTATAAAGTTCTATTTCTCTGAATAGTGTCCTGTACTATCACTATGCTGTAACTATGAAAATATGTCTTTGTTTTGGTGAACATGCTCTTGGCGTATTATTAACAGTGAAGTCAACATTAATGTTTTCCTACCAAGCAATCTCAAATTTATGTAAACGTCAAGGTACTGGCTTGCCAAATGCAATGGGAGCTGGCCATTTTTGGTCCCTGACTGGATTTTTGTCTTAAAACTAAGACTTCTGTTTCCTCTCTAATCTTGGTGGTTTTGCTTTCCTTTCAAAAGATTTCGAGAACGATTAGGAGTGAAGGTTGTGAAAGCCCTCAAAAGGAACAATGATGGAGTAACCCATGCCTCTATTGACATGCTTTGTGCTCTCATGTGTGTAAGTATAAAATTGCAGAGTCTTTCACTTTGGAATGTGTGAACTTCAGTCTACTGAAAGATGTAGACATAGGGACTGCCCTTCAATTTGCAGTGTGCTCAAACATGAAATAACTTGTGGTACAGTGATTTCCTGCTGAACTTGAACTTGAAGTAGGATGTGCTTTTTATGGGTTCAGAGTGTGGCTTTTGGACTACAGCTGTTAAGAACTGACGGTTGAGATGTGACTGCATAGTGAATACTTCTTTTTATAGCCCATGCATGATGACTACGACTTGAGGCAGGAGCAGTTGAACAAAGCTTCCCTTCTTTCTTCAAAGAAGTTTCTAGAAAATCTACTAGAGAAATTCAATTCCCATGTGGTAAGTCAAATTTTGAAAAGAGATAGCAATTAGGAAAGGCACTTAAAGCAGCTATGAAAATGCTTCTGTCATACTTGGATATATCTTTGAATGTATTTGTAACTGCAGTTGAAGTGCAGAAAATACAGCTATGTCTGGCATGGAAGCTCGTTCTAAATAGGTTTGGATCTTGGCAGGTTAGAATGTAGCTGTCTATACTGCAAAACTTGTCATGCAACAAATGTTTGCATGTTTAATATGGAAACTGGGTGTTCCTTTTAACTAAAAGGATGGTGTAAACTGGTACTTATGGGATTAAAACTAGAAAAAGTAATTTGCAGTGTCTGAGGTCAGGAGTTTCTGATATGCTCTAGGAGCCAATACTTTACCACAGTATTGCCATAGTCAGAGTAATGGCATATTTTAAACTTGTAATTTTTGTTTGCGGACTATTTCATGGTATGACAGGGAAGAGCACCTTCAGCATCATGAGTACTGAATAAAACATGCTTGAATACTCTCGAGCAGGGGAGAAGCACTGTGTCTGATTACATACCTGTCTTCCTAATTTCAGGATCATGGAACAGGTGCCCTAGTAATTAGTTCGCTTCTGGACTTCCTGACATTTGCCCTATGTGCTCCATATAGTGAGACTACTGAGGGGCAGCAGTTTGACATGTTGTTGGAAATGGTGGCATCTAATGGAAGAACACTATTTAAGCTCTTTCAGGTAAGATTTCATATTTTTTTTTATTATCAGAGGCCTTAGGTAGTCAGTGAACGTGAACTTTTTCTTGTTTTCCTGAAAGACAAATTTGTCTACTGTTCAGCTAGTTAATGTGCCTAAACCTTTTCTACCTTGGTGAGTTTTTTAATGACCTATTGCTTTACCTTCAGATATCAGATTGAGGTGGTTATTCTATAGTGAATGATATGCCAAATCATTGTAGACTAGACTGCCTAAGACTTGTTTCTAGAAACACTTTAAAATAGCAGTGAAATGTTAAGCTAGATTCAGCAGATGCACAGATCTTCCTCTCTTTGGAGAATCTGCCACCTTTTGTTTCTCTCTCAGTAAATGAGAGTTAAGAGTTACAAAGCAAGAGTAACATCCTCTTCACTAGTAAACCTGTAAAAGTTCTAGGATTTCTAGCTAAAATGTCAGCATTTGCTTTCTGTAAAAACAGTATACTCTTCTGCTTCTTGGTTAGTGTCAGCTTGTGTCAGTTTCCCCAGCATTATTCTCTGGTATATACTGCTGTTCAGTGCCAAGAAGTCATCTGATAGTTGCATGAGAGATTCTTGTTTAAAGGTATAGGATAGGAACTCTTTCTGGGGCTAGCTTTCACAAAACTGAAAGATTAACTTTTGCCCAGAACTGGAGGTAGAACAACCATGTAGATGAGTTAAGGAAACTGAATCACAAATGATCTAATCTTCAAATTTTGCACTTGGATAATTATTTTGTCAACATTCTATTTTAGCACCCTTCTATGGCAATTGTGAAAGGAGCAGGTTTGGTAATGAAGGCAATAATAGAGGTGAGATTTATATCAATGTTACCTGGGTTAGCATACTAAATATGTATTGTCTATTTCAGAAGTGCAATTGCTTACCAATAGTAGAAGTTTGTTATATTAGCTTCTCTTGGGGCGGGGGGAAGGGGGAAAGGTGAGGAACAGAACACCCGCTTAATTGTGAGCGGTTTAATATAGCAACTTGCTTTGTCTTACACTTGGGGGTTTGGAAGGCATGTGAGTTGGGACATTAGGTAGTGCCTTGCATGTTTTCATACTGCAGTCAAGGTTTGGCTGTTAATGTTGTTTGTAGCTCAGTCACACATCTCAGAGCCACCAGACTTCTGCATGTTAAAGAGGGTCTCTCAAGGAGGAGAGGCCATATTTCCTGGGATGCATTGCCAGATGGAATGGGACTGGGATTAGCAGGCAGTAGTGTCCCAGAGCAGACTAGTAATGTCAGCCTCTGTTCTTGCTCTTTCTGCTTCAACAAAGGATGATTTGGCTTTGAGTTTCCATAGCACATGATGTATGGGCCAAGTCCATACTTCTCAAGGGCTGCTTATGATTGTTGCAGGGTGACCTTGCTAACTGACTCTCGACACTTCCTGTGTTGAAATTCAGGGCTAAAGTTAGTGCCTCATTGTATCACAATGGCTTATGCATCTGTACTTTCTTGGAATGGAAGTGAATGAACACTTGAAATAGAGGTATTTTAAATCTGCAAGTTTCCATTGATATACCTGATAACACTAGCTGAAATTTGCTATGCTGTTTATTACAACTCATGTCATTTGAACTATAGTGGGACATGGGCAAGTAAAAATACAGTGAAAGCTTTTTCTTAATTATTCATTGCAACCAATGTATCTCAACTGAGTGACAGTCTTACCTGTGTGGATGTCTAAACTGAACAGCACCAGTTATTCTTAAATAGTTACTGTTGACCAAAGTCGAGCAACAAGCAATTACTTGTGGCTGTCATTCTTTGTTTAACCCTAACTTACAGTTGCAGTGTGGAAGTGGTACTTGTAAATGTACTACCAACCTCCTGATCTATGATGGGAGACGTGCATCTTACCCTACTCAGTTACTGTCCTCAGATATAACTACCAATTATCTGGTCCATGGCTTTACTACAACTTTGATCAGTTGCTGTTGAGAACTTGCACTTAAAGCCCACCATACTATAGCTTCTGGCTTTTGAATGTTAGTTGACATAATTGATGGTCAAGAAGGCCTTGGAACTGTAGGCTGAGATAAAAGCAGCTTAACTAAGATTCTTTCTTTAGTAATCATCTTGCCCTGTTTCCAAAGGAAGGAGACAAAGAGATTGCTACCAAAATGCAAGATCTTGCCCTCAGTGAAGGTGCCTTACCTCGTCACTTGCACACTGCTATGTTTACAATAAGCACAGATCAGAGGATGCTTACAAATAGGTATGTCAGTCTCACTTGATATATTATGTTTTTTAGTCTAATAGCCTGGCTAATGTTAGAAACATCGGGAGATCAGGGAAGAAAACTTGCAGCTCTTTAGGAGAAAACTTTCTTCAGCAGCTGGTGTGTTTTAGGTAGAGCAAGCTTCAGCTGAGACTGCAGCCACTTAATAAACCTTTGATTATTTTTTCCCAAAATGGGACTTGGGTTGGTTACTCATTAAAGGCTCAAGTTTTGATTTTTAGTTTTTTTTCTGAAAACATTCAGGAAAAGAAAAGGCAAGTAGAATGTCTGGAACATGTAAAAAGGTTCAACTTTATTATACAACTGTATAAATCCTGGTGTGCACACCTCATATCTTGCATGCAGTTAGGGTCACCCATCCCATCTGGGAGAGAAGTCTCCTCATACAGAAATCATTCCATGAATTCAGCAGTCAGTAGAACTTCTGAGCTCTGAGACTGGGCCTGAGGGCATGCTGAGGAGGATGAGTGATAATTCAATTGTTTCCACCCGAATACAAGATTATAGAAATTTTAACTGCATGTTCCTGAAGCACTTAAAGAGTTGCTAAGCAATGTAGTAACAAGTGGATCTTGTTGCCACTGTATGTCATTCAGGAGAGAGCTAGTGTGAAACCTTCTGTCATACTAGTTCTGTTTGGAGCTCCTGCTTATGACTTGCTTGTAAGCAATGCTTCAGTTCAATGCAGTAGAACCCTAGTGACAAATACTGGCATAAAGTGTCAGGTGGCATAGAAGGCAGGCTCCCAAAAAGGCTTTCCTAGCCAATAACTGGTATTAAGAGCTTCAAGTAAGCAGTTAACAGTTCTTGATGGCTTCTAGACTCTTAAGTTTAACTGTAACTTAAGATTGACTGGATAAACTTATACTTGGTCATTAGATGTTTAGTTTCTGCTCTATTGCTCAAGTGTTCTTTTGAGGTCTAGATCAAAAAGCATGTGCTGCTACTGTTCCACTAACTTCACTGGAACTTCTTAAAGGCAACACTTCAAAGCATGCTAAGTGTATACTTGAACTGGAACAGTATAATGCTTTGTGCTCTCACTCAAGGGCATGAAGCTCTTGCTCATCTTCATTTCACCAGCATGGTAAGGGTGTCAGTTTAGTGGTTTAAAAATCTGTTTAAAATACTAACTTGCAGTTTGTTAATTTCAATGGCTTTTTCAGGCAGTTAAGTAGACATTTGGTTGGCCTCTGGACAGCTGAGAACAAAACTGCTATGAACTTGTTGAAACGTATTTTGGTGAGTAAAAATGGGATATGGAGTAGGGAAAGAATAAAATCTGAAAGCCTGTAGTATTAGAAAACTTGGGATAGTCTATATAGTAAACACATTCCATTTCCCCTCCAAAGGGGAAATCTAGCCTGGGAAATCAGCAGTCTGGCATCTGGTGTTTGAGGGATATTGATGGCTAGTACAAAACATTTTGGATTGTTAAAGTATTCTGTTAAATTCCTGCCACTTTTAAAAATGGTGTATGACACACAACTTAAAAATAAGGTGTCTTACTTTTCTCTTATTACAGGGACAAAAATGTGGGAGACATAGTAAATATAGTCTCTAATGCTTAGTGCCAGTAAGAAATTAAGGCAACAGTTCTGTCTATGCTTTCATGCCTGTCCAACTTTGTTTGCTTATAACATAGCTAAATTGATATTAGCTGATAATTCCCATGTTCTTTCACCCTTACAGGCTCCTGAAAGGTTCTTGCTTATGTTACTTCAGTGAAACTGGTTCAAAGAATAGTGTTGTAAGGAATTACTAAATCTGGAAAAATACCAACTTTCAAATTCAAAATAGCAATTCCTTCATTTTTGGCAGAGCAAACTGTCTTGATATTGGTCACTATCTTCTGGAAGGCTTAGTCAAATGAGACTATCTCATCTCTAGTGTTGCATGCAACATTCTATCCGTATCAGGATATGGATGGATTCTAGTGTTAGAGTATTCATCCCCCACACTATTGCAGCGGGATTGTCCTGGTTTTGGCTGGGATAGAGTTAATTTCCTTCCTAGTAGCTGGTACAGTGCTGTGTTTTGGATTTGGTATGAGAATAATGTGATAACACACCGATGTGTTAGTTGTTGCTAAGTAGTGCTTACACTAGTCAAGGACTTTTCAGCTTCTTATGCCCTGCGAGCAAGAAGCTGGGAGGAGGGAGCACAGCCAGGACAGCTGACCCAAACTGGCTGAAGGGGTATTCCATACCATGTGACGTCATGCTCAGTGCGGGTGGTGAGCAATTGCACTGTGCATCACTTGCTTTGTATATTCTTTTATTGTTGTTGTTGTTATTACTATTTTATTTCAATTATTAAAATGTTCTTATCTCAACCCACGAGTTTTCTCACTCTTACTCTTCTGATTCTCTCCCCCATCCCACCAGGGGGGTGGGGAGAGTGAGCGAGCGGCTGTGTGGTGCTCAGTTGCTGGCTGAGGTTAAACCACAACAGGGATCAACTCTTTTCTTCCTGCAGTCCTTAGCTTCATTAAGTGCTCCTTTAAGAAATGGGATATATGCAAGAGCTCTGCTGTACTGAAGCTATTATGTGCCTTTATTGAATGGTTCTGTTGAGGATGGTGGTATTTCATTAATAAAAGCAAAAAGCTGCTGTAGCTTTTACTTACTTGCTTTAGAGTAGAATATAAATTCTGTTTTGAAATCTCAAAGAAATGATCTTGTTAACTGATGTGATAGTTTCTGTTCCATCAGCCACATGTGTGTTTACACTGGTTTTAAATTTTTTTAGCCACCAGGTTTGCTGGCATACCTTGACAGTGCTGATCCTGTTCCTGAAAAAGATGCTGATAGGATGCATATTAGAGATAACTTAAAAATTGCAACTGTAAGTAAATGTAGCTGTCTTAACCTCTTCCATTATATAGATGTACAGTCTTAGTGGCTTTTCTGATACAGACACTTGACTGTTGCATTGACCTGCATCAAACGTGTTGATAGACCTGCAACTGCAAATAACTAATAGCATTTATTCTGCAGGATCAGTATGGCAAGTTTAATAAAGTGCCAGAGTGGCAGAGACTGGCTGGGAAAGCTGCGAAGGAAGTTGAAAAATTTGCCAAAGAAAAGGTGGATCTAGTCTTGATGCACTGGCGAGATAGAATGGGCATAGCTCAAAAAGAGGTAAAAGTATTTGAAACTCCTTGTTACAGCAACTTGACTAAGTGTAGAGGGGAACACCTACAACTCCCATGAAATGAGAGGGAAGTTTGACAGTAATAGAAGTGTAGGAATGTGAGAAACTTCATAGTTCTGCTTCCTTTTAGCAAACTTCTCTGCCTCTTACTACTCTTCATCTTGGCTTAGAAATAGGTTCCAGGCAGAGTGTAAAGCAGGCAAATGGATTCCTTCAGCAAATGTATTGAGCTTTAGCTTGTTCTTGCTTTAGCCAACCTTATCAAGCTGGACTGCAGCTTATGTGCATTTCTTCCAAGATAATTATACAGAAGAATAAGAAATTCCTTGAAATGTGGCAAAAGCAGTTTTTAAACTAGATTTGGAAGAAACTATGAATATTCTTTGCATCTGAAATGATGTACTTTATGCTAGTGTTGTTTTAGTTATGGAACCTGCTTGAAGAAGGTTCCTTGTAGAACCTTGTATGTTCTTGTTGTATTACCTTGAATATAGGTATCTCAGTCCTTAAATTGCAACATAAGACTATATATAAAACCATGGTTAAAACTGAAGTGGTAAGTGACTATTTTGATCTGATATTATAAGAGGATAGCTCAAGCACTGCTTACTGTTAGCCTCCTTTTTCCTTTAATTTTATTGTCATGTTCTGTATGACAAACTCCTTGAATTACAAGGCGTTTCCCTTAACTTTCTTTAGTCTGCTGACTAAGCTTGTTTTTATGCATTCTGGAAATGAAACAAGCTATTATATATGCAAGGAAGGATGAAAAGAGCAATGCAGAGCATTGAAAATGCCTGTATTTGTACTTGATCTGATGTAACAATAAACTTTAATTTGGGAAAACCTTAACTTGGTAAAATCTAGCTCAAGTTTGATGTAGAGTGTGGTGTAGAATTTTGACAGGTAATACTTCTGGAATAATGGTGAACTAGGTCCAAAGCAAAGTGTTAATGGAGAAATGTGGAAAATGGTGGTGGAAGGGCAAACTGCACTTTAAACATCTTGTTTGAATACTGAGTTTAAACAATCATTTTTCTATCTGGAGTTGTGAGTTGTTTAATTTCACAGTAAATACATGCAAGTGTAGCTTGGAAGAGGTAGTAGCAAGTTTGGTATTACCACTTTGAATTACTTCAGTGTCTGTGGCTTGTTAAATGTACCTTTTCTTTTTCTTCCAACTTTCCATCACAATCAGGACAGAAACAATATGGTGAGTCTGTGTCTCTGCCACTTGTGTGGATTATGTTGCTCAGACTTCTGCTTGCATGTGGTACCTCGTGTAGAGTGTAACACTGATTTCACGCTTGATCAAACTAGGGAACCTTTCAGTGGCCAAGTCAGGTTTGTGACTTATTTCTGTGACTTGCTCTAGTTATTTCCTTCCAAGAGCAAAGCATTCTTGTTGTGGGTTTTCCCCCTCCATCAGCTTTGGAGCTGATGAGTGCTTGTGGTGATGGGAACTAAGCTTTTCTCAGGGGTAACTTGCTTCTAAATGAATGACTTGTTAAACAGCTGAAAGTTTCTCTGGTGTGATTTAACTTGGTGTAAATAACACTTGTGAAAGTCTGTTGCTACTACTTGCTAGAAAAGGAGACCTTATTAATGAGACTTAACTTAGTGTGGCTTTTGAAGGAGTAAAAAAACCCAGCTTTTTATTTTAAAAGGGGAAAATGGGGAGTATCCATTTCTATTAACTTCTTAAATTTGTCTCTTTTGCAGAACATTATTCAAAAGCCAGTGATATTAAGGAAACGACGCCAAAGAATAAAAATAGAAGCAAACTGGGATCTCTTCTATTACAGGTAAAATACTAAGATTAATATGGTGGTCTTGGATACAAGTTATTACCTCGCTGGATATTTTTGTTAATACCTTCTGAGTTGCTGTGGCTTGATTCCAATTTCTGCCTACCTTGAAACAGCGCAAGTGCTTTGTAACAGGAACTTACGAAAAATGAAATCCTAAGGTATACTTAAGGATTTACGTTGTGTTTAGGAAAGGGGGGAATTTGGAAAGCTTCTCAAATGTTATCAAACCACATCCTTTTTTCCCTTGAATCAAAAAGAAGAGTGAATAACAAACTGCAGGTGCAGATCTGCATGATGTTGAAGGCTAAGTAAAGTAGCACTGAAAATCATTGCAGTGTGTTGGTGCATCAACCTGTAAGCTACTCAAGATGTTTCAACTTGAATTGGAATAAAAATAAGCTTAAGGCAGGCAAAGAGAAAACACATGGATACTGGATTTCAAATAATGCCACAGGTCCTAAATGCAGCTTACTTACCTGTGAGTTCTTACAAATGTCAAAGTTTACAAGGGAGGGGCCTCCATCTGAAACAGATACTATCACTTTACTTTGGCTAGGGGTGTTATGCTAAATGGACTAATAAGGAAAGCTTGACTGTTCAACAAACTCTGTGAAAGCAAGCTTGGGGAAATTCCGTAAACGTAACTGATTCGGTGCTTAATGTTTCTAAAGGTCAAATACAGTCTGTTCTGCACAAGTATTGCATGAAAGGAAGACTCACATGCTCCTAAACTTTGAGTATTAAAGTGCTGCTCTCAGCCAGTCTGTAGATCCAAAGGCTGTTTTGTAACTGCCACTGAAGAATGTCCACTGACTGTCTTGTGACATTGGAGACATCAGTTTCTGTTTTCCTGCATGAACTACGTTTTTTTGTTTAAAGTATACACTTGGTATGCACATGTCTGCTGCCCTGTGTAGCCCTTACTGGCAGATATGATGAATAGCCAGCATGTCTCCTGATCATCAACTATATGCAGATACCAAATTGAGCCAAAAGGGATGACCAAATTGAACCAAAAGGGATGACACAGGCATGCTTTAGTCTAGGCTGACCTCCATGGTTATGAAAACACTATAAAAGTGAACAGCCATAATTACTGTAACAAACTAGAGACCACTACTCAGTGCCTTCTAATTAAGGTCCACTGATGCTAATCTTCTCTGGCTTGCCAGCTGAGTCTTGTCTGGTTTTCAGATAATGTTTTGAGGGGTTTAAACTATGTAACTTCTTTCTTAGATTTCTTCAGGATCATGCTAGATCAAACTTGATTTGGAACTTCAAAACACGGGAAGAACTGAGAGATACTCTTGAGTCTGAGATGAGAGCATTCAATATTGACAGAGAACTTGGTAGTGCTAATGTTATCTCATGGAACCATCAGGAGTTTGAGGTAAATGACCCACTGTAGGAGAAACTGCACATGTAAAATATGTCTACTTAAAATGTCACTTTTCTGTCTCTAACTACATGAGTGAATCTTGTGTGGACAATCCCTGACTGCAAACTAGAATTCTTCTGGGGTTATGGAATAAACTGCTAAGGCTTGAGGCTGTGAACAGGTACTATTGTCCAGTGTCACTCTGCAAAACTGAAACTGGCAAATGACACTGTAGAGATGAAACATTGATCAGAACCCTTGATGTATATTAAGATGAAAAGAGAAGAGTTCATGTTACATTGTTGTCAAGATAAGTCATACTTATTCTCGAATGTGCTCCATCAGACTTGTTTTGGGTGGTTTCACAAGCCACTTCTTCCTGATAGCAAGTTCCTTGTCTTTATTTCCATCATGTATCAGCGATCCTAAGGCTGTTAAATACTGGGTTGCCAAACCATGAATGGGTTATGTGGCTAAACCCATGCTGCTCTGTAAATTACAGATTGAGGATACTGTTTTCACATTCTAGGAACAGCAGTACCTAAAGTTAAAATAGCCTTTCAGGCTTTTGCAAAGCAATTGATGTGGTCCTAACTGGCTTTCTCAAAACAACTTGCAGGATGTTTTCAAGTAATGTGCTAATAAACACTTTCTGTACTCTACTCTTATCTCCAGTATTGTTATGGTTCCACACAGTTTTAATTAATGTGTAATGCTAAAGCAAAGCAAGGCCACACTTGAATTCAACTGTAAGATATACTTAGATATTCCCAGTGCCACCCTTGTCACAGTACAGCTTTCTAGTTGAAATTTGAGCAGAGGAGTACTAGTGAAACAAGAATAAACTGCTGCTTTTGAGGAATTCTCAGTTGACTACTCTAGCAAATCAGAAAGAATTGCAAGACATCAGGCTAATGCTTTAGGAGAAAGAACTATTTTTATGTATGCAACTTATCCCTATCACACAGCTACAGATTACTTCTTCCCTTGATGCAGTAAATAGCTAAGTTTGGATTGGTATTTTTTGTACTGGCATTTAGCTTTTAGTTTCCTTCAGGTATGGGTTAGGCACAGGACTTCTGGGTGCCACAGTGTCTGCTATCCCAACTCTATCTCTGTACTTCAGAGGTGCTAACTGGGGCAGAATCAAAAGTACAGATTTGAAACTTAGTAATACAGGTTCCCCACCTGCACTTTGCACTCCTATGTGGCTTATGCTACTGGAATGTATCGCTAGCATTCTTGCAGTTACAGCCCAGGATACTTTGGGACTGGCTTGAGGGGGCTTCTGTAACATGATCTTTGAACAGCTGCTGTCTCAGAGATTTGCTTTTAAATATTTTAAATAATACTTTATCAGGCTATGCTGTAAGTATTTGAACTAACTGTAGTGGTGACAAAGGCTTCTCTGTCAGCTGTGGAACCTGCCACTTTGCCAAGGGGGATGGTGGCTTGAGATTGCTCTGGAAGTGTACTAGTTAGTAGGATGTCTTTGTATCATGTGCTGTGGTCAAATCTGGAGATAACTTTGTGGCCTCGTGACAGTGGCCTGCAAACTATAGATAAGAAAAACCGCTGTAGAGAGCGGTTTTTGTGGTGTTTTAGAGGTACCTCTAAATGAGGTGCTTGCCAAATGCTTAAAACCACTGAGTGTTGAGGCATATGGTTAAACTTAATGTAGTTGCTCTGAAGTTAATGATGGCTTTCATTGTGCAATTTCACTTCAGCTTCTTGGTGTGTATACTGATGCCTCTAGGCTTTTATTACCCAGCATAATAGCAAGTATAACTAGTAATTAAGTCATGCTTGTGTTTCGTACTTGTAGTAACATTGAGTGAAGTACCTTGCAATGGAATAACTACTTATTAAAGCTTGAGTCACTGAATACATCATGTATTATCCAAGTTTAGTTAATAAAACCAGCTGATATTAGAAACAAGTTATTTCAAGGCTGGAAGCTGGGATTTCGGTAAGGTGAGACACTTCACTTGTTCTGGGGACCAGTGACGGCTTATGGCATATATTTTGTAGATGTGTGTTCTTTAACAGCAAACATGCAGATTTCAATCTTCTTCATACTGTAGGAGGGGTTGCTAACCTTGTTGAGTTTATGGATGCAAGCAAGTACAGTATTGTTATGCAAGCAACAACTTAATGAAGGAGAAACAATACCGTTAAGTAACTTGTTCTGTGTTACAGGTAAAATATGAGTGCCTTTCTGAAGAAATAAAAATAGGGGATTATTATCTAAGATTGCTACTGGAAGAAGACGAAACTGAAGAGAGTGGAGCAATCAAAAAATCGTGAGACATTATTAAAATCCTATTTCATTCCAAAGGTCTCTGTTTTCTTCACTAAAATCTCAACTCTTTCTTAGATATGAATTCTTCAATGAACTCTACCATCGCTTCTTGCTTACCCCAAAAGTGCATATGAAATGCTTATGTCTGCAAGCATTGGCCATTGTTTATGGAAGGTGTTATGAAGAAATAGGACCATTTTCTGATACTAAGTACATTGTTGGGATGTTAGAAAGGGTAAGAATTATTTAAAATCACTTGATATAGTAGTTAACATACAGCTAGTCCAACATATGTTCAGATCCTTCAGGTTGCTGTAAAACCCAAGTTTTGGTTTTACAGAACATGAAGCTGCAGCATGAATACTTTTTCCCATGCTGTCACCAAGTGTTCCTAGTATCTCCTCTTGATTCAGTTGGAGTTTCACTAAAAAAACTGCTGATCATAAAGGTATTTCAAACTGGTCTCTTTATATCTGCATTTTGTTGTCCTTAATATGTTTTCAGGCTGTACAGGAATAGCGTGAAGGAACTTTGCGTGATATTAATCTTGTGCTTGCTTTTGAAAAATGCAGAAGCATAAAGCTTTAAGATGAGAACCTTGTTCCATGTCACATTATTTCAAAATGCTGACTTCAAGAGTAGTAGTAACAGCCCCAGACCTAATGAAATGGTAGCCTTAGATGGGCACATATGATGGATTAGATTTTTAGCGGTAACTACTTTGCCTATTAAGTGTCTGTTAAGTTATGTCTGACAACTGATATAGCTTGCAAAAATACATTTCCATGCAGTCTGAAGAAGTGGTTCTTTGGTAACATCAGTATGGGTTTTGGATATGGCTGTTGTAAGTAACCAAACCAGTTCCATGTCACATTATTTCAAAATGCTGACTTCAAGAGTAGTAGTAACAGCCCCAGACCTAATGAAATGGTAGCCTTAGATGGGCACATATGATGGATTAGATTTTTAGCGGTAACTACTTTGCCTATTAAGTGTCTGTTAAGTTATGTCTGACAACTGATATAGCTTGCAAAAATACATTTCCATGCAGTCTGAAGAAGTGGTTCTTTGGTAACATCAGTATGGGTTTTGGATATGGCTGTTGTAAGTGAAACCAAACCAATGCAGTCTCTTGTTATTTTGCCTTGAGTCCTGATAGTCTCACCAGAGATGTAACATCAAAGACCCATTCTGTCTGCTGGCTGAAAGCATTCTCTTTCCCTTGTATTTGTGTTAACCAACTCACTGGGGAATCCAAATGCTGTCCCTTTAGAACTAATAGACTTAGCAGAAAAGTGGGTTTGAGTGTCAGACCCAGAGCAACAAAGGGGATGGAGGGCAACAAGGCCTTTCCTCCTCAGTGGCAGAAAGCTATGTTTATTAGCTATGCATGAAACTGGACACTTAATAGTCAGCAGTTTTTATCATGGGCATGGAAAAAGTAAATGGGTCTTTGCAGGTGCAACTGTATTGACTTTTGAAGGTAATTTTTAATATGTGCTATCAAATACTAATTTGTCCTCTTCTGCTGCAATAGTGCACTGATAGGCTTGAGCGGGACAGATTGATACTGTTTCTCAACAAGCTGATCCTTAATAAGGTAAGGTGGACATGTGCACTTAACAGTAGTTTATTGGTCTTTCAGCTGTATAAAATGGTCTGAACTAGTCTTTCAGGGTTAACTTGAGCAAAAATTCAAGTCTTGAGGAAGTCTTAAAACAATGTTTGATACAGCTTTCTGGGATGTGGTAGTTACTTACTGGTGAGAAAGCTGAAGGAAACATGTACATATTGTGGTGATTGTACCATTCTAGTCACTTCAGAGAGTGATTTGACTTCTCATGGTCACTTCTTAATTGAATAAAACTGTTCAATACTTGTAAAAACTCTTACCTAGAAAATGCTTGTGTTAACTCAGTTCATCCATTAACAGAAAAATGTGAAGGACCTTATGGATTCAAATGGTATTAGAATCCTTGTAGATCTGCTTACTCTGGCACATCTTCACACAAGCAGAGCTACAGTCCCTCTGCAGGTATGTGGCCTTTGTTTCTTACTGCTCAAAGTTGCTTTACTAAAAGGACAATTCTTTTTTTAAAAAAAAGTCCTTTTCACATTTCCTGTAGAAATGTGATATTTGCACTGAAGCTAAAGCTATTCTTATAAAAATCAACTTCTAGAGCAATGTGATTGAGGCGGCACCTGATATGAAGAGGGAGAGCGAGAAAGAATGGTACTTTGGCAATGCTGACAAAGAAAGGAGTGGTCCTTACAGCTTTCAAGAGGTACCTGTCAGCTTCAAACTCTCAAACTTGACAAATTATTTCCATCCTTGTGACTGGGTGTGTTTCAAACAGTGAGAGGGAAAACTGTAAACAATGCTAAACTATATTCTCAAAGTAACCCTTTAAATAAGGATTAAAGCTAGATAAAAGACTTGATATTGTGCCAAGAACCACAGTCTTTTTGGTAAGGCTGCCTACCCCTCCATGTCTCAATTATGCTGCAGCTAATCTATCAACTTTTACTTCATGTTTCCTGACAGAGTTATAAATAAGTTCAAATTTTTCATGCAACTATAGTAGTCTGCCATACAGCAGTTAAAAGCTTGTCTTGAGTGTTAGTGTTTAGGAGCAAAGGTAGCTCTGAATGGTGAATCAACTAAATTCATCTCTAATGTTGCAATAGATGCAGGAACTATGGAACAGTGGAAAGCTGACTTCAAAAACACGTTGCTGGGCTCAAGGTATGGATGGCTGGCGACCATTACAGGTCATCCCTCAGCTGAAGTGGTGCTTGCTTGCCAGTGGCCAGCCTGTGTTGAATGAGACTGACCTTGCCACACTTGTACTCAACATGCTCATCACAATGTGTGGATATTTTCCCAGCAGGTAAACACTAATTTTCAGCAGAAGTGGTTAACTTTCTCTGGCAGATGCATAAATTCATAAATTCTATCTTAAAGCTTTTCTTAGAAACCAAGTAGTATATTAATGAACTGTATAAAGAGCGTTTTATGTAGTAGTAATTAATTCTGTGGGCAAATAGGGTTTGTAAATGAGACAATACTAATATTGTGAAAGGGACTGCAAGAATGAATGCACAAGCTATGTATGTTTCTAATGCACAGCAGCATAGTCTTACTCTTGCAGACAGGCTCTTGTTTAACTTAAAAAAAAGTGCTTTAATGCATGACATTAAACCACACTTATCAGGTCTAACAACAAACTCTGAAGTTACAAAAAAATAATCACACTGAATATAATCTCAATAGCCTGATACTTGTGGCTTAATTAAGTTGTTCATTCTTGAAAGAGGAAAGGCACATGTGTGCTTACTGCTGTGCCACTTTATTTTTTTTTTTTTTTAGGGATCAAGACAATGCTATTATAAGACCTCTGCCTAGAGTGAAAAGGCTGTTGTCAGATAGTACTTGCCTTCCTCATATCACTCAGGTAAGCAACTCTTCAAAAATGTACCTAAATGAGTAAAGTCTGACTTGCTCTACCATCTTCCCTGTGTGAATACTTTAAGTGGGACGAACGTATCAAATGACATCTGTAATGTCCTGCAGATCTCTGGACAGGCAGTTATTTATTTCACTGGGGGGTGTTACAAATTTCATGTTGTTTCAGCCAATATCTCATTAATAAATATTTCTATCCTTGGAGATACTGAAAAGCCATCTGGACATGGTCCTTGGCAACCAGCTCTAGGTGACCCTGCTTTTGAGCAGCGGGGTTTGACAAGATGACCGCCAGAGGTCTGTTCCAACTTTAAACATTGTGATTTGAACATGTTATTTTTGGGCTGAAGTATTCTTTAATGGAAATTCTTGCAAGTTTACTGGCTTGTCCCAATACTGAATTAGTCAAAACTTCAATTTTGGCTAGGTAACTTGCACTGCTCAAGCAGCTAATATAAATGCTTGTGTTTGATTTCAGCTATTACTGACTTTTGATCCTATCCTTGTGGAAAAAGTCGCTATATTGCTGTTTCATGTCATGCAAGATAACCCTCAGTTACCTCGTTTTTATCTGAGTGGAGTATTCTTCTTTATCATGATGTACACGGGTTCCAATGTGCTTCCTATTGCAAGGTGAGGAAAAAGCATAGCTAAAAATACCTCTTGACCAGTCATGCTCAGAAGGACTGCTGCTCTGAATGCTTCAGGGAGTGTGGCTTGCTAGAACCAGCATGAGATTGCAAGCAAACACCCTCTGGAAGAATCGCCTCCACATGGTCTAGTCAGTCACTAAAAAAAATGAATTGCTTATGACCCTGTCAGGGAGGGAACGAGAGCATGTCTGATCATATAGTTCTAATAGTACAACTAGGCATGGCTTATTGTAGAAGAACAAATCGTTACAGGCACTAGAGTAGTAATATAGGCTACTGATACAGTAATGTAGTTTTTGACAGTAAGCAGCTATCAAAAGTGGTGGAAAAATCTAATAGCCTGTTTTAGTATTGAAGCCTAAAACAATTAAATCAGTCTGTACTGCCTGACACAGATGCACTGCACATGCAGGTGGCTATTGCAGTTCATTCCAGTCTTCCAAGTTCAGTAGTTCATAAAAAGCTATCATACAATTCCAGTTAAGTCTCTTCTATAGCAAAATGCATTGGGAAATGACTGCATGTTTACATGATGACCCTAGTGTAACAGGACTGTCAGCAGTTCGTGTAGGATCATCTTGTTTCATGCCTGCAATGATGATCTAACGGTGCAGGGAGAGGTTTGTAGGAAAAGGTTGTATGTGTCTCTGTCAGCTTCCTTTTTTTTTTTGTGTGTGTGCAGAAAACAAGCTTTCCAGGAACAAGACTTTCAAACTGAAATGACGAACATAGGGCAACATTTATAACATGGGAGTACTTAACTTGGTGGAGTTCCCAAGGATTTGATGGACTTTGTACAGAGATTCATTCAATTGTTGCTGTTACTCTTTTATCTCAAAGTAAATGTATGAGACTTGCCAGCTGGACTATGTTGGTCTGCTTATCTTTCAAGGGTGCCTTAAGTATCAATTAAACAGAAAATAACTGCTGTTTTCTGTTCTAGGTTTTTGAAATACACACATACAAAACAAGCTTTCAAGTCTGAAGAAGTGAGTAGATTGCAAAAGTCACTACCTCTGTTTCCAAATAGTTTTGCAGACCACCTGTAGTTGTTTTAACAATACTTGATGCTTGTTCTTTTTCTAAGTTCCCAAGAGTTAGAATTTAACAACTATAAGGGAAAAGGGAGAGGGTTCTTTAGATCTCAAGTTGGTTAGCCAAGACTGAATTCAGATTACCTTTGAGATGACAATGTGATCTCTTCTGTAGACAAAAGGTCAAGATATAGTTCAAAGAAGTATACTTGGACATATTCTTCCTGAAGCAATGGTGTGCTATTTAGAAAACTATGAACCAGAAAAATTTTCTGAGATATTCCTTGGAGAATTTGACACTCCAGAAGCAATTTGGAGCAATGAAATGAGGTAACTGTTTTCTGTCAGAGGGACAAATAAATCTGAACTACATCTCATGCTGAAGAGGTCTTGTTTTTGACATTTCTAGAGAATGCTGAAAATACCTGGATTCCCTGGTTTCATTACTTCCCTCTGTTTGCCTTCTGCAGGAGTAATGTCCTGCATTGCCCTCTGCTTCTATCAAAAATAACAGGGGCAGGGGGGAGTGGAATTGGCAGCAGGAAGGGGAATATTTCCCTGAAAATGTGACAACATGCTTTACATCTGCCTCTATCATACTTAAGTTCCTTTCATGAGTGGAGCCTTCACTATTTATGTGGACTGCTTTATACTTACTGTTCTCATTTATTACCAGCATCTATCTAGGAGATATACCTCTAATATGACAATACACTTTTAGGGTCTCCCAAAAAGAGGTGTTGAGGGAGGGAAAAACGTCACTTTACATTGTTTTTAATAAACTAATTTTCATGGCATTGAAATAACTTTATAACAGAATAGGACTGAATCCTATTATGAATCCCTTCTGAAATGTGGGAAACTACTAAGGAAAATCTTTTTCAGAAGAAATCATTGAACGCACTTGTACAGTCGCTGAGGATTGAGGACTGCTTGACAAGTGTTAAACCAAACTTTGTAACTTTTAGGCGTCTTATGATAGAGAAGATTGCTGCTCATCTTGCTGACTTCACCCCTCGTCTTCAAAGCAATACAAGAGCACTCTACCAATACTGTCCTATCCCAGTTATCAACTATCCACAACTGGAAAATGAGCTGTTCTGTAATATTTATTACCTCAAGCATCTTTGTGATACGCTCAGATTTCCAGACTGGCCAATTAAAGATCCAGTAAGTAAGAAGTATTTTGGGATTCATTTAGTGCTTGATCTTTGAAAATCCTAAAAGTGGGATTTGTAACAAAAATTAAGGAAACCAAATGCTAGGTTTGTTGTAAGTAACTGATTGATCCTGACTTTGAGTTCATAAGAAAATATGCTAGACACTTTTTTATCTTGAAGCAGAATAGTCTTTGTGCCATATAGCAACCACATCTTAAGTATATCCTCCTTGGGGTGACTACTAAAAAAGCAAAATAAAGCATCCAAGAAACTTCAGATAGTGTTTCAATGAACCTCAAATGATTGGGGTGGGGGGAGGAATCGTCACTTTTGGGTTCTCGTTTGTCCATGCTGGACAAGAAAGTAAGCTAACTTGGTATCAGTACATTAACTGAATTGGTGAGATCTTTTTGGTACAAGTCTATGGTCTAGATCTGTCTAAGCGGCTTTACTTACTCATGCTGCTTTGTTGCAGTTTTTGTAGTATTGAGATGTGAACTGCATATCATCTAAGTGATTCTCCCTCTTCTAATCTGACTCTTAAATCGACATTTTAATCTTAAGGTGCTCTTATCTTGAATAAAATATAGCACTGCAGTGAAGCAAAGTCTTAATTGCTTCCTGACTGGAGAGGCAACCATAATTACTAAAGGTAAAAGGATTAGGTCTTTGAACTTAGGGTGATAAGGATTCATTAATAAAGCAGCACTTCGTTAAAAAATATGTGTACTGGTGTCAGCATAAATGAAATGCTAATAAATTGTAATTACTTAGGTTAAACTGTTGAAAGATACACTAGAAGCTTGGAAGAAGGAGGTAGAAAAGAAGCCACCTACCATGTCAATAGATGATGCTTATGAAGTCCTTAACCTTCCCAAAGGACAAGGCCAGTAAGTTGTTTTCAGTATTTAAAGTTGTATAACTACATTTACATAAACTCCGTACACTGAACAAACTGAAGTTTCTTATCTCAGTACTTGCAACCAATTAGTGGTACCGGTTCAGTTATGTAAGAAACAAAGCTTGAAAATCCAACTCCAGTGTTTGAGAGAATAATTGCAAAGTGTTCAGATAAACTGAAACTAGGGAAAAAATGCTTTGAGCTCTGCTTCAAAGCATTCATTAGGCTGTTTTACAGGACAAGCATTAGACTCAACCATAGTGAGCAAAGAAATATGGCAGAACTTGAATATGTTCAAAGTGGAACTTGGTTTCTCTAATCATCCTTCTTCCACCTGCCAAATATTGTCCTTTTTCTTGGTGATAATATCCTTAGGATTTTTTACCTCCTATCTTGCCACTGGTTTCTGACTTCAGGCCTCTAGAAGAGAACTGGCAGCACTTGTATTTATCCTTCAAGAACAGTGCACTTACTACAAATCATGAACTACTAACTTTTACCACTTACAGCTCATTTAGACTCTCCATTTAGAAGATTCAGGGACTTTGAGCACCTTCTGGTTAGCATATTCAGTACAAGAGGTACTAAAATACTTTCTTTTTCGAAAATTTCTTTCTATTTTGTGGCCACATGATTACCCCCATTCAGTGTCAGCTGATGAAGCGGGATTTTCAAATTGAAATATGAGAGCTTTGTAGTTTTCACTTAATTGTAGTTACTCTTAGTACTATTGTCAGAATCCAGGCTTGGTTTTCTGGTTTTTTTGTTATTCAATGTAATGGGACTGGTTTTCTCATAGGCATGATGAAAGCAAGATCAGGAAAGCTTATTTCAGGCTGGCGCAGAAATATCACCCAGACAAGAATCCAGAAGGCAGGGTATGTACGGCACAAATTTATGGTGTTAATAAAATGGGGACAAATTCAGCTGTTACGTGTATTAAAAATTCTGAAATACCCACTTAAATTTTCTTTCTCCCTTTTAAAAGCTATGCCCTAGATGAATAATAGAATACAGATTAATACTACAGATGAGTAATTTAACTGATGTCAATCAAGGAATATTAGGATTTCTACAGTAAACTAATGTAATCAGGTCAGATGTCTCAGAAAGCATCTGGTTTAGAGTTACACAGGACCTAAATAAGCTAATTGCTCCCTTTCAAAGACAGACTTCATCCTCTGCCCATTCTTACAATCAATTAAATTGTACTTACGACTTTTGTCATAGTGGAATTGACTTTGTTTTAGTCTCTTTCCTATGGCTGAGTTTAGGAGACAGCAGAACACTCATCTGTGAACCAGTGTTCTTAAGGTTATTTGGAGTATTTTCTGAAGTGTAATAAGGCAACAAAACTAGCATTGTGGCTAATACCTGGAATGCTTATCCAAATATAAATATCTAAACTGATGCTGCAGACTTGTAGTAATTTAAGGGGTTCTTAGCAACTCTTAAGACTATTCCTCTTTATTTGCAGGATATGTTTGAAAAAGTTAATAAAGCATATGAGTTTCTGTGCACAAAGTCTGCCAAGGTGATAGATGGGCCAGATCCAGAAAACATAATTTTGATCTTGAAAACTCAAAGCATCCTCTTCAACAGGCATAAGGAAGGTAAGCATGCTGTCTCAGAAGAATGTTTTATGTTCATCTCTTTAGTGGCCATTGCGGTCAGTTTTAAGCTCCTCTGTTCTTGAGTCTGTGTTCCGTTGATCTGGTTTCTGGCTTGCCACAGCATTATGTAGCTATGGTAAAGGACTTCAGAATAGGACTTTTTCTTCCATGAAATAAATTCATCTGCAGTAAAACTTAATTCAAAAAAGCATTAATAGCTTTTTAAAATTCTCTGCATCAATACTAATCAGTTTGAATCTTCCTCCATATATAACTTAGACTTACAATTCTGTCTGTGCAGAAAAGTTCTCACTAGTACTCAGTCACCCAGATGGCAGATTCTGGGTATAAATGAGGTTACGCTCATGTGGCTATTAAAAATGAGACAATCTTGCAGAAATTCTGACTAGTGTTAGAGTCCTCTGGTGTGTGTGCTGCAACACTACCTCTTTCACAGTCCAACTGGGCAAGAGGGATAGCTAGAGTACCCTAACCCTTGGCTCTGGCTGCGGTCCCTGGCTGGCAGTTGCTGACATGTCCAAATCTTGCAGAGTCAACAGTGTTTTGCTATGTAAGTGTTACATGATAATGGTAAACTGAGAACCTCATATGCAGTCATAGCTCTGTCAGTTGTGTGGAGGCAGTGACAACATTAGTGTAGACTTATATAGGTCGGCTCACAGTCGGCTCCATACTGCAAGATGAAATTGTTCTTTAGCACTGCTGAACCCTAAAGGAATGAAAAATATAATTATTTAAAACGATTGCTGTGTCAAACTGGAAAAGGTCCTTATAGGCTTATTGTTAGACAATCCTGGTCTAAGACAGACAGACAAAGCTATACTTGTGTTTCTCTGGAGACAGACAAGCATCACTTGGAAGGCTCTGAGCTTGGGGGCTTGCTGAGCTGGAGGTAAATCTTTTTAATCTTAAATGAGTTCTTTCCGTGAAGCTCTGTCAGCTTCTAGCATGAACAGTCTTACGTGACAAGGAGTCAGATTGTGTGGACTGCTCAGTCTTGCTCCAATTTTCCTAGGTGTTGGCTTTCTTTGACTCCTAGTCCTTACATATCTGATATCTTCCACTGATAATTACACAGTGGTTTACATATATGCAGAGCCTAAGCAACTTAAACTTTGACTTTTTTTTCCTCTTTCAGAGTTGAAACCTTACAAGTATGCGGGCTATCCTATGCTGATAAAGACTATTACCATTGAAACATCAGATGACCTTTTGTTTTCCAAAGAATCTCCTCTGTTGCCTGCTGCTACAGAACTTGCTTTCCATACTGTTAATTGTTCAGCATTAAACGCAGAAGAGCTGAGAAGAGAAAGTGGAATTGAGGTAAATGGAAAGAAACTTATTGAAATGAATTGTTTTATTCTAACTTTTCCACAGCTAAAAATCTTAGATCCTCAATGCATAGGACATCAGATGCAATGGAGAATCACTTTTGGTATTGTTGAGACACTTGTCCATTCTTGCTGTCTCTTTTCTGGATGCAGTAGGAGAAGCCTCTTGCAGAGTATACCCCTTTCTGGACCTAGGCTTGTCTGTTGAACTGTGGATAAGCAAACTACATATGATATTTCTCTACTTCTTTACAAATTGAGAACTTCTGCATTCTGTTTGTGAAAGAATAGATAAACATGAACAAGTTACTTGAGCAGAAGGACTTTTCGTTGTGCGTGTTGGCTCACATGTGAGAATGCTATCAACTCTAAAGCACCAAATGCTAGTACCAGCACATGCAAGGAATTTTGCCCCTACAAACCATTTGAGCAAACAGCAGATTTTGTCAAATGTTTCCCTTCAGCCATAAAACACTAGCTGATAAAACCCATTTTTAATTTCTGCCAGCCTTTATCAGTTTTTGTTGTGACTGAACTTATGCATCATCCAATCCTCACAGGTATTGCAAGAAGCATTTAATCGTTGTGTAGCAGTCTTGACTCACTCTAGTAAACCAGATGATATGTCTGTACAGGTAAGTTGCAGCAACTTTGATTGTATCAGCTTCTCAGAAGACTATATATATATATGTAATATGATAATAAACATAAGTGTGTATATATAATATAAATTATTTATATAGTATTATATATATTAAAAAAATAAGATTGTAAACATGCATTTCCCCTCCACTTGGAACCAATAAAATACTGCTTTTTGTAGGTATGTGGATATATTAGTAAGTGTTACAGTGTAGCAGCTCAGTTTGAGGAATGCAGAGAGAAGATTACAGAAATGCCTAACATCATTAAGGACCTCTGTAGACTACTGTATTATGGCAAGGTAAGAGCTCCCTTCCTTTGCCTAAATGGGTATTTAACTGTTAAATGTTTAGGGGATTTTTTTTTAAGGATTGTTTTTAAGGGAGATAGGATAATTGCAGAGACTGATCAAATCCTTCTGTAAGATCCCAGCTAATCATTATGGGATACGGAAGTCTGCTGCCTTGTTCTCAACACTTGTATTTGAATCCATTTAGTGGACTCAAAATGCAATCACTACAAAGATTCAGCTACATTTGTCTTTTAACTGACTTATGTCTAGCTGATTGGTTTACTGTACTAGATCAGCAGATAAAAGTACTAGAGCTAGATCTTATGTAAGCAGATAAACGCCTAAATCAGCATAAACTCTGGGAACAGTACTCAAGAAGTTTTGTTGCCATTTAGCTCTTTAGAACTTACCTCATGTTATATAAATGCTGAATTTTGTCTGAATTAAGAAAGGAAAGCTTGTCTTGAACTTTTCGTATGGGGTATGTGAAAACAGAAGACTATAAAACCAGACTGTAGTAATTAACTATAGGTGCTTGTCTGTTCTTCAGTCCCTGCAGAACACATGTATTGCCATAAAAAGCTCACCTGGGAATCTCTGCCACTTTCTTGAATTGTTTTTCCAGCAGTTCATCAGTGCTCCTTTCTAATGATATGAAATAACTTATCAAGTACTCTTCCTTTGAAGAATGCTGACTAATTAGCCATGTTTCTTGGCTACCAGACACTTAACTTCAACTGCAGATGTTGTTCTGTCTGCTTCAGTTTTCATCTCTGTGCTGCTTAGATGGTACTCCAGAATTAGCAAGTTTTGACTTTAAGCCTTTGTTTGGTAAGGAAAGTTGGCTTTCTTTGGTCACAAGTACTAAGGCAAACTTTTTTCCTCTCTCAGAACATACCACGAGTAGCTTCTTTGGGAGTGGAGTGTGTTAGCTCCTTTGCCTTAGATTACTGGCTACAAACGCACTTGTTCCAAGCTGGAGTTCTCTGGTACTTACTGGGTTACCTCTTCAACTATGACTACACACTAGAAGAGAGTGGTATTCAGAAAAGTGAAGATTCAAATCACCAGGTAATGTTAATAAGGTGCATGCTTTCAGACACCAGTGGTTGTTGCTTGCCATCTCTTATTAACAAAACAAGTGTATTCAAATACTTGTTAGAATTATTGAATTACATGAACAATAATGTTAACAGAGCAGTTTTGGAAGGGGATTCTTGTGTAGTAGTGTAAATACTGTTGTTTGAGTTTTGGTTTTTGTTTCTTTTTTTTAAAGAGTAGCTCATGTTTTGAGTGCAACTGTTAAAGCTGCCAAAACCTGTAGTTTCCAATAGACTTAATGCAAGAGATTTTTATCTACAGTGAACAGTAAAAAAGTAAATTTGTGCTATCAGAAGAAAAAGTCCTTTTCTCTTGAGGTTCAACTGAAGGGGTTGTCTAGTGATACTATGGACTTATCTGAAATGTCTACTTTAGGACCGTATTGTCCCTTTGCCCTACAGCTATATAAGTTGCTTCACACTTCCATTTCCCTAAATGGATGAAGTATGGCACTTCTCAGCTGCTGGATGAGATGGGCTTTGAACAGTCTATTGTAGTTGTTAACTCTTGTATCACTGTCATAAAAGGCTCATTATGCTGATATTTGACTGTGCTAGCAGGAACTGTTGTCTGGTCAGAAGCTATTACACTAAACAGCTTCTGTAGCTTTCAGCTCATCTTGATGCCCCAGTTTTTCCTACTTATCAGTGTTCATGTCTAACTGCATTTATTAATCCCACAACACAGTGTCTGAGGCTGTTCTGTAGCACCTAGTGTTTTATTAGACACCAGTGCATAATTAGTGATGTAGATAAATAGGGAATACCAGTTCTGTTCATTCTGGTGCGGAAGTGTTGGACAACTCTTTCTAGCTATTTTAATATTTCTTCAGTAAGCTCGAGCTTTTTTATAACTGTCTGTATTTTTCAGGAGGTAGCAAATAGCCTTGCTAAGCTCAGTCTCCTGGCCTTGAGTCGCCTTGGAGGGTATCTCTCTGAAGAACAAGCTACACCTGAAAACCCAATGATCAGGAAAAGCTTGTCTGGAATGTTGACACCCTATATTGCAAGGAAACTTGCTGTGGTCAGTCCTACTGAGGTAAGCATCTGTTGGCCCAAACTTTCTCTAGTAATTTATGGAAGGAGTACCTGGTCACTTCTAAAACACTGAACTCTCTTAGACCAACCTGATACAGATAACAGCAGTGCGATTTTTCTTTGCAGTTGGAGTAACTGCGAGGAAAATAAACTGTTTCAGCCTCAAACATTATGGACAGGAACAGTACCCTATAGATTAATATTTGCAAGACAAATATGGGAGCAAAGAAGTTGAGATAATTGTTGAAGGCTTAAGGATATAATGATAATGGAGAGCAAAGGCTAAACTACTCTCTTTAATGGTGCCAACGAAGTAATCTACAAAGATATGCTGCAGATAATTGCTGCTCACTGTCAAAAATAGAAAAATCTGAAGCAAGCGTGGCTCGAAGCAGAATAAAGAAAAATTAAAATATAGATTGTACTGTACCAAATAACTTACACATACTGTTTTTCCAGTATGTGGAAAACTTGACACTTTAAACCTGCTTATGAAATTGGTCTGGTTGTTAATGAGATTGGATTAACTTATATAATGAAGCACACCGATTACTGCGTGTAATGACCCAGAACTAAGTTGTAAATGTGTTACATCATGTAAATTCCTTATTTCTTAGACTTTGAAGATGCTTAACAGTAACACAGAGAACCCCTACTTGATCTGGAACAATGGGACAAGAGCCGAATTACTTGAGTTTTTGGAATCTCAACAAGAAAGCATGATTAAGAGAGTAAGATACTCTTTACTTTAAATCCCACTACTATTTTTTTTAAACTATTCTGTATTTTGGTACAGTTGCTTGTAATATGGTGGTATAGTTAATACAAGTATCCATTGTTGCCTACTCCTAGGTCACTTTCTTTATTCAGTAGTCTTAAAAGATGATGAAAACCTAGGAGTTTGCCTTGTTATTTCTTGTAATGTTTCAGTCTGTCTTGAGCTTCTGACTTTTGCTAAAGCTTTAAGTTTTCTGTTCAAGTATTGTCTATTTCATTATCAGGTTATAGCTTTACGCTTTCTACAAGATTATTTTCTATTTCAGCTTGTGCTGCTTATTTCTACTTAAAGGGTGATTGTGACAAGAGCTATGGATCTGACTTTGTCTTCAGTGACCATGCAAAGGAACTTATTGTAGGAGAGATTTTTGTTAGAGTCTACAATGAGGTCCCTACCTTCCAACTAGAGGTGAGATGTAGTTAAAACCTTCCTGTTGAAAATAGTATTTAGAATGTTACTGCCTCCTCTTTATCTATCTGTCAGTGCAAACAGAACAGAGAAAATATGAAATCTTGTGGAAGTTTCCTTCAATGTGATCAGAATGTTATGGAATATCTCTTTATTGGAGTAGAATAAATTAAAAAGAACATTGAGTTTGCCATAAGACGTGCTGCTTCGGATGGCTTAATGCCTCTTTTCTACAAGTGCACACAACCTGAGTGCAGATGCTCAGGTTTATTCAGTAATTCCAGGAGGTAGAGATTCTGCCTAGTGGCTTTGTGCTCTGTGTGTGTGTGTATATATATAGACAAACATACTCCTTAAGAGTGCTGTTGAAGTAGTGGCAGCTTTCTAAGGGTGTGTTTAGATATAAATAGGGCCAATGTGCTCCAGATGTTCAGTGATCAGAGTAGAAAAGTGTTTCCTGTCTGGAAGAAAGGGAGATGTGATACGTAGGAAAAGTTATTTGGATACACTTTCTTCTAGTGTGAATACTTTTGCATCACACAGCTAAAAATGCTCTCATCTCTAATTTAAAGCTTCCTAAAGCATTTGCTGCAAGCCTTTTGGATTACATAGGCTCACAAGCACAGTACCTTCACACGCTAATGGCAATAACGCAGACTGGGAAAGTAGAGTCCAATCAACATGGAGATCGGTTGCGGAGAGTTGAAATGGCCCTGGAGGCTCTGAGAAACGTGATAAAACACAACCCAGGTAGGCTTAAAAATGAACTTCCCTGATAGGCTTTCTTGTGGACAACCTTAAAAAATGCAGGCCCCTGTAGTCTTTATCTTCCAGCGAGAAAGCAGCTTGCTTTGCTGGCTAACAGACTTTAGTGTTGATAAGCCATATAGGCTTGCTTTTTCTTCTTTCCCCCACTCCCCCCTGGAGAACATTATCAGTAGATGTATTAGTTCTGTGTGAAATCCAAGCCTTACCTGTTTTCTTCTCTGAAATATTGGGTTTTAACTCTAATTCTAGCCTGCTGTTGCCAGGAAGACTTAAACCTCTTGGATGAAACTTTCTGTACTCTTTCAAAGAATTTTAACTGATTTTTAAACTTCCTTGCATCACGCAAGCAAAAAAGAACCCCCTTGAGCTGAGTACTGTATAAACACCTAAAGACATGTCAGGGCCTTATTAAAGCAGGAGGAGAAGATGCTCTTGAGAAGTAGGTAGCTAATACCAGCAAAGATTTATGAGCAGTTACCAATGTACAGACTGGAAAAGCCGAAGACATGTGATTAGGATGTTTTCCTACTGTATTGCAAGTTAGTTCTAAAAGCAACTCATGTTACTATCATGGCTTCTAATAATAGGCGGTTAGGTTGTTCTCAGACTGCATTATCTGTATTTGGCAATTATAACTCTGAAGGCAGCTGTTACTGCTGCAGATAGCAACCCTACTCTGAGCTGGGAGAATCAGAAAGGGCAAGTGTATTTGAAGACAAGAAGTACCGATAACCAACAATAAATAGTATAACTGAACTTGCTCAGTTGTCTTGTAAGAATGCAAGTAACTAGGTAGTCCAAGAACTAGCTCAGTTACTTCCTCCCTCTAAGGCAAGTATCCTCTCCTTTTGAAACGTGGTTGACCTGAGACTTTGTGGAACCTAGATTAATAGACAGGACTTCATAATTTTCTAGTTCTGTAGCAGGTCCTGTCCTGTAGGCGCTGTTATAACTACTGTGGCAGACTATATACAGACATGTAGTCTTTAACACCTCTCTGTATAGTGAAATGTGCACTTGGGATAGCCTTCAGTGAATGCTTTGGCTAACATGAAGAGAATAACTTATCTGGTCTCTTGCAGGTTCTGAGTGTGAATGCATAGGTCATTTCAAGTTGATATTCTCCCTTCTGCGTGTTCATGGAGCTGGCCAGGTGCAGCAGTTGGCTTTGGAGGTAAAAAAACCAAACCAAGAAAAAAAAAAAAAAAACCAAACCAAACCCCGCTGTCTGGATGCTCTATGTGATCAGCATAAACAAACCTGATTGTGTAACTGTTAGAGTAGCTAAAAAGTATCAAGATTGGGGTTCCAAGGTGTCAGTTTCTCCTTGGAGGAACAAGTGATAGCTTCTTGCCTGTGTCTTTACTCCCTTCTCCCCTGAGGTGACAAGACAATTTGGTGGCAGGAATAAACATTGTAAATATTAGCTATATTGGCCAGTGAGGTGACCGAGTTCATCATGCACTGCATTTTCTGGACAATGTCTTAACAGCTGGAATATCATCAAGCGTTGTTTCTGATCTTTTACAGGTAGTGAACATAGTAACAAGTAACCAAGAATGTGTTAACAACATTGCTGAGGCAATGGTTCTTGCTAACCTACTGGCACTTCTGCATTCCTTACCTTCAAGTATGTACCATATAATTCTTAGTCGTGCAAGGCAAAGGGTTTCCAACTTGGAAATTAGTTAGAATGCAGCTGGCTGAGCTTACTACTGAGTTTTAGGTTAAAACAGCATTTCAGTGGGGATGATTAAAAAAATGCTTTATGTAACCTGTTTGTCTTAAACGTGTGAGCTGAAACGCTTGAATTGCAGGTATTTGAATTATGCTTGAATTGCACAGTATTTAATTGACTAATTATTTTAGGGAATTTATGTAGTAAACATCTAATTAATAAGTTGTGCCGTACTATAATGTATGATTGACATTCCTTAACTAACTGAATGTAGCCAGAAATCCCTATAAGCTTGCAATTGTATATATACCTCTGACTAGCTCTTCTCATAAGCTTTATTGCAGTTTTGATACAGCTTTCTGTTAAGATCAGTCTAGTTCATCTTTGATTAGGTAATAGTCTATATGGCACAAAGGTTGTAATACTTTTTATTTTGACAGGTCGGCAACTCGTCCTTGAAACTTTGTACGCTTTGACATCTAGCACAAAAATAATTAAAGAGGCCATGGCAAAAGGTACATTACTACATTGAAAGCAAATGTTTCTGCAACACTGGACTTAAAGCAAATACAGCAACCAAATCTTACTCTTCCCTTCAGAACAATCAGTGTGGAATTGGTGAATTCATACTACTTGTGACCAGAAAAAAATTTGAATGTTTTCCTATCTCTTTGTACAGGTGCTTTAATCTACTTACTAGATATGTTTTGCAACTCAACTCATCCACAGGTCCGAGCCCAAACAGCAGAGCTCTTTGCCAAAATGACTGCAGATAAGCTGGTGGGTCCAAAGGTAGGAATCTTAACAGCTCTTGTGGGAACTCTTCTCTTGACATTACCAACCTCTCTCTAAGGATGGAACAAAAAAAGGCCTTTTCCGTGACTGAAACGTTCATGTGAAGAGCAATCTGGCTCTTTCAAAATGGTTAACTCTTAATCTGTGAGCAGACTTCTAGAAGCAGTTGTATTTATTGTAACTACTATAAGCAGTTTGGTTTCCATTTGTAATGACTTTAACATTAGATACCTAGATTTCAGACCTGTCATTAGCTATCGCTATTTAAAATGGCAGCACTATTTTATTTTGTGGTGTTGTGTTCTAGCAGTTGGCATTATAGCACTACAAATAATTGGGACTCCCTGGAGTTCTCTATTTTTCTGTCAGTTAGTTTGACTTATGATATACTAAATGTCCTTTTCATCCTTTCTAGGTTAGAATTACACTAATGAAATTTTTACCCGGAGTCTTCATGGATGCCATGAGGGACAACCCTGAAGCTGCTGTTCATATCTTTGAGGGAACTCATGAAAATCCTGAGTTAATTTGGAATGACAACTCCAGGGAGAGAGTATCAACAACAGTTCGAGAAATGATGCTTGAGTATGTGGGGACCTACTAACTACTTCCTTAACTGAGACACTTCTAGTGGTGGTAAACCAGAGTTGCTATAGAAGAACTCAGAGCTCTGCCGGTAAAAAATAGAATCCTTGCAAGCCAGACTTCAGTGAAAAGAAACTTTTTCACTGTTTGTATATTGTACCTGTAACTCAGTGATGCGAGTGTGGTTTGTGCACAATCCAGGTATTCGCTCACTGCTATAAGATTTGGGAGGGGGTTACAATGAGGAGAAAATGGGGTTTAGAAACCGGAACTACTTCACAATGGTGGAAAGAGACTGAGGTGTCAAGTAGGGAAGAGGACTGCTTCTTTTACTGCTCGTTAAAACTTACTTTCTTTTTAAAGGCACTTTAAACTTCAGAGGGACAACCCTGACACTAACTGGAAGGTAAAAGTATACTGTTTCTGCTTTGGGTGTGTCCAGGGAGACTATAAGCCAGCTGATAATATATGCATGTATGTAACTCTGACAGGCTTTCCTCTTGAAGTACCAACAGGAACTCACTGCTGTACTAACATAACTGTTTTAATGTTGAATTGATGCTTTCGTTACTTCTTGTACCTTGAAATCAGACACTTTATTGGCAGTGGTTTTGCCAGTAATACTCTGAATTTTCTGATAGTTCAGGTCATTCTAAAACTTAGCAAAAGTCAGCAACAAAGGAGAATACTGGTTTGCTGGGAAAAGTCCTGTCACTTATTACATAGCTCTGGTAAAATTGCTCTTGGTAAATGTTCAGGAACGTTAGTAAGCCACTGAGTGTCAAAAATTACTGTCCTGAGCCATTCCATCACATCAGGTCAATCAGTGAGATGTTCCAGTCTGTAGTATTTCCCAATATCTGTGAAAGGCCAGGCATGACTTCCTCCTAACAGTGGTCTAGTTCAGTGTTAAAACAACTTCTAAACACATGCAGGATGGCTGTTTCGATGCAGGTGGAAACTGGAAACTTCACTAGGTTGATGGTGAGAAACCTTCCCCTGAAGTGTGCAAGAAAGAAAGGAAAGGGCTGTTTTATCAGCCTTGTTGCTGGTACTTCTCTTGAACTCGTGTTTACCATTAGTATAGCTGTAGACTCAGTTACTTGTGTTCTTTGAAAGAACAGTCCACTGTAGTAGTACTACCTGCACTGTTCTTTCTACTCTCACTTCTTAACCTCATGTTTCTTCAAGATGAAGCGTTTATTGGTCTTGCACAGCTCTGTTTTGGAGAACACGGTTAGTTCAGTGACCCTTACCACTTAGAATCATGATGTTAGAGAAACAATTACAACTCTCACATATACCCTTGCCAGTAACTCCTTCTACTTTACAATTCAACAGCTGCCTGAAGACTTTGCTGTGGTGTATGGTGAGGCAGAAGGTGAACTTTCAGTGGGGGGAGTCTTCCTAAGGATTTTTATTGCCCAGCCGGCCTGGGTTTTACGGAAACCAAGAGAATTTCTCGTTGCACTGTTGGAAAAGTTTACTGAACTACTGGAGAAAAATAACCCCCATGTAAGATGATTTTTCTGATTCTGCTCTTTGAATTTCTTTAGCAGTCTTAAGCTACTAGTCTTTTAGTATCTGATTTATATTGGAGATTGGGAGAAATTTCTTCACCAAAAGGGTTGTCAAGCATTGGAACAGGCTGCCCAGGGAAGTGGTTGAGTCACCATCCCTGGAGGCATTGAAAAGACCTGTAGATGTGGTGCTTAGGGACGTGGTGTAGTGGTGGACTTGGCAGTGTTAGGTTGATGGTGGGACTCGATGGTCTCAAGGGTCTTTTCCAACCTAAATGATTCTATGATTAACTTCAATTCTCACACTTTCTTCCCAACATGAATGATATTTTTTTTTTGTCTGCTTTCTGACTCTCTGTAAAAGCACGTAGATATGTTTAGGCAACTTCTGAACATGAGTCAGTGCTTTTAAGGTCCCTGAAGCCACAGAACTAGCTTCAGTAAGTCTTGGAGGCTTATTTTGTGGTGGAGATGAGGCTTAACAAATGGAGTGTCTTTAATTATTCCATGACTGACCAGCCTAAGAAAATGGCACTTTTTCTACACTGCCTAAAAATTTTCAGGTCTTCAGACTTCTAATGTCCTTCTGCAACACTGTCGTGGTTTAATTTCAGTCGGCAACTAAGCACCACGCAGCCGCTCGCTCACTCC
>NW_008794159.1:591280-603897 GCF_000699145.1 Aptenodytes forsteri | reverse complement strand
TGCAATTGCTCACCACCCGCTGACCGATGCCCAGCCAGTCCCTGAGCAGCGGCCCCCCCGGCCAGCTTTCCCAGTTTATGTACTGAGCATGACGTCACATGGTATGGAATGTCCCTTTGGCCAGTTTGGCTGTGCCCCCTCCCAGCTTCTTGTGCACCTCCAGCCTTCTCAGTCGGTAGAGCATGGGAAGCTGAAAAGTCCTTGACTTAGTATAAACATTGCCTAGCAACAACTAAAACATCGGTGCGTTATCAACTTTGTTCTCATCCTAAATCCAAAACACTGTACCAGCTACTAGAAAGGAAATTAACTCTATCCCTGCCGAAACCAGGACAAACACTAACTTCCCACTCTGGTGTAAATTACATGACCTTTACAAGGTTGCCACCTAACAATTAGTGTAATGCAGTAGAACTTGTATTACAGTTTGAATGAGAGCAATGTTTGAGTCAGTAGCATAACGATATTATTAAAAACTGAATTTTAAACAGTGTTCAGACAGATTCTGGGTTAGACTTGCAGGGAGGGAACTAACTTGCATTGAATAAAAGACATCTTTATTACAAAGATGTGATAGCAGTTTGTATCAGCATGCAGAATACAGCAAGTGTGGTGAGTGCTGCTGCACAGACTGCAGAACCCCTTAAGGCATTCAAGTGGTCAGCCTAAACATCCATGCTATCATGCTTCCACTGAGCAAGTTAGCACACGTGGTGCTGTGCACACAGAGGCTGCAGCCAGACGCTGGCATCCGTAGATACTGGAAATAGTGCTTAGAAATTCCTGTGTGATCTGTGTTCATGAAAATAGTGAATGTCTGCCACTATTCTAAACTTCTTGTTTTAACAATTTCAAAGCAAAGTGACATGATAAAAGCATTAAGGAAAAAATCTATAATGCAGAGCAAGTGAGAAATGTTGTTGTTGTTGTTATGGTGATAATTAGGTTTTACTGAGTTATATTTTCTGTTGGTTTTTGGTTTTCTGCAGGGGGAAACTTTAGAAACCATTACCACAGCAACTGTGTGCCTGTTCAGTGCCCAGCCTCAGCTAGCTGATCAAGTTCCTCCACTTGGTCATCTTCACAAGATAATCCAAGCTATGAACCACAAGAACAATGCCATTCCTAAAAGTGCCATTCGTGTCATGCACATACTGTCTGACAATGAGGTACTGAATCACTTAAGTGCTCAAGGGGAGAAAAAAGTATAACTGGAGTTATTTGTGTTGTTTAGTAGTGTTCCTAGAAGGGCATTATTCTAACTATAAATACTGTGCACCAGATAAGTAGGGTCTTACTGCTAATTAATGGGGAACTCATAGATTAAAGACACTGAGAAATTTATGATCTTGGCTGACCATATCTGCCATAACCGTCAAGCTTAGCATAAAATAAAGTACTCTGGATGCTTCTGTCTCTCTATAGCTTTGTGTTCGAGCAATGGCATCACTAGAGACCATTAGCCCTCTCATGAATGGAATGAAAAAGAGATCAGATATAGTTGGTGTAGCCTGCGAAGCACTTAATCGAATGTTTCAGAAGGAACAAAATGACTTAGTAGCCCAAGTAAGTAGCACATTCTCAGTCTGTAAAAATGTGGTATTTTTATATTTGGATATCTAATCTCTTCATAAGAACAGAGGTACTGTTCAACTTAAGTGTCCAGGAGGCTTCCCAGAAGCGATCTAACTCATGTGCTTTTCGTGTTGGAAAAGTCAGAAGTCAGTCCTTTATCCAAAATGCAGACCCACTCAAGGATGCTATCTGAGCATTGAAGCTTAATGCATAGGATAGTGGTGGCTTGTGTCCGCTGAGAAAGCGTAACATCGGAATGCCAGCTAATTCAACTGAGTTTACACCTAGACAGCAGAACTGCTGGACGGTATCTTTGCTTTCTCTTGTATGTATTCATACAGCCCAGGAAAAATTGAATAGCCTAAACATACTTGGTAATAGCTGTTGGCACTTTTGGTTCACACTAATGCTAGTAATGTAAAACATCTGTATGGAACTTCCTAGTCCCTGTTAAGACAACTCACTTGAGTATGTTTGCAGGCTTTGAAAGCAGATTTGGTCCCTTATCTTCTAAAGTTGCTTGAAGGTATTGGTCTCGAGAACCTGGAAAGCCCATCTGCAACAAAAGCTCAGATTGTTAAAACTCTGAAATCCATGTCTCGCAGCCTGCAGTACGGAGAACAGGTAAGTACTGACAGGTCCTTAACTGGGCTTTGTACACTTGGAAGATTGAACTCTGAACATCCCTTGTTTAATCTTACGGCTGTCCTGTGCATCATTCCACCTAAAACGTTAACATCATGTAGCTACAAAATCATTATGGGTTGGAACGTCTCCATCTCTTTCTTGTGGAGAAGTAATTGGTTCAATGCACGTGAAGAGCACTAGTTAGTAAAAAAGACAAATCCCAAGTGCAGAAATGTTCAATAAGCTAGTAGGCTTCTACTGACAACTCTTCAGAACTTCTGTTAGAAATGTAAATTGCTCTTTTGTTTCCTGGATAAATACTGTTGTAGACAACTGCAGCAGTGTTATGGATGTATATTCAAGTTGGTAAAATTTGTCCCAGTAAGTGGGCTAGTTCTTGGTGCCTTTCTCTTACCCTTGTGTTGAAAGCTTTCTCAAAGAGAGGGAAACTGGGGATAGGTCTCTTCCTACAAGTTGACCCTGTCTTGCTATAGTACAGGAAGAGTCCTGTTCTACCTCAGCTCTAGATGCATGGCAAGTGGCTGCTTGCAGGGTTGCTTTTCCTTGTCACCTGACTGGGGAATGAGGGAGAAACTCAAGCTACTAAATGACTTTTCTTTATGAGCCTTCTTGCATTATGTTGCAGAATTCAACTGAATTGAATTGAATTCTGCACAATTCAAATGAAAAAGCAAGTTGCTACCGTCTCCTTGGAAATGTGCGATTCTGTGTTGCAGCCTAAACTACTGCCATGCTATTTTGTAATCCCTTCTGAATGGTTTGGTTCTAGAAAATGTGTTTGTTCCCCTAGAACATTACAAATGTCACTTGCTCACTGTTAAACTCTTCAAATACTGTAGGTAAATGAAATTCTGTCTCGTTCCTCTGTGTGGAGTGCCTTCAAGGATCAGAAACATGACTTATTCATTTCTGAGACGCAAACAGCAGGATACCTCACAGGTTGGCAACCCTTTCCTATTTATGTCCTGAGCCATACTGAACTGTGACTTAATTGTCAGACTTGACTCTGGAGATAGTGTTTATCCTCAGGATCTAGTGCCATCATGTGGCCTGAACATTCAGTGCTGTAAAAATACAGTAAGTTTTTAAAACACTTATCAAAAGCCAAACACTTTTGTGGTTGAGAATATATTTCTCTGGATAGTCTTTGCTGTACCTACTTCTAAAATATCAGAGCAATGGAATCTGGACACTGGCAAGCCTTGCAAGTACCCTGTAGTGATAAAGCAGAGATGTAATCAGAACTAATGAATGACATAACTTTCCATGCTTTCTCAGGATCAGTCTACTTTAGTTCTAGAAAAAATTGTTTTGCAAGGTTGGGGGAGGAGGAGTAAACTTTCTTCAAAATCACTTAGACTTTGTCTGTATTAATTGTCATGTGAATTATGCTGCTTTAGTGTCAGGCATGTAGTTGTAGTATTGGAACAGTTTGAATGTTAATAGCTCGGAGCGTAAGGCTGTGTTCCAGTCAGACCTAGTGCACTGGCAGGGCCCTTCTCTGGTGGGAGCGGCCTTGTGCCTGTACTTGGAGCTTGCGGCATATACTTGCGGCATATACTTGAATGCACCCGTGGTGCACCCTGGGTGAGTCCCCTGCTGGTGTCACCAAGACTGAAATGGCACCCCAGGGGTGCCACCCCAGTCCCACTAGCAGGGTAGAAGAGCATAGCTGTGCGTGCTGTGTGCTGTGCACACATAGAGGATAGCAACTGATGTGAACCTCCTTGCTGGTAATGGCATGGTGTGGACATAATCCTAGAACAGTTACATCATAGCAAATTCTGGTTCTTCTTTCACTCGCGTGCAGCACTTGGTAGACACATCTTTAATGACTACATTCTGCTGTACCACAGTACAAAACTTTGCTATCACAGATTACTTGCTACATCTGAAAATATTTTATGTAATGACATTGTAGCAAACTTTGTCTAAAGCAACACATGATGCAAACTTCTGACTCCTCAATAGCCATCAGCTGAACAATCATTTGGTCGTAAAAGTTTAGCCTCCCAGGTAAGGTTTTAAAGTCCTTTTGTGACAAGTCAATATGAACACTCCCATGTGCCGCATGGAACTTTCTCATCTAACCCAATATAGGAATCTTGGTAAAGCTTTTGTGTTACTGAATTAATGAGGTATAAATCAGATGGCCACATAGACAGGAAAGTTTGGTTTTTTTTCTTGCAAGATACTAGCATGTGTTTTGAGAAAATGAAGCAAGAGCCTTTCAAGTCAGGAATTAGACATTCTAGAAGCAGATGCTTAATATTTTGAGAGCAGGTATATGGCAACACTTGATGCGTTTTTCCACACAGGAAGACTTGGTGCTTTAGCTCTGAAGAGGAGTTTTCTGTTTATTGCACCATTTAATGCCACTTTGACAAAGAACACTTGAACACTTGATTCATTTGGTACTGAATTTCCTTGGCATTTCATAAATACTATAAATTAGAAATATGAAGTAAATGCTGGCTAAGAACTGAAACTATACCAGACATTGTCAGGCTTGAGACTGGGGGCAGTATAGCTATCCAATTGCCTTAAGGCCTGTGCTGCATTTAAATTGCCTAATGTTTAAGTGCTTGCAAATGTAGGATGAAGGTGCTGTACAAATGCAAAGTATAGATGGAAACCAAAGGACAAGCTTTATTTTTAACCTGCCTTATCTTGTATTCTGCCTTATGTCTTGCTTCAAATTGCTTTGCTATTTGCACTTCCCTTGAAACTTCCCTTGCTTATTTCTCTTCCCTCAGGTGTCTCTTCTCCTTCCCTTCTAACTGGCAGCAGTCCCCTTCACCTGAGAAGTGGGCTTTAGATCTGCTCTGCCAGGCAGCTTGCTAACTTCTGTGTAGCTCTCTAAAGCAGGTAGATACCATCTTGCAAAACGCACGCTGCACTTGCTGCATTCCAAGTAATAGATGCATGTCATAGAACTGTAACAGATGTGTGGTCCCAAACTGCAAAACACCGATAAACTTGCTGCCTTCAAGCACACAGGAGCAGAAAACTAACAACTGCAGTGGCTGATACTTGCTGGTACTACAGATGAACTAAACTTCTGAAGTATGTTAGGAATCCTCTGTAATGGAAGAGCTTGAGGGACAAGAGAACTTGTGGAATTTTTGCACTAGGACATGTAAAACTGGGTCTGGCTCTTGGCAGGTGCCACTGATGGGCTGGCAAAGAGAAGTCCCCTTCTGAAGCCAGAGAGCTTTTTTTTTTTTTTTTTACCAAAGGCACTGCTTGCTTTGCTCTCTTGCCCGCAGTAGTAGCGTAGGACTGTTTGCAAGGAGACAAACCACACTCTGATGTTCTGGCTCCAGGCTGTAGTGTGAGAAGAGAGGGTGGGGCACGAAGGGATAGTAAATTTGGGAGAACTTGGTGAGGATGACTTAAGGGGGGAGAGTAAAGGACCCAGCAGAACTTCCCGTGTTGAAGATTAGCAGTGTAGGCTGAAGGTCTAATACCAAGTTGATCACTGTATTGATGCAGGAACATGTTGCGGGTTGGCAGTTTTTTACGGTCGTTAATCTGATAAGAGTTGCTGTTGAAACACCTCATGCTGCAACATAAGTTTTATTGTACTTGTTGAAAGTTTCTATATGACTAAATTTTAAACTCCAAGCTTTGAGGGAGAGGGGCTTTGTCTGCAGTGCAAAACTGACTGCCCTTACAGTAATCGACAGAGATCTATTAATGGTAAGGAGTTCCGTATCTCCAATACAGTTTGTGTATCCCAAGAATTGCTGTTACTTTTTCTAACTGAAGGCACGAAGAGCTGCCTAGACAAGTGTAAGGCAGTTCTGCTTGTTCACGGGGCAGTGCATTGAGCTTCCTTTAAATATGCAGCTGGGAGAACCTTTGCAACACTGAAAGCATAAATGTGGAGCCCAGTAGTGGAATGCATGCCTGAAGTCACTTCACTTCTGCAGCAGGTCCTTTCCTTAGCAAAGGAAGGCCACCCCCTCTTTACTGCCACTTCCATGGTGGAAGGTGAGATGGATAATGCTGGTTGGTTGGGGTTCTTTTGTAACTTACTTGGCACATCAGAATAAAAAATGCTGAACAAGTCTGAGAATGGCCTCCACAAGCTACTCCACTTAGTGGACTAAGATGCCTTAATTCCTAGTGTTCCTAGATTCCAAAGAACCTAAACAAAAACTCTTAAATGTTCTTGTTTAAGGTGTCTGGTTGACTTAGATGATGTATTTGAGTGTTACCAGAGGGAATAAAGCTGTTCAGTCGCTCTTTAAAATCAAAACTAATCACCAATATTCTGTTTTCTTCCCGGAAGGCCCTGGAGTTGCTGGTTACCTTACTGCAGGGACGACATCATCCGTAATGCCCAACGTACCACCCCCGGTAGACAACGAAGTGGGAGATGTCAGCTAAGGACTGGAAATCCTTGTGAAAGAGACAAAGGCAGACTGGCCAGTGATGAGGAACAGCACTTTCCTCCAGCACATTGAAGTGAACTTACTGCCTTTCCAAGTGTTTAATGACAGTGTTATTCCTTTTTCTATGACTGTTTATCATCCGTAATGCCCAACGTACCACCCCCGGTAGACAACGAAGTGGGAGATGTCAGCTAAGGACTGGAAATCCTTGTGAAAGAGACAAAGGCAGACTGGCCAGTGATGAGGAACAGCACTTTCCTCCAGCACATTGAAGTGAACTTACTGCCTTTCCAAGTGTTTAATGACAGTGTTATTCCTTTTTCTATGACTGTTTGGTGGTTTTTTGGTTGTTTTTTTTTTTTTAGGAAAAAGGCAGGGGCTAACTATCACACACTGTAACACAAGAAAGCACTCTGTGGATCAGCTGAAATGGGTACACAAGAATTTTTTTCTTTTTTGGTTGTTTTTTTTTTTTTAGGAAAAAGTCAGTGATTCTAACTATCACACTGTAACACAAGAAAGCACTCTGTGGATCAGCTGAAATGGGTACACAAGAATTTTTTTCTTGTTGTACGTAAGCACATTTTGTTCCTTTATATTTGTTTACAAGACTGTGAATCAAACTTTCCTAGTTTTTATATTTTATGAATTAGCATGACTGGAGTTGAGCTACAGTCTAGAGGAATTGGGCTAAAATCACTTTGACCTCACTGACCCCCCCTAAAAGGGCATCTCTTCTTTTCCCAGTCTGATGTGATCACTCCCATTGAACATGACTTGCAAAGGGTTTGTCCCTGCACCAGTTCACTGATGTCCTTAATCATTAACATTATTTTCTTCCTGAGATCAAACAGCATTAGACATTCGTATGTATAACTGGCTTGACCAAATTGACAAAGCTTCAGCAAAAAAAACTTTAAAGTTGACATGTTATGTAAGAAATTAGTGTAATTGTGAAATGTTCTATACATTATCCAGTATATAAAAACTTTCTATATTGAGTATACATTATACAGATCATTCATATGTACATAAAATTTTAAAATAAAGGGAATTAAGAGCCTTGTTAATGAGATAAAGGTGGTGGTCTTACATAGCTGTTCTTTGAAGGTGTGGGAAATGGGGGCGGTCAGAGACCTTAATTTGAGTGTGGCATTCTTGCTTGGAAGAACACGTTGTGCAGGTCTTGACAGCCTGGAGCAGAACTCCTAAAGGGCTGGTAGTGGTACAGTGCAGGGTGTTTTGAAATACACTTCAGCCACTGACTTGCTGACATTCTCAGCTTCCTAGGAAACATTCTTGGCAGGAAGCAAGAGGAAACTAAGATGGATGGAAATATAAACAATAATTATTGCTTTCTCAGAAGAGATTATCATCTTGGGTTTAGGTATAATGAATTGATATGAGGTAAGAAACTTATCTGTGGCAAGCTTCCTGTTCTAGGTACTCTGAAACTGTACCACCCTGACTGACTTCAGCAGCTGTAGCTGGAACACCCTTCAGGTGAACACTCGGCTGTAGGCTCCAGGACAGAACTGGCTGCAGTCTCATCCTGAAGACTGAGCCAAACAGGGCGTCTTCTCTCCAAGCTCGAACACTATGCTAGGGGAATGGTTTGTTTGTTCATGCAAAAAGTAAACACTTGTATCTGTAAGTTAACCGTTGATCAACCCTGTATAAGTTGAAAAGCAACTGTCCTACCTTTATAGGAAGCAGAACTACCAAGGGCACAGTATGCTGTGATCTGCCTGGTTCTGTTACTATCTGAACAAGTTCTCTTGTAAGTCACTGATGTCAAAGAGGATTATTGAAGAAGCAGAGCTGAGGAACTCTCACCTTTGAGAACTTCACAAAGGTGTACTGGGCATAAATGGCAGAGCCTGTTTTGGCAGCAGAGGAGGCCATGAACTGCCCTGCGCCAGTCACTGCTGGTTCCAGCCAAAACTACAGCTCCTCAGAGGGGAAGGTGCCACCTGTGCTTAAATGTATTTAAGAAAGGGTGAGAGCAGCTGGGGCCAAGAGACAGGAGGAAGCTTGTGAGGATGCAGAAAGGGAGACACAAAAGGAAAGATGCAAGGGAAGACAAAAGGGGCACCTATAAGGAAAAACGTGAGGAGATGCGTTTGGAGAAACAAAATGGAGGAGTAGGAAGCAAGGAGTAGCAGACAACCCTGCTACATACTGACCCCAGCCTCCTGTGCTGCCCCTAGCCTCACTTGAGGGGAGGTGGGGGAAGGACTGAGTGGAGCATTAGTGAAAAGGAGGGCAGGTGCGAGCAGGAACTGGGGAGGAGAGCGGGTTGGACTGAGGCTGAGCTTTGGAAAGGGAAAAGAAAGGCATTGCCCTCAGTGTTTAGTTGTCATTTAATCAATAATTAAAAGTTTATCCTAGCTTGTGATAAACTAAATGGGGTGAAACTGCTGAGTCAAAACGGCTTTGCCCACACTACAAGGATAAAGAGGGCTTTGGCTCAAATAAAGCACATAGAGTCTGTTAGAGAACAGATTTTATTTAGTGTTACAAAGAACCCAGACAAATTCTGGTATTTACACAGCATTCAGCAAATTTTTAAAAGCAAGCCTCTGATTATTAAATATAATAATTGCAAGTAAAGAGCGAGAGAATGTGTATTGCTTCAAGCTAGAATAAAGTTTTTATATTCATCCAATTTTACCTTAAACAACATCATTGCACTGAACAAAATCTTCCCTAATTCTTCCATCCATTTGAGGTGGCTTTATGCCAACATTAGATTTTTGCAGTTAGCTTCTTTGACTGATCGAGCACTTCCCACCTTGCAATTGTTCCTCACCAGGCCTGTCTGCCAGGCACAAGGTCCGTATATAAGCAGACCTGTGTCAAACCTGAGCTGAATTAGGTGTAGATTTCTAACCCTGCCACAGCAGCAAGCCAGTCTGACAGCAGGAGTTCTCAGTGCTATTTTTGCTATAGCCATCCTTTTAACAATAGTCTCTTTGAAAAGAGCTATCACATGGGAGATACTGCAGCAAAATCGTCCTGGCAGGACTGAGATGTGTGGGCTGGAAAGTCAGGTGGCCTGCTTCTCCCCAGGCCATAAGGGGTAAGACTGAGCTTTAGAAACAGATCCTCTGTGCTGCCGATAAGAACTATTGTAGGTCCAGTGCCAGCCTTTTTTTTTTCTTTTTCTTTTTTTTAGGGTAAAGCAATTGCATTGGAATTGAATTACAAAAGCAATTGTTTCAAGTTTCATAGCTTAAAGGCATATGGACCATTATTTCAGGCTACCTGAGGTGAAACGGCATGTACTGGGTGTTACAAAACTACCTTAACAGGAATGCTTAGAATCTGCAGCTGCACCTCCCTTACTCACATAGAAGCCAAACGAAAATCCTGGGAAACTCCAGCTCCGCCACACACTTGGATTGCAGTGTCAGTCACTTTAAGCACAGCTCGAGGGACAATGACTTTGGTCACGGCTACCTGTAGTTAGAAGAGAACTCACATCATCAGTAACAGTTTCATAAGCAACTGAAAATATTTATCTAACAGTTCTACTGAACATTGGTATCTCGCAGTACATTCCTTCCTCCTTTGGACTGGGTGAGTGCTCTGCCGTTCCTGTTCCCTGGGTACGGACAGACAGTCACCCAAAGCTACCTCATTGTGTTGAGACAAATGAGCAATACCTGAACTTCTTTAATTTTAAATACTTTATCAGATTGATCTCAAAGTTTTAAACTGAGAACACTTTCCATTCTCGTGACAATCAAAAGCACATCTTAAGGCCATCTATTTTCAACATGAAGCTATGCTCTATGATCAGGAGGATAACTTTTAGCAATACGTTTTAGCTTATCTTTCAACCAGTTGAATGTACAGGTATTACATCCCATAGTCCTAGCTCTAAGGCTGGCAAAGAAAAACTTACCTCTTTTCTTGCTGGCTGTTTTTAGGGTAAGCAGTCAAGCCTGTTCTATGCTAAGGTGGCATTCGGCAACCCAGTGGGCAACAACTCCCTGCAGAAAGCAAAGCCAGCGAGCAGAAAGTCAGTTAATGCCTCCTAGTGTGTCTGGGTCAACCTGCCCTAAGGAAGACACCCTGATATCTCAGCATGTGCATGTTCAGCCATTTAGTGACACCCTCGTCCAAATTAAAACCAGTTTGATGCATGTAATCTAATACGAGGAAACAAAGAAAGAAAATGACTGACAGAAATAGTAGACAGAGCAGTTCTTTTCCTGGCAGGAAAGAGGATAAAGGGGAAAAAACCTGATTCTGGCACACTCTCATTTCCTGGTCAGACCCACTGCCTGCTAGCCATTTTCCTGAAGCCCTTCAGAGCCTGCTTTTTACTTCCTGCTTTCCTTTACCTGCTACCAGGACTCACAACCATCTGTCTGTGTAACGTGCCCCAGTATACAAAAACTGGGTGGGGTGAAAGAGGAGAGGGATCGGTTCTGTTCTGGTTTGTGTTACGCACCCAGGTGAACAGCTGCAGGGTGGTGCCTGCTGCATCTGTCTGTTCACACTGATGATAAATTAGTAGCTCCCTTGATCCAAAAGAAGTTATGGTCTTGGCAGCCCTTCCCTGCTCCTCTTAGCTAATTCCCCTCTGCTGCCAACATACCACAGTAGAAAAAAATGTTCATGTGATGCTTGTCAGTGCAAAAGCTGTTTGGAGCCTGAGCCAGCCTCGGGTACATGCTCCTGCCTGGAGTGTGGATGTTGTAGCCTTGGCAGCTGCAGGAGGCACGAGCAAACGTGCAGCACTCACTTCAGTGCAAAGTCTGGGGGCTCGGCTTAGCTCATGCCAGCAAAGGTGGTCTGAACCCGGGTGGAGGAGTTCAGACATGCTCCTCTGCCAACAGCTCTGGGGGGGGTTGTAACTAGGAGTTCAGACATGCTCCTCTGCCAACAGCTCTGGGGGGTTGTAACTACTGCCATGTGGGCGGTGGTGACAGTCAGCCTGTTACCCAAGGCAGCCAACAGCCTCACCTCTTCCTTAGCTAGCCTAGAGCTGTGAAGAACCTGCGCTGGCTATGCAGCTGGCCTCCAGGGCTTGCCTGTGGCTTCATCAAACATCGGTTTTCCTTTAACGACATGCTCCTCTGCCAACAGCTCTGGGGGGTTGTAACTACTGCCATGTGGGCGGTGGTGACAGTCAGCCTGTTACCCAAGGCAGCCAACAGCCTCACCTCTTCCTTAGCTAGCCTAGAGCTGTGAAGAACCTGCGCTGGCTATGCAGCTGGCCTCCAGGGCTTGCCTGTGGCTTCATCAAACATCGGTTTTCCTTTAACGAGCTTCTGAGAAATAGAGTGTGCCTCATCCAACTCATTAACTCTAGGTTGTGGTCGTGAATGGAAGTTTGGCAATGACATGACTGGAAAATGGATATGTAAGATTATTCCCCCTGGATCTGTACAAACAATTTTCTATAACCTATGCCAGACACTAATTCAATTTCCTCTTTCCGTTGCCTTTACTTGTTTTTTCCAATAAAGTAATCCTATCTGTTGGATAAGACTGAGGAACACTTGAAATGCGATAGGCCAACTACTAAATGCTGATGGTTCCTACAAAAAGCAGTCATCTTTTTTAGCATTGTAGCAAGCTCTCTCTCACAAAACAGTATTTCAATTCCAGAGCAAGATAAGACCGAAACATCCCAAAATGGCCTTGGGTTGGTCTGTACTTTTATAAGTAAGTACAAATAATTGAGCAAAGAAGTAAAATTTTTGGTCAAATTTAGACCCTTGAGTGTCTCCAGTAATGATGAATGGAGATGTCTAGGTGACAAATTCAATACACAAAAATGGTGAATTCAGATTGTAACTACATTGGCTTGCCAATGTGACACCCATCTACAAGAAGGGCCAGAAGGAGGATCCGGGGAACTACAGGCCTGTCAGCCTGACCTCAGTGCCGGGGAACATTGTGGAGCGGTTCATCTTGAGGGCGCTCACAAGGCATGAGCGGGACAACCAGGGGATCAGGCCCAGCCAGCACAGGTTC
>NW_008794159.1:588856-590241 GCF_000699145.1 Aptenodytes forsteri | reverse complement strand
CAGGCTGCCCAGGGAAGTGGTTGAGTCACCATCCCTGGAGGTATTGAAAAGACGTGTAGATGAGGTGCTTAGGGACATGGTTTAGTGGGCATGGTGGTGTTGGGTTGATGGTTGGACTCGATGATCTTAGAGGTCTCTTCCAACCTTAATGATTCTATGATTCTATGATTCTACAGAAACATAAGCTGTATGCCTGAAAAAATACCTATCCAAACTGATCAGTGAAAGCAGAGAAAAAACCCACAGTGACAAAATCTGTATTCAAATCCAGCAAAGGATATCCAAGTCATTGCAAGGGAAAAAAAAATCCCATAGGTTATAGTGAAAAATGGGAGCCTCGCAATGTGATTTTTTCCTTTGCCACCTGAGGCATCATGAATAGGAATTCAAGGTCAGGGCACACCTATTGCAGTGTCTATTATCAGAGTCACAAGGTTCTGTGTGGGCAAAACGAAGGGTGATGGCTGGAGCATGTGAATTGAGTCAAAGAGGGAACATGCTTACGTGGTGATACAGTTTCTTCCCGAAAGTCTCTCTCTGTGCTGCCTGCTGGCACATTATCTGTAAAGCCGTTTCAGCCACACCAAGGGACCTCATGCAGTGATGAAGCTGACCTTGAGCTATCTCAAACCCCCTTCCCTCACCTGGTTGGAAAGAAAAACAGGCACATGCAGACTCCGATTCCCGCTTGAAAGGATCCATGGCTCCGAGCAGAAGTGGCCTCATAGCACCAGAGCTAGAAGCAAGATTCTTAAAAGTTTATTTTGCAGAACTGTTGTGCTTGTTTACTCCAACTAGATCTATATTGATACATTGTTAATAATACAGCACAAAGTACACTCTAAGATGGTTTCTGAGGGGTTGATTTACCTGATTGCCATCCTTTAACCCCAGTCGGCAACCAAGCACCACACAGCCGCTCACTCACCCTCCCCACCCCCCATGGGATGGGGAAGAGAATCGAAAGAGCAAAAGTAGGAAAAGTTGTGGGTTGAGATAAAGACAGTTTAATAATTTAAATAAAATAATAATTATGATAATAATGATAATAATTTTAAAGACATTGTAATGAAAAGGAAAACAACAAGAGAGAGAGGAACAAAACTCCAGAAAAACAAGTGATGCAACCACTCACCACCCACCGACCGATGCCCAGCCAGTCCCCGAGCAGCGATGCTGCCCTCTGGCCAACTCCCCCCAGTTTATATACTGAGCATGACGTCACATGGTATGGAATGTCCCTTTGGCCAGTTTGGGCCAGCTGCCCTGGCTGTGCCCCCTCCCAGCTTCTGGCTGGCAGGGCATGAGGAGCTGAAAAGTCCTTGCCTGGTGTAAGCACTGCTTAGCAACAACTAAAACATCGGTGTGTTATCAACATTGTTCTC
>NW_008794159.1:583960-584984 GCF_000699145.1 Aptenodytes forsteri | reverse complement strand
CCCAGTTGTCCCTTTCCTCCACCTGGCTGGAGGCAGGGCCCCTCTAGTTCTGGTCATGGTATCCGTTACTCACTTGTAAATGTGAATCAAAAGTCCCTTCATTAAGATCAGAAGTAAGATCAGCCCTTCTACTCTGTCTGGGGAACTGCTCACTGGAAACTGGAGCAGCAATTTTCCTGGAAGAACCCCTTTTTCTGATTGTTTTTCCTTGCAACTCACGTACCCGTGCCTCTAGGGTCGAGGTAGGTTTTCCATCCCACTTCCTCATGTCCTCTGTGTGGTCATACAGATAAAACCACACAGTGCCCCATGGTGTGTATCCACTATATGCTCTCTCTTGAGCAGAATGCTGATTCCTAATAGCTGAGATACTGGTCCATACAGGTGGGGAGTAGGACCTATCCTCTTTGAGTTGCTGGACCAGTTTCTCCACAGCCGAGATGAGGGAGGAAGAGAGACTTTCTTCATATTCCTGGAGTTGACCAGTCAATTCATCCACCGTTGGCCCCTCTTCATCTTTCCAGGTCATTACTGCCAATGAGTTGGCATACGACGATGGTGTGCTCCATACAAACTTCCACCACATGGGTCGTGTGCACCTGACTTCATCTGGATCTTCAGACAACTGTTCATTGTCCAGGTCACCATAAATCACCTCCAGCACAGCTAGTTCCCTCAGGTACTGGATACCCTTCTCCATGGTGATCCACTTGCCTGGGTGACATATAACATCTTCCTTGAAGGGATATTTTTCCTTTGTACCTGACAGGAGTTGCCTCCAAAGGTTGAGGAATTGTGTCCCTTTTCCAGTGCCCCCTTCCCTGGAAAGGGATCCCAGCTGCTTGGCTTCCCTACCCTCTAATTCCAGGCTACTGGCCCCGTTATCCCAGCATCGGAGCAGCCAAGTGACAATATGCTCAATTGGACAACGACTGAAATCTTCTCGCATATCTCGCAGCTCACTCAGGGATAGAGATCGGGTGGTCACTGCCTCGTTTATGAGTTCTTCCTCTTCTTCCTCCCC
>NW_008794159.1:582772-583739 GCF_000699145.1 Aptenodytes forsteri | reverse complement strand
TTTGTTTTCCCTCTCTTCTCCCTGAGGGTGCTGCATAATACCGAGCAGTGTTTGGTAGTTACTAGCCAAGGCCCAGCACAGTGCAATAGGTTGTGCCTCTTTGGAATAACCACAGCTTTTTTTTTTCAAGCATTCTATCACTGCATCAGGATCTTGTAATTGTTCAGGAGTGAAGTTCCAGACCACCAGAGGTGAGAAGTTCTCTAAGTACCTGCTCGTATTCTCCCACATGGCGTGCCACCCATGACCATCCGGCCTCAGGGCAGATCTCTGGGTGATTTTTTAAAATAGTTGTTTAACCCTAAACAAGACCTGAAACACATTCAGAAGACATAGCAATAGGAGCATGCTGGCTTGAACATCCCAAGGATATTCAAAATTCTCGAAAGCTGGTATAACTAGCCTGAAGAAGAAAGGGAAGGTGAAAGAACAGGGGAAAGCATCCCCCCGTCTTCCCCATAGATTGGTTCTCCGAGGAGAAAAGGTGAAGAGTGTCATTATTAATAATTTCCAAGAGATGGCACCCAAGGTATGGAGATGACAACAATACCAAATACAAATACCAAATTAGTCTTTTTACCAGTAATATTATCATACCATAAATCGATGTTACACAGTACAGCAAAATGATAAACCTGACCCATCTCCCAGAAATGATGAACAGTACCGCAGGGAATACCTACTGCAAGTGAGGATTTATATAACACAACCATGCAAACAAATAAAACAACATTGTGACCAGCAACTATCAAACTAATATAATGAATGCTTATAACAAATTTATTTTAGCATGCTCTGGTCAGATCTGTTGTTATCTCAACCCTTCGAGCCCTACACTGGGCGCCAAAAAGGACTGTAGTTTAACCTCAGCCGGCAACCAAGCACCACACAGCCGCTCACTCACCCTCCCCCCAGGTGGGATGGGGGAGAGAATCAGAAGGGTAAAAGTAAGAAAACTCGTGGGTTG
>NW_008794159.1:578922-582623 GCF_000699145.1 Aptenodytes forsteri | reverse complement strand
CAGTCCCTGAGCAGTGATCACTGCCCCCCGGCCAACTCCCCCCAGCTTATATACTGAGCATGACATCATATGATATGGAATATCCCTTTAGCCAGTTTGGGTCAGCTGTCCTGGCTGTGCCCCCTCCGAGCCCCCTCCGAGCTCTCATGCACCTCCTTGCTGGCAGAGTATGGGAAGCTGAAAAGTCCTTGACTTAGTATAAACACTGCTTAGCGACAACTAAAACATCAGTGTTATCAACATTATTCTCATGCTCAATCCAAAACACAGCACTCTACCAGCTACCAGGATGAAAAAAACTCTATCCCAGCCGAAACCAGGACACTGATTTAATTTAAATGTTGTTAATCTTACATTGAAAAACACATATATGAAATTTGGTATGAGAATTTGGGGGAAGACTTTGAGGTTTCCAGGTCCTAGGGCTATTCAAGAGAGGAAGCTCTTTCAGGGAAATAAAAATAGCAGAGAGGAAATACTGTAAATCCTGATTTCTTCTAAGTGAGAAGTAGAGCAAAGTTCTCCCTGCAGAAGGTCACAGTGCTGGCCTGCTCATTCTTTCTTTCTTTTTTTTTTTTCAGTTCTGCTAAGTCTGCAGGCACCCAGGCTTGGATGGCCACAGACTACAGCAGAACACTCTTTTTAAAAGTCTGTAAAGTCTATGAGAACTGGTTCTGGAGAAAGAACTCCACTGACTGACAGTGTCTGCTTTGCTCTACTTCAGGGAAGTGATTTTCGCATGACAGCTACAGATGCCCTGCTTCCTTTAATCACCTTTCTGCTCTAAACAAGTTACATTCAAGCAGCAGGTAGACTGCTAAAGGAAGAGTGGGCTCCCTCTTACATGTGTTAGAGACCCTGGCTTAACTGACCGTAGCTGTTTACAATAACTTATGGTGATTCATGAAATATACCACCATTTCATAAAACTTGGTTCATTGATGTATGTATTAAAAAGGAATTAAAACTGAAACTCACCTGGTATTATATTGGAGACAGGTACTCGCACATCATTAAAGTGTATCTCAAAATGTCCTCCATGGATCTCATCTACAGGGACAGAGAAAACACAACAGCAGGGTAAAACAAAGGAAGATAAAAATACAGGCCTTCAATTCCTAACCCTTTTTCTATGTATGCATTTTACTGATTTATTTCATATACAATATTTATTAGTATTACTGCAGCTCCTGAGATTACTAACAAATTAATACACATATAGCTGATAAATATTATCACCTACCCAGATAGCCAAACACTGAGAGGGGTCTTATCAGCTTCAGCCCTGGAGTGTCCATGGGAACAATGATCATACTGTGCTGCTCATACCTGATCAAGACAAAATGCACAAGTTACAATTAACTTTGAGCCTCCCTTCTGTCCCCTCCCTCCACTGTTTTTATTTTCTATCCTCAATTTAGCACTCGCATAAAGCCCATGTTGAGATTTACCTATACCGATTACAGCCCTCCTGCCTGCATGCAGTGGGCATGCATGCTTCAACACTCCTTGAATCACCAGTCAACGTGTAAAAATGTTCTACTGGCATCTAATGCACCACGACCAAAAAACTACTAGTTCTGTCACTTCTGTGCAAGTACTTCTGTATCACCCAGTCCATTTCCTCCACAACCCACACCCACACCCCCGCGCATTTCTTTTTTGTTCTCAAAATATGTTTATCATCATCACCATCTTGGCTTGCCTATAGTTTAGGAAAAGAATCCCCATGTTTAAATTCCTTCAGAATATTTAAGGTCAGTTAGTAGTCACACGGAACTGGAGGTGACATCCCAGGTCCCTGAATTCAGTCTCCAGTTCTAGCAAGTGCAGTAATCTCCTCCATGAACTTCCGTTCAGCTTCAAAGAGCTCAACAGATGCCACTGTCTGTACAGCCGTTGGACAAACCATCCTGTATGTTGTAAGCAAGTTACTGTTTACTTCTCAATGGAACCTAGCCAAATCTAAAAACTTAAGATAATCAGTGGAATTTGGGCTAAAATCCAACTTAGAGATATAAATGTTCCAATTCTTTTGTATTACAAGCTGTGTGATTTTAATGAAATCAGTCACGAAGCATTTTATTCATCACTTGCGTAAGTTTTTGTAAAAGACAATTTTAGTTTGGTAATAAGAGTTGAACAACATTTATTTTAAACAAGAAGAGGGAAGTATTATATTTACACATATAGGAATGGAATGAGTAGGTCCGATTAAATATGTGCACTGCTCTCTGCTCACACAACTTCACATAACAAACATCCCATGTTTCAAACTTAACTTTCTATACCTACAGATAACTTTGTGAAAAACCTGGTAGATAACTTCAGGTCTCTGATGTGCCACTTGTACTCATTCTGTTCAGGGAAGCTCTGAAAAGTTTTGGTTTTATTATGATTTAAGCAAGCAATTCTTACTCTTGTTAATTGTTTTATGTACTATACTTATGAAATAAATTATAAGCCAGAGATAGTTGCTGGTTGAACAACTGATGCAGACTAAAACTAAGGTGACCAAGATAAAGTTAGTGAACCCCCCAAAATTTCCTGATCCAATTCATCACACAGCTGCATGAACACTAGAGCTAGTGCAATGGAGGGGGGGAAGCACGTGGATGCAAGCTGGTGACAGTGAAAAGGTTGGGAGGCTTCAGTCATCAGCAGCTGACAGCAAAACAGGAGCTTGGTCAGCAACATTTTTCTCTAAACAGACACATGCACAGGTTTAAAACTCCTCTGTAATTCACAAGCACATCCAACTGATCAAGGCAATTAATGGTATTCCACTTAACAAAATTTTTGCAAGCAGTGACTCCTCCAGGAAACAAGTTTTAGGTAACTCTTTGAATCTCCTCGGAATCCTTACCTGGAGGCTGAGGAGTTTTTCGTTTTGCCCATTAACAATTGTGACTTTGCAATTTGGGTTCCCAGCACCTTAAAAAAGTCACAAACACAAAAATAGTTTTCAATATTAAAATCTCAATGTAGAACCAAATGAAGTTTCATATGAACAAGTCTTACTCCCTTCCTTTCGTGATACAGGAGCAAAAGCATGCGATCTACTTCTGTGTTTATACTCTGAGTAATCAGACTTAAACAAAATACATCTTATTGCTTAACATGTAAAAGGGAGTTGACTTGTGGGGAGGGGAACAATGAAAAGCCAAACATCCAAACCCTCCAGGAACCAGCTCCATCATCTATTCCTATGTAAAAGAGAACAAGAAGGTACTTGAAATGGAACCTAATTACTTCTGTCTCCATTACAGCTAAGCAATAAGTGCGATACAAAAGCACACCTCAAGGTGAGATGCTGCCATTTGAAAAGTAAAACTTCTTAAAGCTATAAAGACTGGAGGATCTATGTGGGAATGAAATGCCGACCACATTATAACCAAATTATGCAAATAAGGCTATTAAAGGATTACCATGATGCCTTTACTACTACTTCAGCGTACCTTCTCTGGAATGAAGGTTTTTTCCCCCCTTTACGCAAATGATTTTAGTTTGCACTTCAAAGAAAGATCTGAGTGGAAATTGTTACCTGAAAATAATCTGCTAGCATTTCAAGCCATTGATAACATTATTTGATACAAGTCTTTGTGGCATAAAGCTAGCATTTTAATCATAGAATCATAGAATCATTAAGGTTGGAAGAGACCTCTAAGATCATCGAGTCCAACCATCAAACCAACACCACC
>NW_008794159.1:560931-578454 GCF_000699145.1 Aptenodytes forsteri | reverse complement strand
TCACTTTCCTACTCCTGCTGGCCACACTATTTCTGATACAGGCCAGGATGCCATTGGCCTTCTTGGCCACCTGGGCACACTGCCGGCTCATGTTCAGCTGGCATAATGTACAAGTCCTAAAGAAGAATCTACCATTAATTAAAATGGCATCTTATTTCCAAGAGCCTTAATCCTCACTATCTTTTTCTTTAAAGGTTTCTTGGTACCAAAGCATGCTCTCATTCCTTTCAAAGTCTCACACAGACAATAAAGCTGGGGGAAAGGGGGAAGGATTATACCTGACATATGTAACAATCAGTAAATTTTTTATTGCTATCTCAATGCAGATGACAAGCTTTGCGGAGATTTAATTCAAGATTTGATCTGCACCAACTCGGTTTGTTTTGAGGTCAGAAACACAGATGACTTTTTAACTTCTCTGGCAGCTGTCACCACAAGGTTTGGGAGCCTCTGGTCTAGGCAATACAACCACCTGGCTTTGAGCTGAGCTACTTCCTCCTAAGAACAGCCACTGTGATGGCCGGTGTCCTGGTTTTGGCTGCGACAGACAGCCGGGAAGTGGGAGAGACATTTATTTCGTTCTGATAAACACTGCCCATTTTGAGGGCCAGACTGCTGGCTGTTTACTTTCCTCCTTTGCAATATGCTATTCATCCATTGTTTGCAAAGTGGGGTTATATTTGTGGCCCATGAGCTGTACAATGCTAACGAGCTAAAATATCTGAGTGAAAAGCTAGGGTGGGGGGAATAAATCAGCTTGGTAAAAAAAAAAAGGTAGATCTCAAACAGTTGGCTCATTTGGGCAACTGCAACAAGCGGGTGACCAACCCCAAAATAATACAACATATGCTTTGCAATGTACTCCCCTGCAAAGAGAAATGCTATACTCTTAAGGGGTATTTGACTCTTCTCTTTTTCCACAGAAGGTGAAGAATTGCACAAGTGGTATTTTCTAAACCACATTTATCTTGAAGTGAGGTTTACAACAAAAGATACTTTGACTTCCTGGAATCTCTTCAAAAACCGTTTTGTAAACAATCCTCAAGTCACCTTCTTCAAAAAAAGGCAAATTTCACCATGTTGTATGAAAAAAATCAGAAGCAGCTTTCATGTTGAACTTAGTGAGGAGTTCACTGAGAGCTAGACATCTGGTTAGATGCTCTAAATCATTAATACAAGTTTCTGGAAGCCAAATGAATACCTCCGTTTCATATGTACTTTTTCCCATGTGAGCACAGCAAAGGAAGGCAGATTCCTGGCCTTTCCACTCCTTAGAGTCTGACGTTCTGAAAACCTAAACCAAATTTTATGCAACTTTGACCCATAAATGCCAGAAAGAAGTTCTGGTCTAATGCAAGACTCCGAAAGACTCCAGTGCTTTGGAAGAAATGCAGACTGCCTGGATGGAATAAATCTCTCATTTGTAAATGGCATTTTTACATTACTTACAGAATTCAAAGAAGCTGCTGGAGGATGGGGGAAGAGTAAGAGAAGCCTGTCATTTTGGCAGGAGTTAGAAGTAGTTTTGCAAGAAACTCACAATTGAACAAATAGATATAGTAGAGATTTTAGAAGGTCAGTTTTAAGCGTATTTCCATATTAATAAGCTTTTTAATAAGCTTTTTCATATATATGTCTGCACAACTTGTCCAAAACTTTTAAACCACAACGCTGCTACATTGGGAAACAGAATGTATTACGTTTTTTAACTCTCCATGGCAGTCATATAGGCAAAGACAATGATATTTTAAAATGTGCTTAGAGGGTTGATCACAACCCTATTAGAAGCCTAATCTTTGCTATCAGGGGGTGTAACATGCTTAAGATTACTGATCTTCATACAATCAACTTATACAGGTTCTTTCTGGTGGAGAGTACTAAATGTGGCACAGACACGGACAGTACAACCTTTACTTAAAGAAGCTGCCATATAACCTGGTTTCAGAAGCCAATAGCACTTAATTCTTGCAATCTAGTTAACTATTTTTCAGTGTCCAGTCTTTAAAGTTTTGGCCAAGATGACTAAGGCAGGATAATCTACTACTTGAATGCCCAGAATATCTATGACTCTTGCCACGCTGGCTGCTGCACTGGTGATCCTGGTGGGTTACCTCTCTCTGCTGAAGATCAGGGGTCTGTGGTGACGTTACAGACTTGGCAGCTTCCTAGAAAGGCACTGATAAACACATGTTCTGGACTCTCCTACAACAAGAAACTGGACTGAGTAGGGTGGATGGCAGCGTGGTATTGATTGTTGTAATATGGGGATCTTCTAATGGAGAAAAGGGGAGCCTGCAGTAATTTCTATCCACCAGCACAATGTATTCCATAGTTTTATCTCATCTTCTCCAGATAACACCACTGGGCATCTGGTTCACGTATGGTAAAGATTATAATGTAGCTGCGAGCAAATTGGGTACAACCAGTAAAGACAGAGACAATGCTGGGGTTCTGCAGCTAATCAGCAAGGGCTACACAGTCCTGCCACTGAATGTGGCTGCTAGTCATTCCCAGCTAGAGCTCACAGACTCAGATGGTGCCAGGGAGAACAGCTGCTGTCAACAACATTTAGGAATGTTTTTTTCTCACCTTCATCCCACTTTTACACAGCCACAAGCACTTCTTAGTTAAACAAGATCCATTGTAATTTTGCATTCACTCTTACTTATTAAATAATTTGTGTTATTTTTGAGCCTATAGGGCCATACTGAAATCTAGTATTACATGACAGTATTATTTCTGTACCCTGACTGGAAGGTTCTGTCCTCACTGCACCCTGCAGAGTTAAGAGGAGCTGAGGTACTGTAATAAACAGTATAGGATTTACATGAACTGCCTTCCTACAGCCTGCCCACAGGACCTCTAAGGCACTGGTAACACAACCGTCTTTTCTGCAGGCAACACCTGGGAGCTTTCTCAGTTCTACCCTGATTATTCTATCTTGTTGGGGACCATATTGAGACAAAGCCCATTCAGAACTGAGAGAGTCACTTATTTTAAAGAGATATAGCTCAGACCTCTAAGCAATGACACGACTTGCGAGAAGCAGATGTGCTGGAAGCAACCCAAATGTCTTATCTCCCACTGTGAAGAAGACCAGTGAAGTGCTGTGATAACTCAAGATGAAAACACTGCAGAAATATGCACAAATATTGCAGCATTCTTTCTCTAGACTCCAATTCCTCTCCCAGGCCATTTTTTTTTCTTGTTGTGAATGCAAATGAAGCTAGAAGCATGTGGAAAACATCTGCCCGTCACATTCTTAGCTGCCCATTTTGAAAAACCTTTCCTTTCACGTATTCCAAAATAGTTGTATGGCTAAAGCAGCTGCAGCAGGTACATCAATTCAGCCAGTATGCCAAAAAGCAAAACCTCACCTCTGGTCTGCTCAAAATCTCTCTCTGTTTTTTGGCATCACTATTGCATTTACTGAAACTCATTAGACTGCTACAGAATACAGGATAATTCAAACAAAATAAAAGCTCTGGAAGATCATGGAAGGCTCCTGATACTCTGCACAAGGTACTCTTGCACAAAAGACCAATTTGAAGCTGTAGAGATTGTGGAAATTTAAGCAAGAGCCAGTCATTTTAGGAATTCTTAGCACAGGTAAGTCCATGCCTCAGTGCAGAAGTATTAATGTCCTCATGTAAACTGCAGAACTTCTCCATCTTCCCTTTCCTGTAAAAGTTTTGATTCTTTATAATGCAGACAGCACACTGCAAGTGGAAGAAACCTCATCGATGGAATAGCATCTTTTTATTTTTCTTCTACAGTATCTGCCTGGCTTGCAGTTTCTGTAGAAATATTATCAAACACTAACTCGATTATGAGTCTGACTGGTAACATTCAAGTCCCTGAGAACTCTCCCACAGGGTGCAGGACTATCTGCTTATACTCTGGTTGACTGTTTACCACTTGCTTTCACATCTTTTCCCTATCATCGTCCTGGTTTTGTTCAATATCACACACTGAAAGACCAACCTCCCTCATTTTACAAAAAGCAAACTCATCTTTCTATTGTGTCCCCTAAAAAGTTACTTAAAAAGGGGATATAAGGATGCCTTAAAACCTTATAGAGGCAGCCATCAAAAGCACAGTAGTGTCCTGAGGAAAGAATATAGTGACACCATACAGGTAACTCTGCCCCAGACAGACCTCCCCGTCTTTCTCTCCTTTTCAAATTTTAAATGTGTGATTTCATAAAAGCCCTTTAATTATGTAAAAAAAAAACATTTGGACTTTCAGGAATAAAACAACCAAAACCACAGTGAAATAGTAAGAGAGTCTTGACCTTCCAAAGAACACCTGCATTCTGGTTGGAACAGGGAGGAACGGAGGAAATGTATGTGTTCAACATGAGAGGAGTTTCCAGGAAAGCAGAATTTTTATTTTTTTTTTTTTTTTAAACTGGCAAGTCAAAATGAAAGTGCAACTGACTTCCAGATGAGGGTGTGGTGCTCGAAGACAAAATGCAATGTGTCAGACCAATTCAGATCATTTCACTGAAGCACATCTCAATTGCAGTACCTGCTACTAGTCTGCTGACAAAAGAAGGTTAGTTTTGTTTTAATATTTACTGCTCTGTGTGATAATAGTTTTGTTTTAATATTTACTGCTCTATATTAAGTGTGATATACTTATTTACATAGAGAAGAGCTAGGATTTACTCTTAGTTAAGCTGGCTTTACAGAGAGACGTCATTTCACTAAGGTACATGCTCATTTCCAGTCTTAAAATTAGATTTGTTCAGTAGAAGAACAGAATACTGCTTAATTCATTAAAGAAAAAATCTGTCTGTTTAAACTGGGGATATTAACTTCATTCAACATGTATTCATACAATCCCATGTCAAGTTTAAACACACAGAAACACTGAATTTGTATCTAAATGGAAGGCTGGAATAATTCTGCAAGAAAACATGCAAAGCTGTCTATTAATATGTCTATTAATATACCTCCTAGAAAACAGTACTTGAAAAAACAGCTGAGGTTCTGAGCTGTTTGGGTACTTGTGGGCAGTTTTGTATGTGATAAGATTCCTTTCTGTCATAACATCCTGAGAAGTCTCCAGCTGTAAGATGCAGTGTACCCACAGCAATCTGATTCTGTAAGAAATTCCACGTGGGCATAAGGTGACTCACTGTGTGGGATGGAGACTAAACTAAGCCTATTCCACCGCTGTTCAGTACCTGACTCCCATGGGACTGCTCCGCTTTATGTAATGGGCATATATATGTGCGCCCGAGAAACAACATTAACAGGAATGGCAAATATGAATAGGTATGTTAGCCAAAACATAACTGTGTTTTTAAGGGAGAAATATCAACTGTTGCATTTTAGATAACTTTGTTTCTGTCAAAAACTCAGGTCAGCCAAAAGCATATCAGACAGCGAAGCATGTTCCTTGTCACAGCCAAACCACTTTGTGATACGCAGACTTCTTGAAGTTTGCACCGAAATGTTTATTGTTTTGCTTTCAAGCAAATTTGCCAGTGATCCAATTTGGTTAAGCATTCCCAGATGGGTTCTGTAATAAGTGTTTTAGACCACAACCAAATCTTTTCAGTTTAACTTTTAATTTTCTTCTAATCTTGGCTAAGTGGATTAAACATTCCCTGCAGCAGTTTCTCTTCTACTAAAAAAAAAAAAAAAGATACATTTGCTGATGATGTCTGAATCTCTCCTCAAAGTACTATAAAGCTGCAAAAGATTACCCCTGATGAAAAATCCTGCTAAAGCAGCTTGTTAAGCATAGAATAGACATCCCTTGCTGAACTAATAAATAGAATTACTGTATTTTTCCATTCTGTACACCTCATTTAGGCAACAGTAAATGACAGATTACAAGACTTAAAATAAGAGTAATCATTGTTTAAAGTTTAATGGCAAGCGTTTTGAAATGTTAACAAAATAATCCAACAAAGTTATTACGGATGAAGCCAAACCAAATAGTTAATTTCTAATGAACACACTTTTTAAAAAATTTAGATAACAGACTCACTGAAAAAAAAAATCAAGCAAAAATAGAAATTATTCATTTCTTTCTATTTAATTGGTCTTCATCCCTGAATACAAGATCAATCAGTAACTTATTTTTCCTGGTAGACAGGACACATTAAAATTTTTTTTAAGAGATACTGTTTATAATAGAGGTTTGGCAACCCTTCATTTAAACCCTTGCCTAAAAAACAGAAATGGTATTTGGATTTTTTTCAAGCTTGAAAAAGCCAAGCTTGAAAAAGCTCTGGAGCAGAATATCAGATAAAAATCTGCTTTCAATAACATTGGCCTCAAATTCTGAAACACTGCACATGATGAGAAAGGGGGATGTGTTTTTCATTCTCAGCTACTTTTTGCTACTGCTGTTAAGAAATCTTGATCCCATTTATTTCAAGAAAACAGGGCACTGCAGGACTGTAGTTTACAATAGAAAGAATTTCAGCAAATTAGTCAACGGACACAATTACAGAAAAAGAAGAAAATACTGTAGGACATGACTTGCTTAAGACAGTCTTAAGATATGAACACTCAAACTTCAACCCTAAGCTGGCAGTGAGAATACAGCCTCAGTGTTTACGGAGTAAATCTGTCATGAGATAGTACTTGAAAAAACAGCTGAGGTTCTGAGCGGTTTGGGTACTTGTGGGCAGTTTTGTATGTGATAAGATTCCTTTGTGTCATAACATCCTGAGAAGTCTCCAGCTGTAAGATGCAGTGTACCCACAGCAATCTGATTCTGTAAGAAATTCCACGTAGGCATGGCTCGCTGTGTGGGATGGAGACTAAACTAAGCCTGTTCCACTGCTGTCCAGCAACTGACTTCCATTGCTGTGCTTTATGTAATGGGCATGTATATGTATGCCTGAGTAACAAACAAGGACACTCTCCCTATATTATACTCATATCCCAAATTTGCCAAAATTTATGATACTAGGCACAGAATACTACTGCTTGCCTCTCAGCTTTAATCTGTTAGTATTCCTTATCCACTCTATTGTAATAGCATTTACAGCCTTCAACTGGTACTCCTTTGCTTTGCAGAGGCTGTAGAGAGGAAGGTGTAATTTCAACCCTATAAAGGTACAGACAAATTTATTTTGCAATGGAATATTGTCAAACATAACGAGTCAGAGCAGTTTAAGCAATGATGGTTCCTCAACTGAAATGTGGAAACCAGTGAGGTACACTCCAAGCACCTTGCAATCTCAAATGCTAAGGTTAATGAAAGCATTTCCATTGAATCCATTTTACTTTGCATTGCACACATGGATGTAGTCAGTTACTCCATTTCATGTGAGAATTTGAGCTGGTCTGTTCTGCCTCCATCACTGTCTAGCTCTACTTTGATTATTTATGAATGTTTTCTCAATATCCAACTTCTTTAAACTTGAAATGTATAAGTAACCCTGAGCAAGGGTTTTAGGTTTCAACAGAAATTTTAAAACTGAAAACCAGTATTATTTCTTTGGTGTTCCCTTCTCCCCCCTTTTCTTGTGTCTTGTAGCTTTGCCGTGGGCTGGGACATGAATAACTCAACTGATTACTGGATTGAGGACGAGGAGGATGATAGCAACTCTGTTATAGATTACAATACATATGAGCTTCTCTGTGAAAAAAGTTATGTGAGAAATTTCAGTAAATTATTCCTTCCTGTGTTCTATGCATTGGCTTTCACTGTTGGAGTCGCTGGAAATTCATTAGTGGTCGCAATTTATGCCTATTGCAAGAAACTGAAGACTAAGACGGATGTGTACATCATGCATCTAGCCACTGCTGATTTGCTCTTGCTCTTTACACTCCCTTTTTGGGCTGCAAATGCAGTGCAGGGATGGGAACTTGGAAACTCAATGTGCAAGCTCACTTCTTCTCTGTACACCATGAATTTCAGCTCTAGCATGCTGTTCCTGGCCTGTATCAGTGTGGATAGATACAGGGCCACTTCAGAATCCCGGGGTCATAGAAGAATTGGTAAACACTGCAGTGTTACCTGCATCTGTGTCTGGCTGTCTGCCGTTTTACTCAGTATCCCTGAACTGATATTTAATCAAGTCAAGAAACACAATGACAGGAATGAATGCCTTCTTGTATTTCCAATGAACATGGAAACACTCTTAAAAGCAACCATTCAAATCCTGGAAATTATCCTGGAATTTCTGCTTCCTTTCCTAGTAATGCTGATCTGCTATTCAGCTACTGCTCGAGCAATCTTTAGATCTGCAAATGCTAAAAAATCTAGACCTTTCATGGTTCTGCTGGCAGTAGTGGCTACTTTCATTATTACCCAGCTACCTTACAACATTGTTAAGTTCTGGCGAGCGATAGATATCATCTACATGGTGATTACTGACTGTGATGCAAGTAAAACCACAGACGTCACACTCCAGGTCACCAAGAGCATAGCTTTGTTTCACACCTGCCTGAACCCTCTTCTCTATGCCTTTCTGGGTGCCTCTTTTAAAATGCATATTATGAAAATCGCAAAAAATTATGGATACTGGAGAAGACAACGACAGAACGGAAGATCTGAAGAAATTTCTGTGAATTATGAAGACCATACTGAAGAAACAATTAGTTTCATTATATAGACTCTCCATTACTTTCATTATCTTATATAACCAAGGGAATTATTTACTAAATCTGGGGGTATTGTTTCAGCAGCTGTTTGTCTGCAAGTCAACTTTCAGATTAATTTCTGAACCTGCGGACTATCCAAGACACTACAGTGCAGTTTGAAGTGGAACATGTTGATCAAAATTAAGCATTAGGCAAGAACTAAATACTGAAATTTCTAGAAACAACTAGAGCTATTTACTAAAAGAAAAAAAAAAACACAACAAAACCCAAACACCTAAAAAACCCCCAAGATTTAAATTTAAAAGGGTCATAGTACTAGGCACTTAAATAACTGTGTAATGAACAATCTGTACATGTCTAAACATATAATTAAAACAGAAAAAGAAACCATCAGTAATAAAAGAGCAGTACAGGAACTTTTGTACCAAAAGTTAATAATCTTGTGTTTCTCCAACTACTTTGTAAAACTTTAGGACATTTGCCTAATAAGTCAGTTCCACCTTTTTCCTCAGCTATCACTCCATAGATACATTTGCAGCTTGAAATGAGGTATCCGTTCGTGGCTGAGAACTGGGGGGGGAAGCCATTCTCTATGTATTTCCACATATGTATAGCAACAACAACATCCTCCACAAAAAACAGTAACTCCTTCTCTGTAACTACCAAAAATGACCTTTCACCTCTCCTTTTCTGCTCATCCTAAACTTCAACAAGCCCAGCGCCCTATGGGAGGCACATTCTAGATTGTTGTAAATGTCATGTCAAATGTAAATGCCAAAGTAGTACAGTCAAAGCATTAGCAGAAATGTAAGAAGAAGTTAAGTTAATCTTCAGATACAGGGCCTGGAATTTCTAGTCAGAATTTGTAAAATTAATCAAACACTGCAATAACTGTATCTGCTAAAATATATGGAGATACAATAAAATCAAAGAATACAAAAAGTGCACTGGCTGTCATTTATTCACATCTTTATGTTTGTTTTGTTTTAGTAGATCTTGACATCTCTCATTATAGGCATTTATCAACCAGCAAAGGCTAGAGGCCTTGCTTGATGAACGAGAGAGGTTCTGACTCCATATGGAGCTCATGGTCAGTGGGATTTACAGTTTTTCCACGGAGAGGTACCAAAGCTGTCCCCTGCCACAGTGCTGGAGAGGATTCCAGGAAAACAGCAGTTTTCCACGACTCTCTGGAAGCATTTCAAATATATTGGCATATTATCTTTCAAAATTAAAACCGTGGTATTACAGCATACTGTCCCTGCCTTCAAACATCCCATGGGCTCTGACAAAATGCCTGATCTACGGCTTATGAAAGCCAACAAGAATCTCTCATTTTTAGACACTGTTCCTAGTTACACAATTATGGACTGGAAGAAAAAGCTCTAAAATGACAGACAAGAAACAACAGTAGCATAAACAAGACACAAGCCTCTTCTCTCTGCTTGGATGACAAAAGCTTACAGAATTTCTGCCCAGTATTTTGAGAAATACTTCTGCACGGTATTTTGAGAAATACTAGGGCGTGAACAGATAAATCAGAAGTGCTCAACAGATGGTCTACACATACACCATAAATCTGACATGTTTAAGCCATACTGGATTTACTGTAGATGTGCAAAGCACGCATGCAGAGCATAGTAAGAAATTCCAGTTCTGCCACAAAGCAACTGACTCCTTGCATGTGTGATTTATGATTTGTCTTCACAAGTAAAGAGTGGTTGCACCCAGAGTGACATTCTGACCAGGCTGTCAGGCTTCTGGAATTCCCAAACATCCAAGGTCCTAATGTCCCACTCAGAGTAAAAAGAAAAAAACAGAAAAAAACCCCAAACCCCAAACCAAAACAAAAAAAAACCCCACCCAAAAAACCAACCAGGCAGAAAAGGAGACTCTGACTAAGGCAGAACTGCATGTATGTGTTTCTCAAACGTCCTGAAATTGCAGTGCCTTTTGTGCATCTATTTTTATGCAAATCTGACTGTCCTAATTATTTTTATTAGAAATAAGACAAACCAAATCATGCTTACTCTCTTATGTTTACTCTCCTTTCTATAATTCACGTAACTAATTTTATGAATAATATTTTGTGTGTGTGACCTCCTACAAACTTTCCCATTACTTCCTTAGGAACTGCAATGCACAGTTGGGAGACACTGACCCAGAGCAAAGGTAGCAGCCAGCAGTTAAGCGACACTGTCAGGTCAAGAGACAAGATATCATGCCTCCTTTTGCTGCCAGTTCTGCAGTACTAGAAAAGAGAGAGCGCCCTATCTTCTGGTGAGTCTAGGTATTGCACAAGCATGTACCTGTAGGTAGCTGCCACACTCAAAGGTACATAAATGAAACATTCAAGTTTCACTCCAGTTAGCAACTCAGTTTATGTAGCTGGCTTCCAAACTCCCAGGGAATGGTGATTTTCCAGTTGTTGTCATGTATGTTTCAATAAAAAAGTAATGGTACTATAATATCAAGGACATTTACCACTTACAGTCTAATCCATTGATTTTTCTGCGAAGTACAGTATAAGAGAATTACCTGTAGAAGTCAGTCCAACAGCATCACAGGCTAGTTTAAAAAGCAGCCAAACTTTACTGTAACTAGTAACAGTATACTCAAACCTCACACACAAGCTGCCAAAGACAGCTTCATAAAAACAAAGTTTAAAGGCTACGGCCATAAATGTGTGAGTTACCTGATGGAAAGAGGTAACGTTTAAAGAACAATAGTTGCATTCATTCTGTGAACAAAACTCAGAGGTTCCAGAAAGGCCAAAACCCCAAATTGGATTTCAGTCTTGGACTTTGCTTCATAGAACAAAAGCTCGATTCAGCTCTTTCCGTTGTTTTACATTCTATTGCCTCTACCCAAGAAGAGACAATTTTCCATCTCAGAAATGGAGCACAAATATTTTTGTTTTATCAGTTCTCAGAAAGAATTTTAGACTTAGCCGTTCTTATTTAGGGTTTCCGTACTTACCACTGCTCCACCACTTCTCGCCATCTCACTCAATGCTGCATTGCATATTGGTGGCATCACTTGAAGCCACATCAGGTTCTGTGTTAAAGAAAAAAAACCAGAACAAACCACTGGATTAAATATACAGGTAGTACTACCACCACAAATATAGGGATCTAGATATACCATATTGACAGTAACACTGTTTTGCTCCCAGTAGAAAAGCCGTTTTCAGAACCTCACTCTGCTGGTGGTCAAAGGCTTTCTATTTTCTAACAACCTGTTATTCACAGCCAGTTTAAACTTACTTCTTCTTGGGCTCAGACTACTCTTTATAGTCAACAGCCTTCTTCCTTCCCTGATGTTTTTAATTCCTTCCCCCTTCCAATGTACTTAGAAATAACAGCCATATCTCTCCTCAGCCTTTTTTTCCCTTAGGCTCTTCTCAAGTGAAAATAAAGAGATTTAAACTACTTTTGTGATGGTTTATGAAATAGGCTACACAAAGCAGTTGCCAGCAAAATGTCATCAATTATCGTTTGGAATAGGAAAGATTCTTCCTCTCTCCGTTCACCCTTAACTTCTTTTATAGGCCACCTTCTTTAAAGCAAAAGCATCTCTTTCCTCTTGGCGAACACACTGAAACAGAATGTGCAAAATAAAGGTCCAGCTCTGCAAAACTGAGTTCTCTCAACTCCTGCTGACACAGAAAGATCAAGATTTTGACATCACGTGTTCAAAAGCTACCATCCTAAATCAACAGTCAGGCCTTCCACAGATGCTGCATGCTACACGTTTTCAAGAGCAAAAATGAATATAATGCTGAGCTACAGACATAAAGCAAGTGCATCATATGTTTTGCAAGTTATCTTCAGGTTATGTCTTAAAAGCTCTACCTACGACATACTGCAAAACTACACAACTTTAATCACAATAATCATACTTGTACCTACATGTATGTTTCTAGAGAACCCCAAAGCACATTACAAAAAAGGGTAAGTTCTATTGTAAATCTGGTACAATAAACCGTATTTTACTAGCACTAAAAATAAATTGAAAATATATGGAAAGCAAATACTAATTATTGTAACCACGAAAAATGGTAACTACCAGGGAAGGGCAGCAAGGATGCTTCACTGCACTCACATCTCATACGTGATTTCATATTCAAACATATTCACAGATACAGTGGAAATTTCTGTATTAATTCATTAACACATAGTTAATGAAACTGTCGTTTCGTACTTTTTGCATATGCCATGTGAAATTTCTGCCAATTGCCTCTAACTTTCTTCTGGAGAAAAATTTACCTGCCATGCAGAAGCAAGAACTAATCTTCCCTTCTAGGAGAGGCTCCAGCTACTCTTTCTTTTGCTCTTCAGTCCCATACATGTGCAGGACCTCCATGTTTCCAGTGTCTGTAAGAAATCAGCAGTCATGTTTACTTCTTGAGACACACAACTTGTAAGCTGTACGATGCCCAACGTTTCAATGCTCTCAGCACTGTAGTTTCTGGGCAGGGTTGCTAACCTAGTGCATGACAGTTGAAAACCTCAGGAGCAAAGAAGCATTTCCCTGTCTCCTCAGCTATTAGCGCATAGTCAAGCTGGCTGAGACCACTGACATCTGGGAGAAAAAGGTTCCACAGACCTTCTGCTTTGGCCATTTCTTGGCCATTTCCTGTTGAAAGAATCAACAGAGAAAAACATTAGCAATAAATCTTAAAAAAAAAAATTAAATTCTGGCTTGCTGCCCATTTTCTTCCTTCCTGCCTAACATACTGTCCAATATATCTGATGCCTATTTTCAATAGCTGTTTTCAGTAAGTAGTGTTTGACTTAAAGTTCAGACATACCCCTCACAGAACTCGCTTTTGCTTTTCTCCTCTCATTCGTATCTCTCATCTCCTTTTGTACTCGTCCTTCTTCCTTTCCTTACACTGTTCCTCACGCTGTTTCTTTCTATGCAGAGTAACTTCTCCAGCAGCATACACCAAACTTTCTTACGCTCCATGTCAGTGCCTGTTTATTTTACTGCTAGAGTGCTCAAGAATATTTATTATCCCATACTTTCAGTCTCTCAAGCAGTGGTGGTTTCTTCCATTTTTCCTCAGTATTTCCATGTCCAGCATAGTGTTTTATTATTTCCTTAGAGAAACAATTAAAAAGATGCTTGTTTAAATTAAGAACACATGTAATATACACAAGTAATAATATGGTGTCTTTTCCAGCCCTTCACCCCAAGAAGCCAATAAAAAAATGTTCAACACAGGTTTTTATTATACAGTTGGTTGCATTACAAAATTAAAAATATAATTCAAAAATCAAACTGCAATTTATTCATTTTGCAAGACTTTAAATGCATCATGGAGATGACCCCAATCAGTACCTTATTTCATACGGGGAAATGGTTTGGGGTGGTTTAAAATAAGTGATGATGATGGTAGAAGGTCAGTGTTTTCTGATAATACAAGTAACTGTTACCAACAGTGTGCACAAGAGGCATAAACCCAAAAGCAAAACAACAAATAAAAGCCAGATGTACTGACACTTAAGATTCAGGTTTCCCATCACAATGTTCAGATATATAAGCCAGTTAATCTTTTTTTTTAACTGAGAAAAAACACAAAGAATACTTTTTTTTTCTGTCAAAATAATTCCTTAACAGATTATGTAAACGGTCATTCTGAGCACCAGTGATTAGTATTAAGTAAAACTGTGTATTCAGTAATCCTAGTATTTTCACAGGTATGTTTTAGTGAGGCCCGGCACTTCACCAAAGCTGGCCCAGAACTAGTTTTAGAATGAATAAAAGTAGTGCCCTCTTCTGAAAATCACACAATAAGACAAATTCCAAAGTAGAATTTACAAGTCCTGATTCACAATCCCTGTTATCAGAAATAACTTACAAGCACAACATACTGATCTGGAAAACTCGCATGGCTCTTTGTGGTTCATTTGTTTTTAAAGCAAGTACACTAATTATTGTAATGCTTCCTTGGGCAATCCAAAAACAGTTACAGAGAGATTTTTAAGAAACTTTGCATATCAAGACTTTCAGCTCTCAACCTCTCCTTGTGATAGGCAGATGCATTAATCTTTTAGATTAATACGTCCTCTGCACTTCTGCCTGACTGCAAAGAAGAAAAAAAAAAAAACCAAAAAAACCCAAAAAGCCGAAAAACCCAATTCTGCTACAAAAGTCATCTGTGCTAAATGAGTCATGAGGCTAAAAGTTGAACCAACTTCCTAAGTGGAAAATTTCTAATCTCCCTAGGCTAAGAAGGAAAATGCTTCATCTTATTTTCCCTGCCACTAATTAGGGACTTCTGTGGATATTTCACTATCTATCTGATTTCAGATCTTCACTGGTATTAGATATACTCAGAAATGAGGCTACATTGATACATTATGGAATCACATTTTTCATCATAAAAGTCATACCTTAAAAAAATAAGGCAAGAAACAGAAACATTCAACTTTGTATGGTTAAAAACAGCAGTTTCTATTTTTTAACTAAGTGTCTTTGCATTTAGTACGTAAGAGTTCTAGGGTTTTGTTAGTGTTAAAAGTATTTTGGCAAATACCCTTAAAAAGTATCTCTTTTTAAAAAGAGTACTTCTTAAATTTTAAAAAGTAACTCACAGCTTTCATTAACAATGCATACAACATTTTAATTCTGCAAAAAAATTAATGCAGACTATAAGGATTTCTGTTAATATTTTGCAATGCCACAAACATCACTGCATGAAAATAAGGCTGTTTAAAAAAAGAAAAAACATAGGAGGGCATGACTTCTATACATAGCTTTACGTTTTTATAACTCTACTCATAAAATGCTCATTTATAAATAGGTTTACTAAAAGCTTTTACCTTCTCAGCTGGATATATGTGCTGCTTCATGAACTGCTTGACTTTCAGCAGAATTTCTTGGCCTTTCCTACTTTGATGGAACAACTCTCCAGAAATGCTGTGATGTGTGCTGCTGAAAGATGACCTAAAGAAGAACATTCAATGCAGTAACAAGTAATAATATAAGCTGCCTTATACAGGCATTTAAATAAGTGAAGCCATTTTAAAAGCTTTGCCTTGCCTTTGTCCAGTAGTTTAGACCACTCTTACCTTTTTGAGAGCTCTAACCCTCTCTCTGCCAAAGGCTTCACAATCTTAGCAAATGCATGACTATTCTCTGCAGAAGCATTTCCAATGAGATATCTAGCATATACACCCTAAAACCATAAGAAAGGTATATATGGTATAATTATGCACTTAAAATTGTATCTTTTTTTAGATTTGTGATTTCTTCAACTATGAAAGTAACACTTAAATGCACATATTCTTAATAGGAAAAAATTAGCACCCAGACAGATTTTACTGGGATATGTTAATATTGGTTTTGGTCCATTTCTGATATAATAGAGATGCTTGGCGCACAAGAGAAAAACAACATACCCCAGCTAAACTAAACTAAACAAAAATCACAAAAATTAGTAGAGGAAAAAAAAAAAAGAAAAAAGAATACATCTGCACATGATACTGCAAGCAAGCCCAGCCTGGCCCTTAAGCCAACTGACAACAGTATACACATATGATTATTATCCACAACTACATTAAGTACCCACATATATACTCTTACTCCAAATTAATACCAGTTAGCTTACCCCACATTTGGTATGCTGATCTCATGCTGCAACTCATAAAAATACACTTACGCCTTACAATGGCTGAATATCTAATTAAACAGTTACTTCTGTTAACAATGAAGCAATGAAACTTATTTTCTCCTATAATCACATCCCAAGATTGGTCTCCTATGCTTATAATAAGCTGAGTTCACAACAGACCCTTTTTCATCAGTGGCTGGCACCAACAGGATCTTACTTATCTATCCTGCTATCTACTTTCATGAGAGCTGCAGAAACTTAGAAAGATATTTGTTTCTCTGTAATACAGGATTTAAATTAGCCAGAGAGTCCAAAAAGGTAATGACAAAATTGCCTGCATACTGGAACATTAATAAGAAAAAAATCTACATATCCACATTTTCTTCTTTTTTAGCCTACTTCCCTAAGAAGTTAGCTATAGCTAACGCAATGTACTTTATGTAGCAAGAATTCTATCCTAGAGAGTTACCAGTCATAAGCACCTGAGATATGGCTTCTGAAGGAACAAACTGAAATACAATGGTTATAGTTACTTTTTAAATACAATTGATATTTTGAACAAGTATTACCAAACTACAAATACTCACAATAAAGATGTGTGACATTTCAGCAAATGTATTACCTGGGATACTGCTGCCATTTTAAAATATGACAAAGCAAGAAAAAAATTAAAGTTGGATAAAGTAGTGCTAATACTCCAGCAGTGGCAGTAAATGGAAACCAGTTCTTCAAATGAAGGAGTTTCTACAAAAAACCAACAGAATATTTTAGAATACTCAACAGTTTCTATGATTTTTTCCACCTTATTCTTCAAACATTCGTACAGCTTTTCAGCTTTATGAGCTGTTCCATTCACATAGTAAAAAACATGTTTATCATTTCTCATGAACTAAGTGCGATATGGAGAGCCAAAAGGAAATAGAAGCTGTCAGAATTCCAGATAAGCATAACACTTCCTACTACTCCCCGCCTCCACCCCAGTCAGGAAATTAATTGCACCATGGGGTTTCTTTTTTGCCTTTTTTTTTTAATAAATGACAAATTTACATTTAAATTTTAGTTTTCTTCCATTATCTCTAAGAAAGGTTCAAAATAAACTTTTACAGAAGCAGCATGCTGTGGCTAAGCCACAGCTTATTAAAACAGGACTACCTTAAACCTCACTATCAGCATGTTTCCTACAATGCAGAAAACCATGGAAAAGTTCGTTTCAAGTGCAAAATGATGTACTCATGTCCTGGTTTCGGCTGGGATAGAATTAATTTTCTTCCTAGTAGCTGGTACAGTGCTGTGTTTTGGATTTAGGAGGAGAACAATGTTGATAAC
>NW_008794159.1:553694-560582 GCF_000699145.1 Aptenodytes forsteri | reverse complement strand
GCTGTGTGGTGCTCAGTTGCCAGCTGAGGTTAAACCACAACAACTTATTAATTTAACTTTTTATTATTGTTTATAATGGTAACATATCAAATAGAAATCAACCCTAGAATTCATTTCAACAAAAGGATTACAGTTTCATACCTATGGTGTCTTTGAAACCCAAGACAGTTCCTTGATCTAAGTCCTTAATAGATGTAGGCCAAAAGTAGAATATAGTGGCATATGCTAAATCTGCTAAAGGATGACCAGCAGTTGAAAGTTCCCAGTCCAACACTGCCAAAACACGAGCCTTAAATAAAAATAAAAACCTCAAGTGAATGCTAGAAGATAAATTCTCTCCATCCACAAATGCACAACCCACTTAATATCCAGCAGCTTTATTCAGTTACTATGTGTTTAAAATTAAAAACATGCACTGTACCTGTCTACAGCAAAAACAGTTCTTTTTAGCACTATGTAGGGATCTGCAGAAAATTAAAATTCACATAGTGGCAGAAAACCAGGCATTTTTACAATGAAAATCTGTTTTAAATCCTACATTTTTGAGTAGTGTACTTCCTGTCAGAAACTTCTAAACTCTTCTAGTTAAAATATGATTGAATTAAAATACCCTAAAGAACAGTAGTATTGACAGTTGGGTTTTTTTTGTTTCCAGTCCTGTTGCACAGATACGGTTGCACAGTCCTTTTGCACAGATACTCATGGACAGATCATGCACTAAAAAACGTAATTTATCACAATATTATGCATAGATTAAGACTTACATGGGGAACTGAATTTCGTAAACAGGACAGTCAATCACTGTCCAGATAGTGACATGAGCCTCTGCTGCAAGCATCCTTGCAATGGTGTCTTCAGCTGGATAGGCTGAGACTCCCCAGACTGTCATTCTGATGAATTCTTATAATCCAGCTGGCCTGTCATCATGAACTCTAGCCTACTCATGATCCATGGCTACTTGAACTATGTGCAAAAGACTTTCCTACGTGATCATTCCTGCATATACAGGAACAGTTTCTACAGATTATTTAAAATTACCTATGTACACTTTGGTCAATTCTTTCAACTACATCAGGAACAGCTTGGAGAGTGCCTGAGTCTGCCAGATACTCTGCTCAGGGCGTCAATCAGGACATTTAAGCCTACAACCATGGCTACTTGAACTATGTGCAAAAGACTTTCCTACGTGATCATTCCTGCATATACAGGAACAGTTTCTACAGATTATTTAAAATTACCTATGTACACTTTGGTCAATTCTTTCAACTACATCAGGAACAGCTTGGAGAGTGCCTGAGTCTGCCAGATACTCTGCTCAGGGCGTCAATCAGGACATTTAAGTCTACAGTGTCTATCAACTGATCCATGCACAACAATGGGAATCTCTGGGATCTGTTGCTTTGTTGTGAAGCAGGCATTGCAGAGTCTTGGTCACAAATCCCAGGCATATCTTCTGGTCACAACACAGCAAATAGCATGGAAAAATAATGAAAATGCAATTGTGTCGACAGATAGGTAACACACATTTATTGCCACAAACTAGAAAAAAATCTCTTCCTTTTCCCTAAAGATGAATGAGGAACTTTCAGAGTCTCTGTGATCTACGTGTGCTCCATAACTAAGCAGCTTTGGCAGATTTTTCTTTGCTTCCACTAGTATCACATATCACGCATTCAGATCCTATTCCAAAAGACATTGCTGTTAATTGAAGCCATACCACAGATTTCAACAGGCTCTGGATGAGATGCTTATGTAGTTTAATGAAGTGAGCCTTCAGTATGTCCTTAAGCTGCACTGAATTCAATAGGATTTATGCATATAAAATGTTTTGTTCCTGAACTGTGAAGTAGGGACTAGAGCTAATGAATAAATTGAGTAACCAGCTCCTGCAATGAAAACCAGGACTGTATTAGGTACCTAAACACCATACAGAGAATAGAGAAGAGTTAAGTTCTCTACTGTTCCCTTCAAAGATGTATCATGCACTAAAACACCCACGTAAGTGTCCCATTACATGGTAGGAGTACAAACAAATGGAGGACCAAAACCTACTAAACATGTACAAATATGTTTCGAATACCTCTGTTGGGTGGAAGATGATCTTATCAATTCTAAAGTCCCCATGAATCAGGCTTTCTTCATTATCATCAGGTGGCAAGTTGTTTGCTAACCACCCAGCCAGCTTGTTCATGGCAGGAATATCTGTATGAGCAGCTGCATCATACTGTCTTTTCCAAGTTGATACCTAAAGAAATACAAACACTTCAACAGATTTTCCAACTGGTTCACAAGTTTTTCAAGAGCACAAAATTCTGAAGCACATGCTTCTGGGCTTTGACTATTACCATGTTACCTGTAAATTCAGTAAAACCCAGTACCTTTGCATTTGCAAATGTGAACTGTGAGAGCAAAAGATGCAATGAAGACTATTTTCTATTTCAATCCCATTTACATAGCCCAAATCTAATATTATTCCAAAAGCAAATGAGTATCATTCCCTGAGTATAGCATTACAGAACTGATCTGAATGTAGTAGTAACTTTATACTGTGCACAAAAAATTGAACTAAGTGAAGGTGTTTAATAGCTAAAATGTGATGGTTACTTTTACAAGTCATTAATAATTAACAATTTAGCTTGCAAATCAAATAAATCTTCAAAGACCTGACAAAACAAGATAATTTTTTTAAGAGCTGTACTTGTCTTCTGCAGTATCCTGGTCCTCTACCATATCCTTGGAGACCCAATGACTGCAAATCAAAGGAGTGCAACAGGGCCAAAGTTCTATCATTGCAATGTACAAAGCAGAACGCTCTGCTGGGCCCACTTCAGGTCTTGGAAGATGCAACCCTAGAAACATCCTAAATCAGGTATTTGGTGGGATGTATGCATCAGATGAAGAGAAGTAAAGCTATACATTTCAGGAGCAAAAACAAATGCAGTGAACCAACACTCCCTATGCAATCAAAAATTCCTTCCTCATTTATTTTATTCCTTGCCCAGGACAGACGAAGGGATTCACAGTAATCTCAGATCGTTAGTATACAGGATATCTATTGTAAGGCAATTAAAATAATAGATATATTCAGTAGATGAAAGTCTGGAATGGGTTTGGTGTCAATGATCAATGAAGACTTTGGGGGGGGGGGGGTTGCGGGGGGGGGGGGGGGGGGGTTGCAGGGGGGAGAGGAGGGGAATGGGGTTGTACGGCGGGGGGTTGCAGGGGGGAGAGGAGGGGAATGGGTGGGTTGTACGGACAAAGAGGCAAACAATCCAAAGGAATTCACTTGCATTCTCCCTAAAAGCAGTTTAATACATTTAGAAAATGGGTGTGGTTTTCCATTTTCTCCTTTAATTTTGGCCCTGAGAGTAACAGATTGGAAAAGAAAAAACAGACTCTTCTCTCCCCTAAGTTCCTCAATTTCACTGGTTCGCATGATGCCTTTAGTATATTTACACAGCTAAAGCATCAATAGAACTTTTTTGCTGAAAGACTCCGCATAACAAATCTAGAAATCAGGTTCTGTATTGTGTAATAGTTTATTCAACACAATAAATGCATGATTGTTTGCTAAATACACAATGTATTTATTAAAAACAGTGCACTGCTGTCCATCTTAGAATGGACAGACTGTAAATTTACATCCTTAGAAATGTAAATATATCAGTAGCAAGGTTTCTTATTAAGGAATCACTTTGTTCTAGTCAAAACCAGAAAAATTCTCCATCTTTAATGTAAGAAAATTCTTTCAAATTCTTCATAGCTCTTACATTTTATTACTCTTGATTCATGGTTTTTGTAGGAAGGTTACTGGAATTGGCCCACAAACTCTTACATTTCTAATTTCCCAGAGAACCTGATGATAAAGAAGGATGCAATGAAAGGGGAGGCCTGAACTCAAATCCTCCTCCCACAGTAAAAAAAAAGACATGATACAGCAGACTTACACTCAGAATCACCAAAATCTAACAGAAACAGTATCAACTCAGCTACAGCACCCCCAGAGTGATGGACCACAGACTGAGCTATGCCATGTTCTTTCTGAACAGTGCATGAGCTGGAATTGAGCTGGAATCCTGCTTGGTTTTCAAGAAAAGGTGATTGTATGTAGATTCCTATCTTCAGTACTAAACGGGTCCCAGGATGTTCGAAGATTCAGTATAACTTTATAGCCTGATTGTTCTCCCCATGGCTTGTGTATGCTTTTCACAGAAGCAATACTGCCTCATTTCAAGACATCCTTCTGAAAGCTCAAACAAGAACAAGAGGTTAAATACTGAGCTGAAAATTTCAACAAAGTGGGAAATAAGTCCTGGAGAAGCTGAAATCAGTGAGAATCTCTGATTGCTAGCATTTCTTAAAAATATCAGAGAATTATTTATGTTTATATCACAAAACTTAGTAAATGCTGGATAAGGCTCTAACAGAAAGGTTTTAGACAATTTAAAAGCAGCTTGTAGTAGGGAGAAGAAAAAAACCTCTCACATTGGAGGACCAACCTGCACGTGCTGCATTACATAAAATTCTGTTCCAATGATAGAAGCATCACTGCAATACAACAGGGGCTCAGGCACTGGAAATCCAGCTGAAAATAAAGGCTTTCTGCACACGATATTCTCTATCGACCTGAAGACACAGAAATTTAGGTTTAATGAAAAGCTCCCAAACGTAAATTACTACAGTGAATGACAATGTATCCTCTTAAATATTTAGTTAATGTGTATAGCACAGAAAATTGGAAATGATCCAGCAATTCACTGCATTTCTGGACACATTCAACAATGTGCAGCACCATCATGCATAGGACTTAGCCACCTGCAATACAAAGTGTTTGGAGCTGAAGAATAATGTTACTTACCTTGTGAGCTCTAGGTAAAAGGGGGCCATGGGGCTTCTTCCTGAGCACATAAGTCTGCCCACCATTCTGAAGATAAAAGTTGGATTTGACTGGCCTGAGCTATAAAGATTATAATTACTTACGAATTCAAGTACTTAACAAATTTGCAAATTTTTAACAGAAATGATGCGAAATGCACTGTGACTTGGCCTGAACAAAATGGCAAGACAGAGGAAAGGGTTATTCTCATGAGGTTTTTTTTTATTTAAAATATAGTCTTACACAGATGCAAATGACAGCTTACAAAATCGGAAGTCAGAGTTTCTATTTTTACCTATGAGAAAGATGTCTCACTGTGGAGAGGTCACAGATACCCAATTTGTTCTCCTGTGAAATGGAGGCAGCATTTACCTCTCCTCCCTAAACAGATTATCATTAATGTTTTCAAGGTATGCAGTAGATACTAACTTTAAAGCTTTCCGATTTGGAGGAAATTAAACAGAGCAGAATTCACACTAGCCTATAATTGTATTTGTCCTTTGGCAAGCTGTATTTTGAACAATGTAAGCATAAAGAAAGCTCTCCAAATAACTGATGATTCTAGTACCAAGCCCCACTGTATGCTAGCCTGATCATCACATACATATGCTATGCTTAAGGGACTGCCTACAGTAACTGTATTTTGAAGAAAGAATGTTGCAGTGACGAAGAATCATAGAAATTAGACATTTCAATCACACACATGTGTAAAAGAGAAGGACAACCTAGTTAAACCCTTCATAACATCTTGTCCATCGTATCCCCATCAAGCTCATTGATCCTTATTTTCCTCAAGGCTCTGTGCTAATCTACATGCCTTCCTCTCCTCATTCTAGATGATTTTTAAGACGCATTCTGACCTAGGCCAGTAAAAGATTAGACAATTATTGGAAAATCAAACTCAAGTGAACTTTTGCCCTCGGGCTCCCCATGACATTTCCATTCTCCCTGGGGCAGTTAGGGCATAGTCTGTAATATAGTTTAACAAGTATATTGCACAGACAAATACTCTGCCTGGCACAACAGAGATTTTAGATTGGTTGAAGCCTTGAAGTGCAACTGCAAGACAAACAAAGTAGTAAAAACATAAATACTGGCAATATTTTAGCAGATTTTACTATTAGCTACTCTCCTGAGGCCCCTCCTAAAGTCTCCTCAATTGAAGTACATACAAGGATTAGAGTACAGATAAGGATTCAATGGATGTTTTATATTTGCATCAGAAGACAATGAAAAATTGTTTACTGTTTCTTAGTGATAGCTGCAGATAAAGCAGTCGAGGTCATGTTTACAAAGGAATCAATAGGTATTTTTAGAATAACTTAACTTCTAATAGTTAGCTCCTGATTTGAAGTCACACAGCCACGCCACTAATTTGCTGAATGCAAGTGAACTAGATGTTCTGTGGAACAGCAGCTTTGGGGCCTGGGTGTAGCACCTCACTGGCGCAATGCATTGCTCTCAGGGCATTAATGGGAATCTCAGCATAGTGTTACGCTGTTCTCATGTATTTGCTTACCTGGCAATAGCCTAAGGCTTTTAAAATTGATTTCTTAAGCCATGTATGTGCTTCTGAACACTATTATTTGCTGTGCAATTAAAGAGCCATCAGATGAACTGAGATTTATGAGCAGGCAATAAAACAGTTGTGCACGTACTCCAACAGAGCGCACCACGGAGGGCCAAATACATGTTTTTTCTGAGGACAGCGGCAAGTCCACCCAACACATCGCCTGCCTGCAGTCGGCCAACTGCGGCCACAGGGTCTGCCTGTGCCAAAGGTCACCTTCGCCGCCACCGCGAACTTTGACTTCTCCAGCTGTAGGAGCCGTTACCTTGATGCCTGCTGTCCGCCATCACCAGGGCAAAGGGCCCTAACTCTGCCCACCTTTCCTGCCGGGCAGCAAGCAAAGCCGCGGCCCCTCTCCTCGCCCCACAGAGGCACGATTCGGGCCCACGCTCTGGCTCCGCGCCTCAGGGTGCCCCACGGGCGAGGGCCCATGTCGACGACC
>NW_008794159.1:550807-553228 GCF_000699145.1 Aptenodytes forsteri | reverse complement strand
AGCAGGGGACGGCGCTCCCTGACGCTCCCGGAAGCTCCCTCAGACGGGGGGACGTGTCGCTGAGGTGTCGCCGGCGCTGCCATGGCGGAGCCGAGCCGGCTGGAGCAGCTGGAGCGGCGTGTGCGGGAGCTGGAGGAGGAGCTGGCCCGGGAGAAGGGCGGGCGGCGGGCGCCGCGGGCCCGCATCGAGAGCATGAGCCCAGAGGTGACGGACTCCAACCCCTACAGGTGCGGCCGGGGGGCAAGGGGAGAGGTCCTCTCAAATTTCCCACTTGGCTGGGCTGGCAGGGGTGTACCTCGGGGTTACTTTGTATTATCTTGCTTTACAGCACACAGAGAGAAGAAACTGTGAGTTTTTCAGCTACGTCGCTAATAAATGGGGCAGGTGTTGGTATTACGTGAGATCTTACTCTCATTCCTCCAACTTACCTATTTTAGAGTTTGGTTTAGAGAGGTCTTGAGCATCTGGGATCCCTTCTAATGCTCAGTGCTTCTGGAAATCTGATGCATTATTTTTTTTCAGGATGAATTGCTTTAATACAAATCGATTTTTGTACTTTCACTGTTACTTTCAATGAAAAAATGCAGTAGCAGGATAAAATGTTACTTTAAAATTCTTCCAGTTATCCTCACAACCTGATATTCTCTAATTTTTTTTTTTTTAATGAAATGTTGGAGTAAATCTAATCAAATTGATCAGAAAACAGTGGAAGAGTCTTCACTGACCTGCTGCCATATGGTTCGTTCCGGAAAAAAGTGTAGGCTTTCATTCTGTAAATCAGGGATTCATTTACAAAAACAGCTATGGGTCCTCCTGATTTCATTGATGTTACTCATACCAACTGAATAAGTACATGAGTTTCTGCAGGGTTAGTACTCTGTTGCTGTTGCTAAAAGGAAAGCATCTACTATCTCATTTAGACTGTATCTAGCTGGCAATTACAACTGCAGTGAAAACAGCAGGCTTGAGTTTGGTGCTTGGTGGGGTTATTTTTAAAGCAAAAGTGATTTTAAATATCTGAAAAGCAAAACTGCTATTAGAAAGGTAGAGAACATTTTCTGTATAATGCTGCTGTTTTTCTTTGTAGTCGCTTGATGGCGTTAAAAAGAATGGGAATTGTCAAAGACTATGAGGTAGGATTCTATCTGCATTAAAACAGCCTTGCATTTTTTCCCTGTGAGGACCACTTTTGATATACTGATCTGTATTTTATTTCTTTCTGCAGAAAATCCGTACCTTTACAGTTGCAGTAGTAGGTGTAGGTGGAGTTGGCAGTGTGACTGCTGAAATGTTGACAAGGTGTGGCATTGGTAAGGTAATGAGAGTTTCCTTCTTCTACTTCTTTATAGTAAATGGACCAGTCTTCTTCATAAAGAGTTAGATTCAATTTCACTCAGTTGATTTTTCCCAAATAAAAAAGTACTGTGAAGAAAGCACTCAAGAACAGCACTTGCGTAAATGTCACAAATGAAGAGTCTGTGTTTTTCTTATGCTAGTAAAATTGATTTACTTAGGGCTTAATCCTGTATCATGTGGATGATTCTTGTTTGGATGCTTGTCTTCTCCGTGCTCTTGTATGAGCCCATCTATCTAGCCTTCATACTGGATTATTGCAAAAGGAAAACAAAATAAAGAAAAAGGAGGGGGTAACTCGCATAGAAGATTAAGTCTTATGTTGTGAGAACAAGTTGATATTCACAAAATTGAAATGGGGTAGATATCAAACAGATATTTTTATCACAAACATTAGTTCGTCATGTGGCAGACTTAGAGCTAAAAATTTAGCAGCAGTTAAAATAATTTGATGTGTGTATAGATAACAAGAACCTCCAGAGTTAATAGAGCAGGATTTTTCTTTAAAGGAGGAATTTGGGGAATGGCTTAGATGTTTGTATTTCCAGGCAAAGCCTCACCATTTACTCTTGGAACTTTAAGAAGTTTCTTAATACAGAGGTGATGCAATTTTTTATTGCAAAGTTTATTCCCCCTTCCTCTGAAGGAGCATTTCTTGAAGACCAGCATCTTGGGCATAGAAAAGGACATTGGACAGTTGATTCAGAATTTATAATGATCCAACATGTCCATGTATTATGTAGGTATTTTAAGTGAATTGTTTTTGAAGAACTACATGCCAAGACAAATGAAAGAAATTACACATTTCTAGCTAATGCCATAACAGCAAGTAGGAATGTGATAACAGTTGATAGTGTTCATGTAGATAATCTGTTGAATATTCTTAGTTTAGATCAAATGAACAGATTGCTTTTTATTAAGAGTGGTTTTCATGACTTAACGAATCAGTGCCTGCTGAATGGCAGTTAGAATTCAGTCTTTCACGTACTTACGATGTTGGTAACTTTTGTATGTGAACTGAGCGGGACTGCGGGGTGGGGGGGTGTTCGGTTGGGGGGGGGTTGCTGT
>NW_008794159.1:521395-550225 GCF_000699145.1 Aptenodytes forsteri | reverse complement strand
AAAGAGGAATTTGGGGAATGGCTTAGATGTTTGTATTTCCAGGCAAAGCCTCACCATTTACTCTTGGAACTTTAAGAAGTTTCTTAATACAGAGGTGATGCAATTTTTTATTGCAAAGTTTATTCCCCCTTCCTCTGAAGGAGCATTTCTTGAAGACCAGCATCTTGGGCATAGAAAAGGACATTGGACAGTTGATTCAGAATTTATAATGATCCAACATGTCCATGTATTATGTAGGTATTTTAAGTGAATTGTTTTTGAAGAACTACATGCCAAGACAAATGAAAGAAATTACACATTTCTAGCTAATGCCATAACAGCAAGTAGGAATGTGATAACAGTTGATAGTGTTCATGTAGATAATCTGTTGAATATTCTTAGTTTAGATCAAATGAACAGATTGCTTTTTATTAAGAGTGGTTTTCATGACTTAACGAATCAGTTCCTGCTGAATGGCAGTTAGAATTCAGTCTTTCACGTACTTACGATGTTGGTAACTTTTGTATGTGAACTGAGCGGGACTGCGGGGTGGGGGGGTGTTCGGTTGGGGGGGGGTTGTTGTTGGTTTTAGAATGAGTTTTGTTGTTTAAAATGCCTTGCCATAGTGCTCTGGTTGCAGAGTCTTTGGAGGTTCACATATGTTAATACAATCTTTATTATAGCTGCTTCTGTTTGATTATGACAAAGTGGAATTGGCAAACATGAACAGACTCTTCTTCCAACCTCATCAAGCTGGATTAAGTAAAGTGCAAGCAGCAGAGCATACTTTGAGGTATAACTTAGAGAAGTGGGTATCAAAATGTATTTACCCAGGATGCTGCTCCAGAAAACTGACGTTTCATTCTTAATCGCTCACGGAGTAGCATGATCTAATTTGGAAAATTGGGTATAAAATAGTTGTGGGAATGATTGATACTTTAAGGACATTTTTGTACTGGCCAAAACCTTAATGTAAGTCTACTTTTTAAGTATAGCTGATTTTGCTCAGAAGCTTGGTATGAACTATACCACTTCGATATGTTGTGATTTTTCTTTTCTCATCTAATCTGTAAGTTTTTGACAAATATGGGCATATTCTAGACTTCAGACTGGAAGCTTAAGACTGTAACTACACTTGTGAAGTTAGGGAGTAGAATGCAAGTTATCATTGTATTTATTAACATTGACTCATATTATTTCCTCCATAAGGAATATTAATCCTGATGTTCAATTTGAAGTACATAACTACAACATCACAACGCTGGACAACTTTGAACATTTCATGGATAGAATAAGGTAAAATCTCTCACCTTCTGCTGGTGTGTGGCTCTAAATACACCCTCGCATTTTTATTGTTGGGTTTTTTTCAATTTAATGACTTCCAATTGAAAACCAGTGGGAAATATGTATATATGAAGACACTTCTGCCTAGATCTTTTCTCTAGAGTTGGCATTTATTTCTACTGTTACATAGTTATATTTTATATTAGTGCATCTTTAGATTTCCAATCAAAGCTTCAGGTCTTACAGGCTTTTCCCATTATAGAAAACAGATCAGATCATATTTTGACTGCTCTGGAGTAGTTTCAGGTATGCTTTATAGAATGAAGAAAAAATAGTTATTAGCAGATCTCACAGAGAAGTTCTGAAATAACTTTTCCCATTTGCAGTTATGTTGTGCAAAGATACAATTCTCCAATACTTTGTACTGAGAGTGTATACTATATAGAACTTCTTTTAATCTAAAATGCCCATATATTTAAATCCCAGCTTCAGCATGCTGTTGTTCCTACTGTAGATCTAAGATGCTAGTTGTATCCTGTTCTGCATTTGCTCAAGTTTTGTTAGAAATACACTTCCCACGTGCTTCTGTACTCTAAAGCAGCATGTTGATTGCCATGTTGGTATTTTGTTCTGCCAGCAATTTCATGCAAAGTTCTGATGCTTATTTCAGTAATGGTGCACTAGAGGAAGGGAAGCCTGTCGATCTTGTTCTAAGCTGCGTGGACAACTTTGAAGCTCGCATGGCAATTAACACGGTAAGGCCATCGAAGGCATGAGCTTGTGGAGGTCTATTTTTTCCTGTAAATAATGTTAGGAATTGTGGGGACTAGAGAAAAGACAGGAACCTACCAAGAATATTCTAAGAAATTTCCTCCTTGGTTTAAGGAAACAGAATCTGAGCTTTCACCCAGTTCTTATAAAACACATTTTATGTGTATAAATATAACTGTAGACTTTTAAGTTACTAGCAGCTAATGGTTAGTAAAAAGGTTAAGTGTCATAAGCCCTCTTTGTCTTTCCAGATTACCCTGTTTATATAAAGGTATGATCAAAGCCTGGTATGTTAAATCTTACAAACTTTTTAAAGACTATGTGTAGCTAATTGTATACTTCATATGACTTTTTGTATACTAAAAATGTCTTAAGACTGTGTACCTAATCAAACTGTTTTTCTTTATAGTAGCAGCCAATGTAGGGTATACGCCAAACGCGTGTTTTCTGTTACCCTGCAGCTAACTTGATCCATAAATTGCATGCACTGAAGGTACACAGATACACTGTATCCATGCCTCTAAAGCAGTTTGTGCAATTAGATTGTGTAGCGTGCTAGTAACTGGATCACTAATGCCTGTATTTGTTCAAAAATCTCAGGTCCTCAGGAAAGCACAAAGGGCTGGCTTCACGAGGACAACTTTAATTTGTCCTTTGATTTGTCCTTTGATAAACAATTTCTATTCTACCTTTTCATGTTCCTTTTTCTGATCATAGCCTTTTTGTCTTAATGCAGGAAGATCAATGTGTTTAATCGCTCCCAATTTACAACGTGGTGGGTTTTTTTTTTTTCTTTTCATTAAACTTCTGCAGTGCTGATGTGTGTGTTTCTGTGTTTATAAGGCCTGCAATGAACTTGGACAAATCTGGATGGAATCTGGAGTGAGTGAAAACGCAGTGTCGGGACATATACAGCTGATTATACCTGGTGAATCTGCTTGTTTTGCGGTATGCAGTGCTCTGCTGAATTGCTTGTTTGTCTTTTAAAGCAGGATTGGAAATATGAAGATTAGCTGGCTAGTGAATGTGATCCTGGCACAGCTGGTGGAGTAGCTTAAAATTTTGTGTGATCTGTGGGGGGTTTTTTAATACTTTTTTTAAACTTAACTTCTTTATTTCCCCTCAGTGTGCTCCTCCACTTGTAGTTGCTGCAAATATTGATGAGAAGACATTAAAACGAGAAGGAGTTTGTGCAGCTAGTCTTCCTACAACTATGGGTGTTGTGGCAGGAATTCTTGTACAAAATGTTCTGAAGTAAGTGACTGAGTTGTTACTATTCAATGTACAGCACAGTAAGAGAAAGAAATCTGAGGGAACATTTCATAATGGTGGGTCTGGCCTGTTTCCTAAAGGTATCATTGGACAGGGCTGAAATATACACTGCTTGAATCATTGGTGTGTTTACTTTGGAGCTGCTGTTTTTAATAGAAGTTTTCAGGGGTAAGAAAAAGTCTTCAGAGTTTTCCTAAGAATTTCTATTACTGCATACGCACACGCACATTTTTTTCTTAGTTCTGCATTTAAACATGCTCCCATTTGACATCATTAAGTTATACACAATAAATGCTACAGTGCTGACTTGTCTTTGAAGTTTCATATATGGACAAAGAATAAATAATTTCTCCTGCAGTATTTGTATTCTAAAAACCTGAGGTGAATTAAAAGTAGTTATATAGCATGTAAAATGACATGTTTTAATATTTTCAAAAAGTACTGTCACATGACTCCAACTGCTAAAAGAACTGCATGTATCTGCAGGGAAAATATTTGAACAACTTTGTACTCAGTTTCAAAATGATGCACCGTGTTTTACAAGCATCTTTGAGAATAGGGTCTTATTTAGCCTGGTTTTAGCCTTAGCTTGGTTTTGTCAGTTATCCAAAAATTTCTAGTTACAAAGACTAAAAGTACCATTTGCAAGTGTGCCTACAAACAACAAAGCTCCATTTTCAGCTGTGCGGAGAGAGGTATTATATAAAATTGCATAGCAACATGTGTTTTTCTTTAATGAAGAATGCAAACATTGCAGCTTAATTTAAATCTTTATTTTCATTGCAAATCTGACCCTACAGAAAAGATGATTACACTGGTTCTGATTAGCTGTTGAAAACTCTCCCATTGTAATACAGGGTACCTGAGTGTTTCAAGCAATGGATTAAGGCACAGGAGAAAACTGCTTACATACTACTCTAAACATGTTTTTTCTGAGACTGTAGCTGACTTGTTCTCACACACTTACACCACAAGAGGACCGGGTTCTATGTTGACGCAGTTAAGCTGTTGTCGGGTGACTACAGCTTATTTTAAGACTATTACAGTAACTCTTTACAACTTCAGTAGTGTGAAAGCGTATTCTAAAAGTTCTTTGAGGAAGAATTATTCTTTGAGCAACTGAATTTTTAGGTTTGCACCTGTATATAAGGGCCTGCTTTCTCTGTGTTTGTAGATACCTGTTAAATTTTGGTACTGTGAGTTACTATCTTGGTTACAATGCGATGCAGGATTTCTTTCCAACTATGTCTATGAAGCCAAACCCACAATGTAGTGACCAAAATTGCAGAAAACAGCAAGAAAATTATAAGGTAGAGCAACTGAATTTTTAGGTTTGCACCTGTATATAAGGGCCTGCTTTCTCTGTGTTTGTAGATACCTGTTAAATTTTGGTACTGTGAGTTACTATCTTGGTTACAATGCGATGCAGGATTTCTTTCCAACTATGTCTATGAAGCCAAACCCACAATGTAGTGACCAAAATTGCAGAAAACAGCAAGAAAATTATAAGGTAAAAATGTTTTTGTTCTCCCCCCCCCCCCCCCCATGCTTTATAAAGCTACAGATCTGTAGTAAAAGAAAATTTTCATTGCTACTCCAATTTTCAGCAGCCTTGTCTTCAGATGGTTGCATGTGTTTCTAAAAATACAGTACTCAGTTATCTTAAAGCAAAGGGTAGGCAGAATGGCTTTCATTCAGCCAGATAGTATTTTCTTCTACAATAATTGCTCAGCCTTTCTGGCAGTCATGTATTTTTGAGTGTTAATGGGTTTGGTTATTTTTAACTTGCAGGTATTCTGCCTTTTTATGCCTAACAAAGTTCTAAATGGTGACTGCATATCTTAAATATTAAAAGAAGTGTGAATATTAGATTTGACCTTCTTTGCTGTTTTTGAAAATTGGACTATTACATAATGTTTTTTATCTTTTTGTGTTTTTCCTTCAGAAAAAAGAAGCTGCACGACCGAAACAAGAAGTAATTGAAGAGGAAGAAGAAATAGTACACGAAGACAATGACTGGGGTAAGTAATCAGCTGGAGACTAAATGATGTTCCCAGTACCGAGATTCAATTAAAGTCTTTGTTTTGGGTGAACACACTGTAGGGTACATAGACTTCTTATGGTTCCTGTTTTTTGTAACTTACGCTGCGTAGTTACTGCTGGCTTTTCACAGGTTTTGACAGTAACGTTACCACAACTTGATGATGTATTTTTAGTGTAATGTGCAGGTTGGCCCCCGCCGTTTGAATACAAAACTTCCTCAGAAGATGGTCCGAAGATATGAAAGATGCGAGAAGATGTATTCACTGTGTGTTCCTTTTAAATATGTAACTAAAGAGCATTTGTCATTTCCATAACCACTGTGCTGAGGCATCAGCCTCAGAGGATTTTTATATTCCTCTGAGGGCTTTAAATTAGAAGGAATTGTCTTAAGGAATGGTAAGCGTGTTTTAGATAACCATTTCAAGAATGGATATATACACTCTGTTTATTACATGATATAGGAAGTAATCTCAGCTTACCATTGGGAGAAGTGTCCTCACGGTAAGATTTAAATGGTAAGGACAAGGGAGTCCTGTAGGAGAGGTGCCATTCTTGTCCGTCAGTTACCTGTACAGAACCATTTCATATATTGTAAAGGGAAAATATTTTGTATTGATAATGGAATGAAGTAGTTGAAATCAAAGGTCTTTCTGCTTCTAAATTTTTTTCTATTTCGGAAAAGTAGCTGCTGTTTTCCTCTTACTGTGATAACATAGTGATTAAAGAACTTTTTCTTCTAACTTGTAATGGAGTTCTCGATTCCTTCTAATGCAAAGGCATCGAGTTAGTATCAGAAATTTCAGAAGATGAGCTGAAGGCTGCATCTGGCCCCGTACCTGAGCTTCCTGAGGGAATTACTGTAGCATATACTATCCCAAACAAGGTAATGTATTTATTCTTTATGAATTTTTGAAGTACATGTTGTAGATTAAATTTATAATACCAGCCAGTTTGGTTACCCTTTAAACCTAAAATAAAATCCCATCTTGAACAATTCCAGTGAAACTGTACCTCAGTACATCTGATTAGTGCCTTCTATGGTCCAGTTTTGTGTTTCTATGAAGTATGGATGCTAGTGTGAATGTAGTTTTGAGGTGATAGGAATGAATGTGTTTGGGGGGTGGGGGAAGGAAAACAAATGTGAATTTCTCAGTTGATCTTTTGGTGACTAATGAATTTTTACCATATTTATCTTGTAAAAGCTATACGTAGTCAAAGAGCAATTAGTGTACCTGGGGAACACAGACTCTGTGTGTATTGCAGCCAGAACGTTCTAGATCCTAGTCAGAATAGTTTACAATTTAAGCTTATAATCACTTAGGCCTAATCTTGCAATTGAGTCCTTGGTTTTAGGAAAATGGTGTGGTATAATGGCAATAAAGCTTATTTGTGTGTGGGTTTTTGTTTGCTATTTTTGTTGCCAACTTTTTCTTCCTGTTCCTAATAGGAAGAGAATTTGAACACTGAGGAAACGGTAGCAGAGTCTGAAGAAAGCCTAGAAGAACTCATGGCCAAAATGAGAAACATGTAGCAAACCAAATATTAAGTACAACTTTTGGGAGTTTGGATTGACACTGGATTTTGAGAAGACCAGACTTTTTTTTTTTTTTTTTAACCTCCACTGAAGCTTATCTTTACATTTCTGATGAAGTGGAACTGTTACAGGGGCAGGAAGGAAGCTTTGTTTATATTCTGTTGTCTATTCACGTCTAGGGATTTGTGCTACTACAAATTTTAGTTTCTCAGCGTTGCTAGTGTCCAGATACTCAGTTGAAAATACAAGGAGATGGATAAACTAACAAAAGCAGGCATAGCACATTGTATGCACTATCACGTGATGAGAACAGTACATAGTGTAGGACAAGTGAAAGATGAAGTCTGCTGGAGTGGATTGAATAGGTCAAGGGCAGATGATGACCGTGCCTCACTCATATTGCTGCTCCCGATTTTCCAGGCACTCGTACTCGTCATTCACTGGTCTCTGTAATTTCTTGGTGTGGATCGTGCTGTGGCTACTTTTTCTGAGTAAACAGAACATTTCAGCCTTTTCATCTGCCTTAAATATCTCTGGAATTTTTTTTAAACTTCCCTGGTTTTATCAATGTTTTACTACTGCTTGCTCTTAAATAGCTGCCTATATGGTTTGTATATGACAGTGCTTGTAGTATGCTGCAACAAGGCAAAGTCTTTTGTTAGTAGATAATTATACTAGCAGGCTGGGTATTGGCATGCCACTATTTCAGCTGGCAGATGCTTTTCATGACAAAATCTGTATGAATTACCAGCAGCATTGGAGAGAACAGGAGACTTTGTTTCTCTCTTCAAAAATCTAAATACTATATTTTTGTTGGTTATTAAAAGTTTAGCTGTAATTCTGATTCATCCCCATCATATGGGCTATATTAAGGAATATACTTAATCTGAGTTTACATAGGAAAGCTTCTAAAATTAGATGCTCTAAACTTTGTTTAGTGTTACAAATATCTTCTGTGGAGTAGCTGAGCTATTGTATTTGTCTTGTAAATAATGTTAGTACAGTCGTATTACCTTTTAAATTATCACATGTTAAACTGACCTGTAAATGTACACATCCTGTAGTGCCAGTACCCTGCAGAACTGCAAGTGTATCAATTTCAAATATTTTACCTGTTGCGTGTGTCTGATATAGGACTTGATCGTTATTAGATTTGGCTTAGAAGAATGTAAATTTCAGCCTTTGCAGTATAATACAAATATTTCCAACTTGGGCTCCTCAAAAAACCTTTCCACAGCATGATGCAGCCAACACAGAACCAGCTAGTAATGGTAGCAGCAGTATCCAACCAGCATGTAAGAAGAGAGTAATACTGGGGAGGTGCTTCTGTTTCTTAGGGCAGCTGACTGAATACTGAGTTAAAAAAATGTTTGATTTCTAAGCAACGGTTACAAACTTCAAAACCTGTTTCCTCCACAGCTGACACTAGATTATATTATATACATGAAAATGATCTGTGAAGTTAGTGAGGGAGCTTTTGGGTGGGTTTTGGGTGTGGTGCATTATACTGTAAAATGGAAGTGTTTTTTTGGGATTGAGTTCAGTTTTGGAGAAACCGGATTTTAGAAATGAACTGTAAAGAGGGATGGGAAACAGAAAAACGAGATCATTAAAAAGGTACATACTTGAATCTGTGTCACTAAGTCTACGTTAGCTTGATCCAAGTGTCAATTTAAGTGTTAATTTACATTTCTTTGTGACTTTACCTTTCTGTTGGGAACAATAAAAGTGAGGCACACACCTGGCTCTGGAGATCCTGAGGCAAAAGGTTGACTCACTTCTACAACAGCTCAGTTAATCTTGACTCTTAACTGTTTGGCTGCCATGACTGCTACCACATGATTGACAGCTTTACAAGAGGCAACTGTTTACCATTTTACTTCATGTACAGTTTTATGAGCAAATTAATACACTTTTGTATGCCCACTTACAGAGTATGCAAAATGGTTCTCGTGTTACTTTCAGACTTTCAACTTGTATATACAAGAAGAATTTGAAATAATTAGAAAAGACATTAAGATGATTGTATGTGCCAATGGTTAAAATTATTTAAAAATAAACAGCATCAAAAAAAAAGCCGCTTTAAGGATTTTTTTTTTCATTAAGAAGACATTTACAAGTATAGTCTACTCCCACTATAAAATATAATGGAAAATTTACGATTTCTTTTGTTACGAACTAAAAAATTAAAGCACATTGCAATGGTTTAGTCCAGCTTTGTTTATTTGGCAGTCTTATAAAAGAAGCTTTCAGTTTTTACAGTGCATCATAAACGTTACTGAGATGTTGATATTCTGACTGTATGGTTAAATCATCTCTGCTGAAACTGGTGACACTGTTTTGAGGTGGAGTTCTCCTACACAGAAGCATTATTTGGCATGCACCAGATAGATAGATAGACAACTTATTATTTTGTACCATGAGGTACAACTGCAAATACACGAACAACTCTCTTAAGAGCGCTGTGACTATAGCTGCATAAGCTTACAGCCAACATGCGGCCTGGCCTGCAAGACCCTCCACTATTACTCGTGATCCTGTTCTACTTTCCGTAGAAAGTTTTCTTTGGGTTGACAGGGTAAGCGTATTGTTTCCTCACCGTCTTTGCTAACGGACCATGGCTGGTTGGGATCTGCTACTTTTTAGGGACTGTTTTTTCTTCCAAAAGCAACCCTGCAGCCTATGAATAAGTTGGAGAGAAGTCACTCAAGGGAAGAATAATAACAGTTCAGAACTGGAAATCAGGAAATGGGGAAAGTCTGATATAACACTGAAGGTCTAGAAAGTAGCTTCTTATTTAAGCTAGCAACATTAAGGAAAACTATTTAGGAGAGCAAGATACATCCTTATACATGTTAAAATCAGAACAGAGGTGACAAGCTAGACCAGACATCTGAGAATTCGTAACGCTGGCTTTAGAGGAGGGAACTACCAGGTCTGAGAAGAGTAGGCCACAGAAACACAAGCTGAGAAGGTTGAGGTTTTGGTGGGGGTTTTTTGGGTGGGGAGGGTTTTATGTTTTTTTTTGTTTTGTTTTTTTTTTTTTTTTTTTGCTGTTGCCTCTCTCCTTACTTGGTAACAATCCTGCAAAGACCTTTCCAATTTTCAAACTTTTTCAAGGTGACAGGAATACAGTGGAAAAACTCTTGCTTTGACTAAAAACCCACTTTTTGAAGTAAGAGGAAAATATCCAGAGAGCTATTAAAAAGCTATTAAAAAGTGTTAACTTTTGTTGCTGTATTGTAATACCTTCAAGAGCTATTCCTTATTTTTTTTTTCAACTAAATCTTAATCTTAAAAACCAAATTTGGGTTGTATATTTGTTCCATCAGTTTTATATACTGTTTCTTTTGTCAAGTTACAGCCTTACCAAAATACTAAATTCCTTCTAACCAGAACAAGAGCTGAAATGGGTTATATTTAACTCTACTCTAAAAGGGAAAAAATACTGTGGAAGGTAAGTATCCCTTTGAGGTAAAGGCCACTTGCATTTTTCAAACTGGATCAAATAAATCTTTACATCAGTTGCCTCTGAAACATTGTAGTGAGATTTCAATTAATTTTTCACTTACATTCAATTTTTTATAAATAGTCTTTTTTTAGTACGTATTTAAATTGATTCATGGATTTATGCACTCAATGAGAACAGACTTCAAACTGATTCTTCCAGATGACAAGGGTATTAAGAAATACAACATGCAGGTAGATTTGATGAGTGTCTCTTTATCTGATGGCAAACTATTTTGCATCACTAGGTTTTTCCAGCTAGTACAAACATTCTTGTATTTTAAGGGATTCAATGAGATTAAATAGTGAAAGTATCGCTAAAGGGTTAACAACAGGGAATCAGGTCATAATCATCTTCATTCTGATTCCTCACTGGAAGTATTTTTACTGAACACAGTTGAATCTGACAACAGCTTTAACTGTAGACGATGCTATGTTTAGCTATATTAGCTTCCAGAGGAAACCAATTATTTTTGCACAAGTCCCTTGTATGTAAGTTTGCTTAAAGCTGAAATCACCCTGCAGGTAAAACTTTCAGTGGAACTATTTTTACTTTTTCACAATTACTCTCTCTTTAGAAACAACTTAAAAGGCTTCTGAAAAGGCAGAAAGGATTGATGAAACAAAAACACACAAATCCTCTAAGCCAGTCTATTACAACATAGAAATAAGAACTACCCCATAGAGTATATTCAATTGGTTCAACCTAGCTTTTTACAATCCTGGTGCTTACGCTAAGAGGTATCAAATCCACATTTTTGGTATTAGCTATAACTTGAGCTAGTAACTAATACGTGTATCTATATAAAATGAAAGCAGCTCACTTCGTACCATGCAAGTCTGCAAAGTTAACATGGAAGGATTTCAAGCTTAAACATTTGTTTCCCTGTCATTCATGAAGACAGGTGTCGGTCCCAAAACAGTATGTTATCCTAGGAAAAATAGATTTGCCTTAATAATTTTATGTCTGCTTTAAAGTAACAATAGAGACTGCCTCTTCTTTGACCAGGTTTATATCACCTTTGTCCATGTTCCGGGAAAGTGTTTGGTGATAACGCACTTTTTAAGCTGAATGTATCTCCACTCGATGAGTGTCGAGAAGTTGCTTTTCCACCTATCAACAAAGTCTCTGCTTCTTTTATTTCCATAGCTCTCTTGTAAAGTTCAGCTGCCTTCTCAAAGTCTCCCCCTTCATAGCTTTGGGGAAGAGTAAAACAAAATTGAAACAAGCAAATAAAACAAGTCTCTCAATTCATTTAAATTGAAATGCACACCATGCATCAACAAAGTGTACTTAAGGTTCTCTACTTTCCTAGTAAGTACACAAGTCCAGGATGTTTTGTTTCATCCAGTAATTTTTATAGTAATTCGCTTTTATAGGGCTAAAGCATATAATCTTACCTCAGCACAGCCAAGTTTTTCAGAGTTTCCCCCACACGAGGATGCATGTGACCAAAACTGTCTTCATAAATCTTTAATGCACGTTCATAAAGAGGTAAAGCTTCAATCTGCTTTTTCTTTGGGTAGTAGAAAGTTACAGATGTATATTACATTTGCTATTCTTTTTTCCAACATAGTATCAACACATCCTAGATGCAAAGTCATGCATATTTAACCAAAAAGGTGGCTTGAGTTCTCGATACTGTTGACAGATGAGGATGATAATTGAGACTGTCAAAGCAATTGGCTTGCACTTGAAAATGCAATTCCCACTAATATTATAATAATTAGGGTCTGGACTTCCTAGGCAGTTCTGAAAATCTCGGTCCTGAAAGTTTTGAGTTACCAAGTGCTCTTTAGTTTTACCTGAGGCAGCTTTAATCCCTGTTTAAAATCAGATACACGGATTGGAGAAATACAGAAAACAATCTACAGCTCAGTCCTATTGATGCCAAGCAAGGAATTCAGTAAGTTGGTCGCATCTCCTTTGAATCTCATGTTGTTTGTAGACTAGAAAGTCTACAGCCTTCTCAGATTTTTAGTTACAGAGAGTTGCAGTTCATCAAGGTGAGCACTATTCATAAATTTCCAAGATCAAGGTGGGCACTATTCATAAATTTCAAAGTATTATGTTTCCCTCCAAGTCGGTGGTGGAGCTGTGTTCCATCATACTGTGATAACCGCCATATCGCTGAAAATGCTGTACCCTAGCTCTAGTCTTGTAAAGCATGTGGGCATTTTGAATAATCTAAGGAGCGGTAGCCCAAGCGTCCTTGTGAAATACCCGTCACAGCAATTATCTGTTCCCTGCATACATTTTCCTTGCCAAACACCCTTTCAATTTTTGAAATGGAACCTAAGAATTTGCAAGTCTTATAAGGAATTTTCCTTTTAAATGTGATCAAGTTTCTTTGGTATCATTTAGGTACAAATCATAAAAAACCCCTAAGACAGGAATAATAAACATGTAGGACATGAAAAACTTACCATCTGACAATAAAGGACAGCTAGATTTACCAAAGCAGTTGCTACACTAGGGTGTTTTGGGCCAAATGACTTCTGTCGAATTTCAACCGCTAGTTCGTAGAGAGGAACAGCCTTGTCAAGTTTTCCCTAGAAATAACAGGGAAAAAAATTACCATTTTAACACAAGACAACTGGATAACAGTAAAATCTATTTTAAACAAAAAGCCTTGCAGAAGATATAACTGTGTCCAGAATAAGGGTTTAACTTTGGTTAATTCATAGTTATATTATGCACAGATTGTTTAACATGAATATTTATTAGGACCTAATTTTCCACAATACTGAGCATATTCAACTCCCAGTTAATGTGTTCCTCAGCTATGTCTATTTCTTTCTTTCTTAATTTATTTTTTCCCCACAAGTGTCTCATTGAGAAGGCCGTTAAAAAGAATTTTCAGTTGTACTGTTATCCAAATAATTTTCTCCATTTGTATTTCCTCATCCTGCCGTAAATGAGAGCAGAGCTTATTTTTTGTCCTAAAGGGCCTAAATTTGACTGGTGATACAGGAATGGGAATGTAGCTGCCTTAACTTTTGAGCAGTTTTTCTGCTTACTGAAGAGGTGTTCGCACCATCTTTTTTGGAACAGCCGCAGTGTCCAATGCCATTTCAAGTACCTGTTGCTTCTCATTCCCCATATTGAGGCTTTGGCTTCCTGACTTTGGTTTCTCTAAAATCCCCCTCTCATATTCCAACTAGTTTTACCGTAGATTATTTTTCCAGCAAGTTTGTTTTCCTCCAAATTTGAATCTGCTCACACATTAACTGGATATACTTCACAAGTATGCTTAGGCTTCTATTATTAGAATGTGAATTCTCATATTTAATAGCAATTAGAAATTAACTACTGCAAATGTCCATTGTATAATGGTTCACTGTAATTGCAAAATTCAAATAAAATTTTCTCCTTATTTTTTCAAAGCATCACCATGCCACAGTTTGAAGATGATCAGTAATTCATCTGGAATAAATACTTATTTATAAATAATTGTAATTTTCTACACCTGATTCCTGCCCCTTCTCTTCCTCCACTCTTCCCTGTGTCCCTAGTTCACCATGAATTTTAATTTGTGCGCTTTCAAACTAGCAAAGAGCTTTTTGATGCAAATATTGAGTGCTTTTGCAGTTTCTAGCAGCATGAAAATTAGAAGCTGAAGTGAGCAGGGAATATGCAACCCAAAACAATTTCATGCACATAACAGCAGGTAACAATTATTGAGCAAAAACACCGGAGCATTTGATCCAAGGGATTATCTTCAAGGACTCTTTTCTCTTTGAGGAATGGTAAAATGTGAAAATGTAAAAGAAAAAAAATTCTTGTCATCCTCTGAAATTGATCTTGGTTCAACAGCTGGAAACCTTACATCACTCTTACACTGATGATATTAAATGGTTAGAATGACTGTCTGCAAACACAAATATTCATAAAACATTTTGAAATGATGAAACACAGAAGTTTATACTACTGTTAATGTTATTCCCTGTGTGCATTTTGCAGGAGAGTAACTCCCATCTTTCACTGAACCAACATAAGCTGGAGGCGGCTCAGCCAGACAGTTTATTTGTAAAGTACTATCTCCCTCATGAGCCTTCAAGTTTCTCTCAATTTGACTGTAAAGTTCAAGGTCACTGTGTGAAAAGAACTATTCCTACACCCTAAAACATGATTTTTCCATTAAGACACATCTGACCAAACTCTTCTATGTGGATGTCACACAGCAGACAATGGAGAACTCAAATACAGCTGGGAAGAGCTTCCTTCACTGCAGCCAAAACACTAGCTTTTAACCAAATCAAATTCTTTGCGGTGAATACTGAGCATGCAGGACACTGAAGACATTCAGAAATAGCTTTTCTTTAAGCAAAGTGTGTTTTGAAAAAGCTACTGGGCTTTTTGGAAACAGACTGAGGCCACTTGACTACCTCTTTTATGCACGTGTGTAGAACACCAATAGCTGACAAAATTCCCATGCCCCACTCCTTTTGGATTGAAGACTGTAACAACGCAAGGCATTACAGTTAATTTAGGTGATGAGAAAAGGTAACAGGCTTGTGCTTACCATCTTTTTGTATAGCACTGCCAAGTGTTTCACAGTGTAAGCCAAGGAGGGATGATCCGGAGCCAGTGCTCTCCTCCTGATGTCTAAAGCTTTTTCATAGAGTTCCTCTGCCTTGTCGTAGTGCTTCTTCTCATTGTACAAGGCTGCCAGATTGTTCAAAGACTGCGCACAGTCTGGGTGGTCGGGTCCCAGGACTCTCTCTCTCATTTCCAAGGAGCGCTTCAGGAAAAGCTCTGCTGTCCTACAGAACACATTCGTTCAGCAACATTTTAAAGCTGGTAACATGTGTACAGGCTGAAGTGGCTGTTTGAAACAGAACAAACTCAGCCTTGGAAACTGCATAGATACTGATATCCGGTAATGGACTTTCCTCAGAATAAACAAATGCCAGATCAGCAATTTATTTACGCAGTGAGGAACTATACGTCCCACACATAGTCCTGCCGTGCAGGCTAACCATTAAGAGTGTAGATAGAGACTAGTTAATATATTCCTGTGCAAACTTGGAGCCCCCCTGTAAAGGACTGAAATGCCAGTCTAGCAGATTTCAGCAAACATTACACTACCCCAACAGCTGCTCGTGTCTTTAATTCAACCTACATCTTCAGTTATGCAAGTAATCCTTCCTTATTCAAAACATTCTACTGACTTCTGGGCAACTCCTCATAGCAGTCATGTACTCCCATGGATAAAGCAGTAGTGGAATGCAAGGTAAAGGTTCAGAACACACCACACATTTTTCAAGTAACTTTAAAAAATATAAAACATATTACGGGGTTCAGCAGACAGCCTTCATACCAAAGGGGGAGAGACTGGAATGGGTTTTATGTCATGAGCTAGATTCTCATAGCAGAATCTGTCTAGAAGTCACAAAGTAGAAAAGACTCTGTGTAATGCCACCATTCAAGCGTTTCCCTATCAAAAGGGCATATTTTATCTCACTAGAGTAGCATACTACAATTCCATTACAGATTTACAGCAGTTCCTCTATCACAAACAACGGGTGATCCCCACGTAATACTGGCAGCATCCATTATAACCAGGCAGTTTGTCATCCTGACACACACAAATTCTGTGTGACACTATTCCCAAGAGGTCAGCTTAGTAAATTGGAAAAATCCATTTCACATTAGAGAAAAAGAAGACCATTTATACACAGAACTGTAGGTTCAATTCTGGAGCTCTTAGACAAGTGTCAAAAGGTGTTCACTCTATGTAAGGGCTAGAGGATGATGTGTATATAACATATAACAACTAATAAAGTGACATACCCTTCTGCCATTGATTTCATTCTAACTGCATCATATGATCAAAAAATGCAATCTTGGACTTGCTGATTCAGAACAGAGAAACGCTATCCTTTAAAAAAATGACTTAAACCTTCACTAGAACAAAGTTTATACTTTTGCTCACCTATGAAATAGTGGAGATACAGTTACTCTAGAAGTAGGTTGTGTTGGACAGGAACTACATATGAATAATGTGGAATATAAAATGATCTTGTATGAGATTAGACAGATATCGCTCCTCTATAATCAGTCACTTCGGCGTGACTTCATGAGGGTAAACTGATGAAAAACCCCACATTTCCAACAACTGTTAAAAATCAATTCCTTCACTGTAAAGGTCCTGCATTTAACAGAGATTCTGTGTGCAGATCCTAAATTATGATATACTTCTGTAGTTATCCAACAACTACTGGTGACATAAACATCAGATATAGGAAGAATGTAAAAATACATCCAGAACGTACTCTGTGCTTTTTTGCTGTGCACTTTCTTTCTTCTCTGAAAAGATTCAGTTCAGTAGAGTGGGATTTAAGGCAACTTTACAATTCCCTCACAACACACAGTTTTAGACTACTCTGTGGACTGAAGAAGTTGATGTGAAGAGTGGCTAACCATGCAGTCAGAACTGCTCTGCACCTTTTATTCCCCTTCTTCAACACCCCTGCTTATCTCTATCTGCTTTTAGAACACCTTTGTTCTGCTCTGTCCTCTTTTGCCCTTAAAAAGGCCAGCAGGGTAACAGCCTGACGATTACAAGCACAGTGAATATTTAACTCATGGCTTCTTGTAATACTGGCATTTTGAGTGTTTTTCACAGAAAAACAACAATGCTGCTGTTCAAGAATGAACACTACAAAGGACGGTCACAAAATAGCGAAGCTGAGTGGAGGGGGCATAAATTTCGAGAGAGAACTGGTATTTGCAACAAAAGCTAGTTAAATTTAACTGTGGAACATCAATTCTGAATGTACAAAATGCATTGACTTGGTAAATACTCACATGCTAACAGCATCAACTCTAGAAAATATGAGTGAATTTCACAGTAAACAAAAACCAGTAGAATGACTCAGGGATGGCACCATAATGAGTATTTGATCACACGTCTACATTTAATGCTAGTTCTCAATGCTTTGCTTCCATTTAGATCTACGAGAACATTCAGTGGATATGTCACAATTAATACAACTTACTCAAGATTATTCTGCAGGTAATAGAGGACTCCAAGCTCATTGAGGGTTCGAGCATTATCTGGTGTATCCTTGCCTAACGTGAGCTCTTCCAACTGCAGGGCTCTTTGACGCAGGAGAGCAAAGCCACACTACAGCAAAGCACAAGGTAATGTAAGCCAATCACCATTACATTTAAAGTGTACAACTGAAGACAGAAAATCAAAAGACTCTGGTGCCAAAGGAGCACAATAATTCTACCTAAGTTCTGTTTTCAAGCTAAATAGCACATAGGCATTCTGCTTATTTACAATCTAACAGTGAATTTCACCAAACATCCTTGCAAGAAATTTAAGTTACTGTGCTGTCGTACAGCTCTGTTTTCCCTGTATCACACATGCTAATTTGCTTAAACTCCGCAGTTCAAATAACCAATTCAGATCAAATTCTTGGGTTTATAAGCTCAAAACTTAAAATCAAGTTAATCTCCTATCCTAAATGCCATATACAAATACATACAAAGTATTACTCAAGGCTTTACATGGATCTTTGTAAAATGGGCTGCCAAGCTAATGCTTTGATGCAAAGTGAATTACAAGTAAAAAGCACAGCCATTGTTACATGCTCCACCTACTCTTGATCTTTTCAGTCCTAATAAAAATATTTGTGCAGCAGAACTCATTACAAAAATGGACAAAATCTTCATGATCCAAATTCATTTGTCTTTAAGCACTGTAGAAACAGCAACATTTTTATGGCTTTTCATTACTTTCAGTAGAGCTACAAATAGAGCTCTGGAGTTACTAGATGAACTCTTATAGTACAGGCACTACATGACAAACAAACCCTTAGCTCAAGAATAACAAGAGGAACTCTGTAGCTGAAAAACACAGAAGAAAAAAAAAAGGAAACACTCAGTATGGCACCTAATATTACTGGGATTATTCACTGCAGTGAGCACTGTGTTCACTAGTATTTGTAGGATGAATGCGTCAGTTATTCTGGAGAACACCTTTGTCCATTGCCACTTTGACAGCCAATTGCATCAGCAGTAATTCTGCACCCCCAAGACGTATATATCCACTTATTTCTTTTCCACCTCTCTCAACTCCATACCAGTTGTACTGATGCATCTCCCCTTCCAGCAGAGTTGAAAGGGCAGTTACCAAAGCTGCTGCTAAGCTACTTCACTACTTATGCCCTCCATTATCAAAAGCATTGGAGCTTTGTCAGCTCTGCAGACACACTTTATCATCTATTTAGCAGAGCCGCAACATGCCCTGTTATTAAATATCATAATGCATGCACCTTTTATTAAATATCAAACATTTTCTTACCAGACTGCCTTTCCGCCTTGCTGCTTTTTGGCGTATTTTGAAGGACTTTTTCCTCAGCTGCTCAGCTTGTTCATATCTGAAAACAGTTATTTACAGTGTTAGAAGAATGCCAAACGTAGTATCACTGAGTATTCTGGAAAGCTTCTAAGTTACCTGAATGTACAAATTTGAGGAGAATTTAAGAATCTTGAAAAAAACCCACACTTTTTGTCAAAGATAAAAATATCCAAAATCCTTAGGGCCAGACAATGCTCCTCCTTTATCTCTAACTTGTTAGAAGTTTGTTGTTAAACTGAGCACAAAAGTTGTCCCCTGCTGGGTGGCCTGCTACAAGAATACAGAGGGGATGCTCACGGTTGCATTGGAAGTTATGAAACTCTAAAAAAAGAACCAAAGAAACATTCTAGCTTCAGGAAGAAAATCTCTGCTGTTATTTTTGTACCACCTCCACGTGAAAGAAAAACACCAGTGTAGTTAATCTTACTTGTTCTGCTTTTGGTATATGGTCGCAAGGGCATCAAGTTCACGGGCTACCCGAGGATGTTCGGCTCCATAAGCATTTTCAGAGATTTCCAGTGCCTGTTTATACAGCTGTTCAGCATTTCCAAACTTCTTCCACTGAACATAAACTCCTGCCAGCTGGTGGAGTGATTGCGCCACCCTTGGGTGGTCTGGATCCAGCGCAGTCTCTCGAATCTCCAGAGACCGCTGCAGAGGAGCTACAGCCTGTAACAACGAAGTTCAGAATATGACGGCAGCAGGCAGCATCCTGTATGCTACATAATTTAACAACTGCAACAGAAAGCACACACTGAGCTCTGCTTAATTTGCCTCCTTGCTGTTACAACAATCTCTAAATGTACTTACCTGACTGAGAAGACCTAGGTCCTTAAGAAACCGTCCCAGGGTCTCATAAAGATCAGCCAGGCAGATCATACTTTCCTCTCCCTCACAGCTTTTTTCATATTCTTTCAGAGAGTCAAAATACTCAGCTGCCATAGAGCTCTTATCTTTCCCAACCAGCTGCCAGTAACTCAGCAATTCTGCAAAATGTCCCCTGTTTTAACAAGGAAATAAGAAGCTCATCTTATCTCTGACACCTCTCTATTCAGACTGATGCTAGCTTAGAAGAAAAGGGCCATACGCATTAATTTTGTCTTTACGCTACAGCATCTACAGAGACAATCCATGGAGACTAATGCTGTTCAACAGCAGTATTTATCCCTTTACCAACCCCCAGGTGTAATAGAATAGAAAAAATAGATTATTTATATGACACCAGCATTTAGCATTTCAGCCTCTACTATTTAAGTTCCTTTAATCTATATCTGTAATTTTCTGATTTATACTGACAAAAAAATTACTTTGAGATGTTTATAACCGCCGAAGCAGTGGCTACCTTTGTACCTTTTGTAAAGGTTTTGGGATACAAAGAGATTCAAAAGACACTTGTGTAGCTTTTGCTTATCACCCTGCTGTTGGAAGAGCCAGGGAAGTTCATCTGCGCTTCTCCAAGTCACTCGGTCTCGACTATTGAAAGAAAAGCAAATCAAAATTAAAACTCTCAGAAGCCTAACAGAACCTGTCAATTTGATGTGAAAACTAGGCAAGCATACAATTGCCATACCTGAATGTCTAAACTGACAGACTACTATAAGACCTATGCACTCTGTTTTCTCACATCTGCATTTTAATTTCATGTCAGAGGGTGTTGGAACCCCCAGGTACCCCACAGGAAGCTGCTCCTCCCTCCCATTATGGGCTAATCGGTGCCTGCTAGCAGAATTGCAGCCCTGCAGCAGCTCACTGTCCCTTTGTGCCTCCTTTCCCTGGCACACTGTGGCCCTCTTGGCTTTCTGCTACCCAACAGTGCATGCTCTGAGGAGCAGTAAGCACTAGCCCACAGCTGGGACACACTAGCTCGGGACTGTAAATGCAAATCAGTTTTCAAGCAGGATATGAACTTGTAGCTCTTCAGCTGTTCTACTGGACCTCCTCTTGTATATGTGCTAATTGCCTGCTGAACGCAAGTGGTCTTCTGTTTTTTCTTCAAGTTCCAAGCAACCTCAAATTTCCTAGCATTTACTGGGAATTAAAAATCCACATGAAGTCAGTTACCACAAAATAACTGATGCGGTATAAATTCATGCCCTACCTTTTCACGTGATAACTTTATTATATGCCCATTCCCCTCCATAGTCCTCAATCTTTCAAGATTAAAAAGCAAGATATCAATAATAAACTGCTAAACTGACAACTAGGGTTTTGCAGAGTTTTTTTGCCATAATAATTTACTAAACTGAGTCAAAGAAGCTATATGAAGAAAACAAAAATATCCATGAGGCATAAAGCCTGCCATTTAGCACATCTTGAGGAATTCTGACCTACCTTAGCTGCAAGGTGAAATACTCCACTAGTTTTTGTCTATAGGCAGAAATAACATTTTCACCTTCTTCCATATACTCTGATCTCATCATGTCCCAAGCCTGAAAGAAAGTATAATTAAGAGAAAGAGAATGCATTTAATTTGTTTATTAAGTGCTGATGATACACATGGCACTATGCAAGATTTCTTTATGAAACATGTCTTATGTTGTAGAACTGAAAATCTTGCGATGACAAAGGCACTACAGCTTGTCTTTTATTAGACCAAAGCTCTGGTTGTTTGGATAATATTCCCTTCTCCTTCAATTCTGCTTGTTTGTTGTGGAACCAGTATTTCCTAGGACACATGGAGTTAATAACTAATCGATCAGCAATTTTCTGGTGGTTTGAAATGCCAGGTTTTCAACTGCTGACCAATACTGGTATCATAGCTCTAGTAGTTTTCAAGGTGATTTTAACATCAGAGCAAATGTTAAGGAAAATGGATTAACAAACACAAATATATCACAGGCTACCTAGTTAACAACAGAACTTATCCAAAAACCAGCAAGGGCTTAGGGGTTGGAGTTTCACGTGCACATGTTCAGAATTACAAAATTTACCTGGAGATGCTGGAACTTTAGCAAACCACAGCCATATGTCAGCAAACACATTTTGTGCAGGCTGTGAACGAGTGAGGCTAACACTGCAGAAGACAGTTCAGGATAAAGTTCCATCAGCTCTGACTCACTCACACCATTGTGGCTAACACCGATGACACACAGTATCTATGTAAAGCAGAAAGATTATTTTACACAGTTAGCAATATTTGCTGCAGAGCTGTTACACTGAAATTCCAATAAAAATACTGTGTATCACTCTGCATAACTTTATATGTCAAGGGAAAAAAAAAAAAACCTGCCTACACAAGCCCTTTCCTTCTTCTGTCCTCAAAGAACAATCCTCAGTGCTAACAGATTAATATTCTAATAAAGCACCAAATGGGACACTCTGGGACAAACAAATGGTTCCTTAGACTCTCCTCTAAAACACTGAGGGAAAATCACTCCATTATCATAAGGAACTTCCATCTAAGTAAAATATGCTGAAGGTCTTATGCTGCCAGCACCAAAGAACTTCCAGCAATTATCAAGTATCATGTCCTAATCAAAAAAATGTTCCACGCAACAGGGAAATTCTGCAAAGGTAGGAAGAAATCTAATAAGTGGTGCCCTGTATTCATAAGATACCATGTTTTGGTATGGAGTAAATCATTGGATCAGGGTACCAAAGGAAGTGCTGATTCTATATCACATCATAGTGGAAAAGCTCTGTTTTGTTTTGTGAGATGACGACTTAGTTGAAATTTAACACAAAGCAGTCATATGTTCTATAGTTATGCAATAGATATAATTAGATTAATAAAATTGTCCCTTCTATACTAATAATACAGTAATCTCTGAATCACACATATGAACCAACATAAATTTATATTTACTTTTAACTTAAGAAAAACTCTTTAGAGGAAAGAATATACGTTACCTGTAGAAATAGTGACGCATTCTCTGCTTACCTCTCTCAAAAGACCTTTCTCTTTATCACTCTGCAATGATTCTTGAATTGATCTCAGAACAAGCCTGTACAGTGACACTGTGTCTTGACATTGGAAACACTGTTGAAGGGTTTCATCAATATTTCCTCTATTTCCAACACTGAGCAGAAGGACAAAAAGGGCATGGTTTAGCATATTAAATTTGGCTGAGTAAGATGAATTGAAACTACTGAGGAGCTCTACCTCAAAAGTGCTCTGAATTCCTACTGGGTTTAAAAGGTGCACAACACCTGGTGAAATTAAACACAGAAGAGGTGAACTCCTGAAGCCACCTTCTGTCATATTGTCTAAAGAACTGCAATATTTTTATTTAAAAAAAAAGTACGTTGCAGTGTTCTTTCCTCCAGCAGGAGTACAGAATAAGAACATCAGGTTGGATAAAGATAAAAGCACATGCTACTGTTTCATTTAATGCATTTACAAAGCATGTTTTCAGGAGCAATTAAGCATTCTAGGACATAAAACAGGAACAAAAAATAATGAAAATCAGTCACCCAGAGTAAATTATCAATCAGTGCATCATCTTCTGGGAGTCTCTAAACTAAAAATGTGTCTTTCTCAACAAGATGAAGTCTAGGTTAATAATAAGCCAATGCACTTATTAACTATTCTCTTGCACAAGAGGGAATATTAATTTTCTCCACAGCAGGAATTATAGGTCAAAGTACCATATGCAGGATGTTAAACTAAACAGTTGTTGAAATTCCTTTTAGCCTTAAAAATCTATGAGGCAAACTATCTGGTACATCAGTAAATACAACAGACCTGAATTAAACTGTTTAACAAAACAATACCAACATTCTCCAAATACCTTTAAAAAGCATTGGAGCAACTGACGTACCCAGAAAGCAGAACAACAGAAAAATAAAATAAAAACAGAAGAGCTGAAAACAGACAGATACAATTATTTGGATTCACTTAGTATCAAAATGGCAATTGTATACTCTCTGATTTTTCTTCCCATTGCATTCACAGCGAAGGGGGAAAACTTTGTATACTGCTCCACTGTTCTTTCTTAACAAGATTCATTCTATGTTAAATGAATGTATTTCAAAATGCTAACAAACCTACTTGAAGTCTTCTAATCTAGTGATGAGCATAATAATTTCAAGATCACCTCAACTTACCAAGCAATGGTTTTGCCCAAGAGAGTGACATACAAAGCATTGCAAGTTGTGGCGGAACGACAATGTCTCTCAAGCTTCTTCTCCTACAACATTTTAAACAAAATCTGTGAGCCAAGATGAAGTTAACCATACCAATAAAATGTTCACTGTTTGACAAGAAAATAAAAGTTCTAGATATGCTTCTATCTGTCACATCTGAAGACTATGACATGGTAACTAATGCATAAAATACTGCATGTTTTTCTAGCTATAGGAGCATATAAGTGAAAGTTTCGTTTTGAAATTAAGATGAAAAGAGTTAGGATCTAACTATTACATCTCTCAAGATGAGGATTACCTTACAGAATTGGTCTTCAAGGCAAAGAGGTGAAATACTTTTTTCCCCACTCTGCCACTCATTGTTACAGTATTATGCAATACTAAACCTTCTATTATTCTAAAATAAAAGAACATGTTTACAGCAATATGTGCAACTGCATGGTTTTTGCATTAATAATTTATGCTGTTCTATCTGTGTTTCAGTGCTATGAGCCACAGGGTAGAAATACTCAAACTGCGTGCTATCTTGAGCAGTAGTATTTAGTTAGCTAAATATAATACTTTCTTTTGGCAGCTGGGCTTATTTCATGTTTCCATGTTTTCATTAAAAGTTATACCAGAGTAAGGTACTTTAGAAGAACTGCAACAGACATACCTGCTCTTTAGTCAATTTAACATTTGCAGAGTTACATTCTGCACTAATGAGAGCTTTAACATCTTTGGAATTCAGTGGATCAAGATGAAGAGTGGGCCACAACCTTTGGTAAGAGAGAACAAAGTCATATTCAGACCTTATTAAATAGCACACAAAAGGAAAAAAAGACATCAAAGTTCCAGAGCTTTTTAATGATTGATATCAAAGCAGTAATTGAAGCTATTCCCTGCTACTAAGAAATTCTAGTCATCGACAAGTCAAATTTCCACTTTTAGCCTTACCCTGGATCTACATCATGGTATTGCGGTTCTTGATGTGCATCTCTCTACATTTAATATCCTCTTTCATATAGTCATGGGGATAGATCCATCACAGTAAAGCAAAAATCTGGTTTCCCAACAGCTAAAACCTGCCCTCACTGCAGCTACAATAGAGAAGCTTTCGTTGTCCTCAATGGTTGCAAAACCTTATCCTATTAAATTTCCAGACCTTGACAAATCTGGCTGTTTGCTCTTCAATGAGTAACTGTAATTTAAAAAAATAATTCTCACCCAGGCTACTTTGGAACATCTCAGAAATACAACATACCTCCAAGCCTGTGGACATGTTTCTACATTCACTGATACAATCACTCTCACATTCACTGGCAGTGGATCTATCAGCCACTTCATATGTTTCTCAGCTTGCTTAAAAACAAATTTTGGTTACTTAATACAAAGGTTGTTCAAAACAACACCAGAAGTTCATACATTTCATTAACTGCTCAGCTCAGTGAAAGGAGTCTTAAATTCTCCAGTGTCCTTAAAAATTGTTCATGATCTGGTTCTTGAAACCGTACTACATTGATATGTATCAGCACAACTGTACATTAAATAAAGCAGATAGAATACTATTGTTGAAATGATCACCTCATAAAGACTAGGCTATTTACATGCCCAATAAGTCAGCTCATAGCATTGAATCTTTGAATAAATAAAGTAACTGGACTGCTCAAAAATGAAGGTGTTAAGATAAATTGAGAAGAAAAAAAAACCCCAACCCAACACAAATTCTACCTATAAAACTGAAAGACTATTTTAACTTATCTGCACTTTTTGCAAAACTGTTTTCTATATGTACTCTTTAGAGCAAAGCAAACATTAATATTTCTCCTACACAGATATAGCTGAACCTATTACAATAGTCAAAGTTTCTTTTAGACTGACAAATGGCAAGTATTTTGAAAATATACCTGTATTTGGTCAATAGAATCAATAATTATAATAATGCTGCCTTGATGACGTGCAGAAAGCTTTTCCAGCCAGCGAGGAAACTCTTCCAGAAGTTTAGCTGGATCCAAAGTCAGAGGTGACACTAACCAAGAGTGTTGCATAAGCTGCAGAATTATAAACATATTTAACAAATTCTACCTTAAAAATCAACTAGGATAGTTGAAAGAAGTCCTACAGATACAAGAGGAAAAAAAAATCACCACATAATTTTGGGGCAATTTTTCTAGTCAAGTTCACACAGAATTCTTTCCTTCTAGTATATGCAGAAAGCTGGCATATGCAGAACAAAGAATATTTATTGAACTCGTTATGTAAATTCTAGAGAGATAACCTGAGTTTATACAATGGACAAGGAATTTGGAGACTTAAAGGGCTTAAAAGTTGCAGTTGCACAGGTTAAATATGCAGACTTCTAAAATACATGAGGAAATTGCAAGGAGAGCACAATTGATTTCATTTTTCTAAAGGTTTTAGTCCTGTGAGGTCCTTAGTGCCACCCTGTGAAGGAAAAAGAAAGCTCAGACCCTGGCACAATAATACTCCTCACTTATTCCCCACATACCTAACACACAATTAAAAAATAAATTAACATAGGAGAGAAACTAGTCTAGGAACAGTATGGTGCCAACTGGTGAATACAGCCTCAGGTTTCTAAACACATAGACAGAAGAGATACCACCTGCCTCTCTCATTGGCCAGATGGCAGGAAATTTTGGAAGAAGCTTATATGGTTTTATAAGCCATCAATATAGGTCACTGGAAGCATAACTGCTAATGCCAATCTATTAGGAATATCCCGGAGATGCTATTTAATTGATCTGCATTCAATGTTTAGGATCAGATTTCCCCCATTCTATAATGCCTTACATTTGTATTACTCTTTAACTGATGTAGAAAAACCTGTAGAAAATTTTATCTTTTGACATACACATGCACACTGGCACTTTCCAAAGAATCACGCAATGCAGGGTATGTAATAATACAGCATACCTTTAAAGTAAGGCGTTTAATTATCAATGCAGATTCTGAACTAGTAGACATGGGCCTCCCAACAAAGTGATAAAGAATTAGCGTGTTTGGTGAATGCTTCTGTTGCAACTGAATCCTAATGAGAGAAGTTAAAAAAAAAAAAAAAGAAAAAAGCACGCTTAACAGACTATAATTTTGCAAATGTATCTCAAATAAAAACTATCAGTTTTCCCAAAGGAGATAAGACTGTCTGAGCTAGAGGTGTTCCACATTTATCTTACAAAATAGGAGAAACACTTCCTCAGCTATAATTGATCTTTTTATGTCAGATTCCATTTTTGCTCTCCCCAGTACTGACAGCCATTAACAAATACCCTTCCTGGCACTGGACAGTCACATGTCACTAAGCTTTTAAGAAGTAATGACACTATCAATTTATTTTTATGTCAACAAATTTTGTCATAGCCTACAAAGTGACCATAAAATGCATTTCTATGATAAATTATTAGGTCTGATCTTTCCTTTATTTCAGTTAAAAAGACTCCAAAGGACCCCTCTTGGGTATCAGAGAAGGGCAACACTATTGAGCTACTGAAACCACTTATTAATGCTGTGCAAAGGCAGATCTGTAGGGTGTTGCAATTGGAGTCAGGGAGACGTTAAAAGCAGTCCAGATGGAATTAGCTACTCAATTATTACAGATCTTTCCAGGATGCTTCAATAACTTCAGTGCTTTGCAAATGCTCCCATTTTACCTCTAATTAAACTGATACGATGTTTGAAATGTAATGGAAACTTTTTCTTAAATTTCATTTGCACCAAAAAAAAAAAAAAAATTAGTTTAAACTACCATTTTGACAGAAGGAGAGATTTCCCAGAGCCTGGTCCTCCTGATACAAGCAGAGGTGGAATTGGTGCTGGTGCTGCTACTAGGTCATTTAGACGTTCAAAATACTATAAAAAAGAAACAATCATTACAATTATTCCACTGTTTAAGGGAGAAATATAGTGCTTGGTATTGTAAAATATCTAGATACAAAATGCAAGTTCAGATTTATTAAGGTAAGGGAATAACTACTGAAATGCAGTATAATACAAATGGAAATAAATTTTGTAATAAAACACTTAAACCATAGAATTTATTATCTCTGTTAAAGAAAGTGTAAAATAAATAAAAATTTTTTTCAAAACTCGATTTAACAGGAACTTTCAGTGCTAATAACTGAACCAGTGTTACTACAGTAAAGCAAGCGGGTACTATGTTTGCTCAGGCTTTCCCTCCCTGCCTCTTTCCCCCAATTACTCCACTGCATTGGATATGTTTGCCAGGACAAAGCCTTCAAAGTTGGCATCTGCCATGAATGATATTTTGAGGCACTAAGCACGCAAATGAAAGACTTTCTTTCACCACATGAATGCCCAAGAATGTTGTAGCAGAGTTCAGGATGACAAAAAAAACCCAAACCAAATGAAAAAAAACCAAAAAACCCACCCTTCATCCACTTGGGAGAAATACTTTGTCCGCAAAAAAGAAGTGGAGGCGCATTAAGATACACATAGGTATTTTTCTATTAATGTTCTATTATTTTACTATTCGAGTATGTAGTAAAGATGGCACAATCCTCCAATTCACTGCCAATATATGAGCAACGAAGTAAAAGAATAAATTGTGCTAGTAAAATATGGGTACTAACAATTTAAATACAGTAACACAGAAACTGCACACTTATGTTACATTATAACATCAAGGAATGTTGCCCAAATAAGCTGTGGCATCACTTTCCATGACCACTTTAATGTTTTTTCTTCCTACATTCATTTTACCTTCCCTATATATAACTGTTCTCAATACCCCCAAATTGAAATGTCTTAAAAATTTTATTTCAAGTAATGAGTAAGTACTGAGTTATTCAGCAGCTCTCTACTTTTAACTTTCCTACGTTCTTCTCACATATGTATGGCCGCATGATGAGATGAAATCTTTCATTAGTCATCTCCAAAAGACCTAACTCCAGGTGTCAAGACAAAGCTCGGGCTTCCTCAAAAAAAAAAAAAAAAAAAAACAAAAAAAAAAAAAAGACAACA